>NC_092238.1:34016840-34091840 GCF_036320965.1 Panulirus ornatus | reverse complement strand
CTCTCTCTCATTTGAAAGATAAATCATCATGCAAACCACAGACATGATATTCGAAATCTCTAATCAAAATATATTATCAACAGATCAAACTCTTGCGTATATCTTCATTCCTTCGTTAAAAATAATAATAATACATATATAAACTCCTTGTACTCTAAACAACTTAGGATATTTGAGAAAATGAAATGGCTTCTGTGAATTATGTTCACGAGATCAGCCTTAGAATACAGGAACTTCCCACCTCCCTCACCACAAGGCAACATCACATGACAAGATACGCTATAGCACTAGAGATACGTGGTATGGTGGCCTCCCTCCCTCCCCCTCATCCCTAGGGACAGTATGGCACCATGAATACGGTATGGCACTCTCTCTCTCTCTCTCTCTCTCTCTCTCTCTCTCTCTCTCTCTCTCTCTCTCTCTCTCTCTCTCCGTCGAAAAGTCTCCCATTCTTTCAATATATAGCCAGAGGTAAGACGACCCACCACACCCCCTTCCTCCTCCTCCTCCTTCATGTAGTAATAATCCTGACAGCCTCTTCCACACGTACATCAACAGCGTCCACCATCACCCCATCCCCCACCACGCGAGGCAGCCATCATAACCAGTATTACTACCCTGTCTCCACCACCTCCATCATCACTACCACCATCACCATCACTACCACAACCACCACCATCACCATCTGGCTGGTACTTCTCTAAACACTACCATCCCGCAGTATCCATCACCCTCACCTTGGTTGCCACCAGTCCCACACTACAGCCGATGCTACCATCACCAGTCCCACAACCACAGCCGATGCTACCATCACCAGTCCCACACTACAGCCGATGCTACCATCACCAGTCCCACAACCACAGCCGATGCTACCATCACCAGTCCCACACTACAGCCGATGCTACCATCACCAGACCACAACCACAGCCGATGCTACCATCACTCTCCATCCTTGTAAGACTCCTTCCCCTGCCCCATCACCCACCCTGACCCTTACCATCCCTCCGTCTCCCTCACGATCTTGCCACCATCTCGAGAGATTAGGATGGTAGGAAAGTACCATATCTCCAGCAGGTAGCCTCGTCCCAGACCTTCATGTCATTTGTTATCTGGCTGTCCCATATACCTTTCCCATCCCGTCTGTGCCTCCATCTCTCCCTCCCATCCCTGATCCTCTCCTTCTTCCTTTTCAGTGGTAGGGAACCACGGCCCAGTGAGGTATATTACCTAGTACTGACCGCTTAGGCACTTCAGTGGCTGTCAGTTTTCACTCCTTTGTCAGTCAACGTACGTACCTATCGCTCCATCTCATATGAGTATCACTTGATAGAGTGTATCTCACTCGACTCGTTTTCTCAGACTTGTTGATTTGCCTGTGGTGAGCGCTACGCGCTCGCCTCGACATTACGGCAAAATCCCGTCGTAGGTACTCGTAGGTTGACAGTACGTACTTCCGTTCCCTATCCTATACCCCTCATATCAGAGTGGTGTGGGTTGCACAAGTGGACTTTTAATACTTTACCGAGACGATACGATAAATGTCAACGCATTTGTTCGTCTATCCCTCCATCTATCTGTCCCTCCCTCCTTCTATCTATCCGTCCATCCATCTGTCCCTCCTTTCTTCCATACATTTGGACGCGCTGCTCACCTTGAAGGACGCGTCTGTAGTTTTTCTCTGTCAACTTTACTGAACACATCAGGAATTCTTCAGTTTTAATTCTCTGAAAATTCATGCTTTTTCTCCTTTTTTTTTTATAATAAGGGTATTTGATTTTTTTATTATTCTTTTTTTTTTTTTTTCTTTCACTCGAGCGATCACGTCCACCTCCACTGTCCAGCTAAGCTGACGCCTCACACGGGCCAGCCGGACACGCTAAGCTCTTCAAGAGACGTGGAACTCACGCTCGTCCTATACATTATCTTCTCAGGCGTCTTATCTTCCAGCCTTCGGTAAAGTAATGTAGGATGCTGTCAGATAGTGAAATTACACTGACGTTGGGTCAGAGGTCATTTCCTACCTTAGCAGTTGACCTTCGAAGGTATTTTCCTACTTTGCGCAGTTGCTGTATCTGAGGATATCCATTCTATCTTCAGTATGACCCATAACCCCTCCTCCTTCATTGGTATTGAACTCCAACTGATCACGCCCTTTTAAAGCGGCGTGTCAGGCGTCCGAAATTACATTAGATGTATTTGATGTTGTGTAGGACAACGCAGAGAAATAACTGGTACGCAAGCTGGGGTGGTTGTCAAACTTTACCAAGAAAAAAATAGAGAGAAAAAGTCATCACTGAAGTTTATAGTCTTGTTATCAGGGGGAAGTGGTGGGTTGATCAGTGGAGAATTTGTTGATAAGGTCACATAACGATGTTCCGCCTCACACATCGGATGTCACCACGATGTTCCGCCTTACATAACGGATGTCACCACGATGTTCCGCCTTACATAACGGATGTCACCACAATGTTCCGCCTCACACATCGGATGTCATCATGATCTTCCGCCTTACATAACGGATGTCATCATGATCTTCCGCCTCACACAACGGATGTCATCACTATCTTCCGCCTCACACAACAGATGTTTTGTCGCTCACGTTTGTAAGATGGGTCGATGCTGCTGCTGCTGCTGCTGCTGCTGCTCCTCCTCCTGGTGCCTTGTTACGATACCGTGTTTTCGGTGATTCATTATTCCGGTTTCCTCACATTCCTCTGTGTGTTCCAGCCATACGCTGGTCCGCCTCCCTGGAAGGCGGGGTTGCAACACAGAATCTCACGTTTGGGTGACGGTGCGTTTATAGGAGACGGAGGGTCGTGTCCCCATTGTTTTTTTCCTCTCTCTCTTTTTCTTCTGGTGCAGTCGACATTGGTGGGTGGCAACACGCGCCCATCTTGGAAGCTGTCGCCCAACCCAGCAATAAGATCTTGGATGTCATTTGGTTCAGATGGGATACAAGCTTGGCGGGTCGGTGTCATTCTAAAAAACTTCGTTGCTGGTGTGTACAAGTTGATGATGATGTTTTTTATATATTGCAAAGCTGCCAGAACAGATTTTATTATTACAAAGCTGCCCAGAACAGACCTTTTAAAATCCTGGGATCACGGACGGCTTCCTATGTCCTCCAACACCAATGCGCTCATGGGGTCCAGTTAACTTTTCTCATGTCCATTATATTTGTTAATGTCTTCTAGAAAGGTAGTTTCGCTGTGAGTGATGCTCTCCATTAACAGCATTAGACCTCCTTCGTCATGACAGTAATACGCATATGTCAGGAGCAGGACACTGATATAGCACGAGATGTCTGTCGCTGAGTTAAGGTACGTTCTCTTTGAATTCCAGTCGCGTATGGGGGATGAGAATGCGGGATGGGGCTGGAAAGAAGCTGGTGACATTGGCACTAGACGATCTGTTGACCATCGTAATACAGTGTTCGCAGAAAGTACTCTCCGTTCCTCGTACATTGTCAGAGGCAATACACGGCTAAGGTTTACTCTGGGTACAAGCATATGACGTTCTCAGGGTGAAATTATCGTAAAGTTTGCTTGCTATCAGAGTCACTCGTTCCCCCAACACACTTCATCCACACAGGATGTTTTACCCTGCCTGGTATTGGAAGGTCATGTTGAGAACTGTGTTCATTCCCTTCTGTGTCCTGTGGGTGAGGTGTTGGTGGCTCTCAACAGCTCAGCGCACCCGACGTTGAGACGTGACGGCGGGTCCCAGGTTCCCCTCGGTGATGTACAGCAGATGCCCAAGTGTCCTTGTGGACGACGCACGGAGGATCCTCTTTTGCGCCGTTGCGCCACAGGATGCGTAGATGTGCGCAGTGATAACTCCGCTTTTTTTTTCTTTTTTGAGACTGAAAAATAAAACTGCCCATTTGGATTGAAGTAACGCTTGCGCGCGCGCGGGCACACACACACACACACACACACACACACACACACACACACGTGCAGCGAGACGGATACATGAATTGTATTTCATTACGAGTGACGGAGAGGACCGTAACGATAGCTTAAGACAGGCCTTTCGGAATCTATTTCATCTTAGTTGTATATATGAATTATGATTTTTGATTTTTTTTCTTTACTGTGGCACGTAATAGTTCATTTCGAAATGGATTTAAATTAGAAAAAAGTAACCTCAGGTCGTATGTGGGTAGATATTGGTTCGGGAATAGGATAGTCGATTTATGGAACAAGCTGCCAAGTACAGTATTGGGAGATAAGTCTTTAGGTAGTTTACACGAAGGTTGGATACGTTGTTTATGGGTTCAGACAGTTGGTTGTAGGGTGGACAGACTCAGGACCTGCCTAGCATGGGCCAATAGGCCTCTTGCGGTGTCCTCGCTTCTTATGGTGTTACGTTGCCTTACGTTCTCTTCGTTGTCTCGACTGAACAGACGACGCAGTCATGATATCGCGTATTTCTAACGTAAGTTTGCCTCCTGGAAAGGCACGAGGCTTGACATTATCCCACAAGAACGACCAGTGACGTATCGAAGTCGATGCGTCACATCAGAAGGGAAAGGTTTCGAAATGTTTGACATCCTCAGCAAGTGGTGTAGCGGCGGGGGGACCACAACCGACACCGGCGTAGTGTGTCTAAGGCAACACCATCCGGGACGCTCTCGCCGCCCGTCACCAGCAGTCTCACCACCCACCGCCACCACCTCCATCACCCACCACCAACACCAGCCTCACCACCCACCGCCTCCACCACCATCACCCACCACCAACACCAGCCTCACCACCCACCGCCTCCACCACCATCACCCACCATCGCCACCCACCACCAACACCAGCCTCACCACCCACTTACCACCACCCACCACCACCATCGCCACCCACCACCACCATCGCCACCCACCACCACCATCGCCACCACCCTCACCACCCACCACCACCAACCTCACCACCCACCACTACCAGCCTCACCACGCACTTACCACCACCCACCATCACCACTCACCACCACCCACCATCACCACTCACCACCACCCACCATCACCACCCACTCACCACCACCAGCCTCACCACCCACTCACCAGCACCAGCCCCACCACACCACCTCCCGCCACCACCAACCTCACCACACAGCCTACAGCACATTGCACCACGTTCCCCAAGACCCGTTCATCTCCCCCACAATCGCATATTAAGCTCGCCATGCTGTGAACTGACGTGCCGTGTAGTCAGAGGTATATATATATATATATATATATATATATATATATATATATATATATATATATATATATATATTCCCTGGGGATAGGGGAGAAAGAATACTTCCCACGTATTCCCTGCGTGTCGTAGAAGGTGACTAAAAGGGAAGGTAGCGGGGGGCTGGAAATCCTCCCCTCTCTTTTTTTTTTTTTTTCTTTTTCAAAGGAAGGAACAGAGAAGGGGGCTGGATGAGGATGTTTCCTCAGAGGCCCAGTCCTCTGTTCTTAACGCTACCTCGCTGACGCGGGAAATGGCGAATAGTATGAAAGAAAATATATATATATATATATATAGGGGAATGGGTAAGTGGGCAGCAGGTGGTGGGGCATCACAAGACGGGTTTTCCAAAGAAGCAGGAGAACCTGATTGACGCCGAGTGTGTGTGTGTGTGGGGGACACGCCGCTGGACCAGGCTTGCATCTGCGCTTGTTTGTGTGTGTGTGTGTCTCTCTCTCTCTCTCTCTCTCTCTCTCTCTCTCTCTCTCTCTCTCTCTCTCTCTCTCTCTCTCTCTCTACACACACACACACACACACACACACACACACACAGGCGTTACCGGTGGGCTTCGTCTACAAGAGGGGTAACGCCGCGGATGAAAAAAAAAAAGAAAGAGAAGGTCACCTCTGGCGAGGAGTCTGTGTCGTTCGGAGCACAGCTTCGTCAAGCAACTTAGGGCCTTAGGGTGCCGGGCCCCTCAGGAAGAGGTCCTGGGTAACACCAGGACTCTTTCTAAGAGTACACACACACACACACACACACACACACACACACGATGGATTGTCATGGAAGCGCTCTCACACGGTGACCTGGTCGTGGAGGGCACACACAGACACACACACACTGACACACACACACACACACACACACACACACACACACACACACACACACACACACACACACACACACACACACACACACATCATAACCAGGAGGAGGTCAGGATCGAGGGAACGTGTTGATATCGTGGTGGAAGGTGATGGGTGGTGTGTCTAGGTGGACACCATCCATAACCACACTCATCCAGGTTATTGTCAACAAAAGCCATGGACCTTTTTTTTTTCCTTCTTTTTTTTGTAAACGAAAGAAAAAGAAAGTTGGACGTTGAACTTGTAGAACTTTGATCTTGATAATGTTTATTTGGTATGCTCAGGCGAGTTTTATAAAGTGGGGATTGGTCAGCAGTGAAGGTCAGCTGGTTATAATGTGCAGTAGGAAAAGTACGTAGGATCTCTTGGTAGATGGGACTCTTTTCTGTACCATTGATGCATCGCTCTGTGGCGCGGCATAGCCGAGTCTGTTATACCTCAGTAATGGCATAGCCATAAACACACATTTGTCCTCGCGATTTACGTGCGATTTTGTTGATAAATTTTTTTTTCTATAAATCTGAGATCGAAAATGCAGAGGGATATGAACATTTTTTTTTTTCTCGAGAGACGTAATTATTATCGGTAAAGCGATCGAAAAGCGTCATGCAGTTTGTGTGTGTGTGTGTGTGTGTGTGTACGTTTTCATCTAGAAACCAGTAAAAGCTTCGGTAATTCATGTTTCAGAGCAGCAAAAATCTTTAAGATAGATAGATAGATAGATAGATAGAGAGAGAGAGAGAGAGAGAGAGAGAGAGAGAGAGAGAGAGAGAGAGAGTGGACTGTGACGCATAACCCTCACACTGAATCGGGCACTCCAATTGTCCCCACCTCTCTTGTTAGCGCTAGTTCTTACCGAACAAGACCGCGTCATCACTCACACGTCACTGGACTTACGGTGACACAGTGTTTTTTAAGTCGTTCGCGAGACACACGTCTGGTGATGTGAGGCAGAACTTAGCGCAGTGTCATCGAGTACAAAAAAAAAAAGGAAAATAAAATAGACAAGAAAAGTCCTTAATGATTACAAGAGAAAGTTGGCTCGATAATATGTATATATATATATATATATAACTTTGAGAAGCCGTAAAGCATGACGATATTATTAAAAACCTTGAGCACGAGAGTTCGACTCTCGAATACTAAACGCGTGTGACTTCTAAAGATCAGGTCATAGGCCAGCCAGCCAGCCAGCATATGGACGGGTCGACGTGTCGCATTGCAATGGTCCCCTTACACCTTCGGTGAGGCGAGCGAGCGTACGCAAGAAGTATTAAGGATCCTCCGGGGTCCCTCTTACAATGTTGGCCCGCAGCGCGCGTGGGGCCTGCCGCTACACCAAGACTCTCAGCTGCACTGCTGTGCTTGTGGTCATCACAGTGATCAACACCCTGGTCGTCATGTCCGTCCTCACCACGAAGACTGAGTGACTCGTCCCACTAGGAGTTGACAGGGACCGAAAGTGATGGAGTCATTATCGGATATTTAGGAATTTCATCGTAGTATTTCTGTCTTGTGGATACCCCGCTCCCGTGACTATGAGAAGGCGAGCGTTACTTATTCCCTGCATTTAAAGATCGATTGGAATATCTGCTCCAGTGATCTGCTCGCGCTGTGGTGTAGAAAGTGCTGCGAGGCGTGTGGAGGCGCCATGTGTATGTGTGTGCGTGTGTGTGTGTGTGTGACGCACGGGAGATGGGACACTGGTTGGGACTTCCTAACGACCTGGCCTTCACATTACCCAGCACACAGACACACAGACACACCCCTCTTTGCCTGGCTGTCCACACACACACACACACACACACACACACACACACACACACACACACACACACTTCGACTCCCCCCCGGGGTAGATTCTCGTTTGGTCGACCCGATGCAGTGTGCCGCGTGCAGAAGGTCATCGAATACCTACGAAGGACGACGAGATGCCGGTTTGTGAGCTGGCTCGTCCTTGGGGCTGAGAAAAGACGACGTTGATTGTAGTCTTAACAACAGAAGATAGAAGGAGACTGTATCTTGCGTCGTGACCTGGTATATTTGTATGCATGCTGCTCCACACCCACCTGGTGGGCGGGCTCCTCACAGTGTTCACTCAGTCGATGCCTTGATATGAGAGGCAGGGAATATCAGCAGAACCACATGGCAGACGTAATTATGACCGAACACTTGTATGATGATAATGATATGAAAAGTAATGCTAATGATGATGATAGTGATAGTAAATGTTCTACAACTACTACTACTACTACAACTACTACTACTACTACTACTACTACTACTACTACTGCTAACAACAGTGATAATGATAATGATAAGAATATTAATAATCATAATAGAATAGCATGATGAAATAAGCACTACCTTTGACTTGTACAGGTGCGAGGCCGGACAGGATATAATCTTTCAAACTAGGCTTGGAAGAGAGGAGAGGTGACGCAGCAACCTCACCCTTCGCTTCTATGTTGATAAACCCTCATCTGATAAAACGGTGGACAGGACTCTCCATTTCCAGGGACCAGACCTCTCTCTCTCTCTAATGATGGGAGGACCAGATCTACTGAGGGGGCCCCATCCCACCGTAGCCAGGTATCTGCCATAGTCTAGTTAGGAATGTCTGCTCTCTTGCCCATGGCGAGGAACGGCTTTCACCCGCCCCTACGAACAGGTCTCCATCTTGAAGTAGGTAACTCTCTTGGTTCTGTGAGAGTTGGGCGTGCTGCTAGAGGGTGGTGTGAGACACGTCTTGTATGGGTTCGAAACTCTGCTCGACTTCTGTACGAAGAGGTGGTGTATTGGTCTTTTGTTACTGGGCACATGTAGAAGCCTTGGGGAATATCATCTACGTCACCGATCTCGTTTGTAACACTTTCAACATGTGTTTCATTCCTGTTTTGTCCTTTGTATTGTATCTTTTGTGATCAGTTTGACTGAAAGAGGAGGAGTGTTCGTGTGCCCGAAACGTCTTGTGTATCTCAAGAATGAAGTGAAAATGATGATTGGACGTTTAATTCACACTTTTATCCTCTGAAGCATAACACGTGGCGAGAGAGAGAGAGAAAAAAAAAATGAAAACAAACGAACAGAAAACTAGTAAGTGTTAGATTAGGTTTTTAACGAACAGTGTGTTAAAGATGATATTTTGCCTGCCTGTGATCACTTATCAAGACCCAAGATTCTTGAGAACCACAAACCATACTAGATAGAACTCGAGGCGTCCTGCGTGCTTACACCGCCCAAGCCTTGGTTTCCGCAGCTCTGACGGTAAGCTAAATTGTCAGGCAGAGGGAGTCGCACCATGGCCTCTCCATTAAGGCCTAACATTTGCTGACTTCTTCATGTGTCAGTTGAAAGCTCCCAAGTTCGGCAAGACGGCACCAGCCATCCGACGACCTCCTGCCGTTGCGTAGATGACTTACGTTTACGTTGTCATGAGGAACGAGGACCGTCTTCAGAAACTACAGAAGGACGCGGAGGAGA
Organism: Panulirus ornatus; assembly: GCF_036320965.1. NCBI lineage: Eukaryota > Metazoa > Arthropoda > Malacostraca > Decapoda > Palinuridae > Panulirus > Panulirus ornatus. Next base: position 34,082,253 of record NC_092238.1, on the reverse strand, counting down.
TTCCCTAATGAGTTGGGGTGTGGACAAGGTGGCCTGCCTATCTTGATGGAGGCATCCAGGCCTCATAATGAGGAGTGACCAAACCAGTGGCCACTGTAAGTCTGCCGATCTGGGAAGGTGTCTGAAAGCTGGGTGTGAGTGGGTGGTGCCCGGAGAAGGTAGATACAAATTTTAAGCTTTACCAGAGTCTACATAAGTCGATCTTACAAGACCTGTTCATCACCATGGGACGTCTTCCACCAAGAAATCACCAGAGTCAAGCAAGATTTAGCTGACCTTTTCGGATAAAATCAGTGATAAAGAGACAAATGTGTCCCTCCAAACTTGACCAATTAGTCACAGCCACGAACGACCCGGAACTGTTGTTCATCGAGTTTTCTTCACAAAAAAAAAAAAAAGGAAAACAGATTTCTCCTGCGTGTCGAACTGACGAAGGTTCCCTGAAGGAGATGACAGCTTGCAACATCTCCTGCAACGTCTCTGAAGATCGTCTCAGCATCACCATCTGCCACAAGATCAAGGAAAGTAGTGACTACATTGAGAGATGAAAACAAAAAAACTCACACAGAAGACTATCAAGCCAATGTCGTTCGCTCTTACGCCTGCCCATTTGAAGGTTGTAAACTTGTAAACTTCAAGATGGCGTGGTCTACGGAGGCACTAAACTGCGCATACGCGTCACCATACCATGGATCTCACTCGTCAGCATCTTACTGAAAACTAGACCATACTGAAGAATTGCCACGACCCTACAAGACTACAGATAACAGAAGCCATGTACATAAAGGAATACAACCCCCTTCACAAGTCATCCGGGTACATGACAAGCCGAGGACTCCACAATTGCTATCTACCGCCACCCCCAGATGACTCCAACCCCCCTACCTTGCTCTCTGCCTCCGCCGGACTTTCCCAGGTGCGGAGACCTCAGGCCACCCCCAGCCCTTCCCCTCCACCCCCAGCCTGCCCCAACCAAGCGAGTTTAACCCCACCTTCCACCCCCTACCGACCACACAACCCGCGCACGAACTCTTAAAGGAACGCGGTCCACCAAACCAGCATATATTTTTTTTTTTTTACGTCGCCGCACTCGTGTGTAACATATCAGGATGCGATTCATCCCTGTTTTGTTCTTTTGCTATTGTGTTGTATCATTTGTATTATCGATTTGACTGAAGACGGGCACTGTTTGTGTGTTCGGAAAGAGCGGATGAGAAAAATTGAAAAAACAACAGAAGGGTAGTAGTGAGTTTTGAATATGCATTGGTCATTAAAAGTCATATATATATATATATATATATATATATATATATATATATATATATATATATATTTTTTTTTTTTTTTTTTTTTTTTATACTTTGTCGAACACGTAATAACGTGAATAAATATACTACACGTTTACTCCGTAACCAGACACAGTTTCTGGTTTGGCTTTAGGTCTGTTCCGCCAACAGCGTCAACAGTATATCACCATGTTGCAATCATTACCCTTTACTCCTTTCAGCAGGTGTTCATGGTAATCCAATGCTTTTCACTTCATTCACTCTGTCTCCTTGTCTCCCGTTCGATCTCTTACTTCGACTTTCTTGTGGTCATCTTTTCTGTCGTTTCCAGGCGCCAAGAATACCTTCGAAAAACATTGGTTTCACCACGGTCTCATGTATGGCGCCAATCTTCGTCTTAGCCTGGACGTTTTTACTCTCAAGGACACGTACCCACACATTCTGCAGAGAATTGCGTTGCCCATCCACGCGTCACCAATCTTATCATAGCTTGACGCTGCAACCTACAACAGTTGGAGAGGGAGTAGTCTTCACCATACCCTCTGGTAATGTTTTCGATCATCCACAATGCATTGTGCGAGGCTCCCAAAACGACCCCTCCCCCCCAGTCCACCGATGGTTAGTGACAGAACTTGTATTTTTAAAATATTCGGTTCGCCGTTTCTCGTCACGTCTTTAAACATGTGCTCGCTTGATTGAGCACTGAAGGCCCTTGTACCTAAACCTTGCTTCCTTATTTACATACTTAGAGCCCTTTTCGAAGCACGTGCTACGCTGGCTGATACCAGCTGCAGTTTGGTGAATCAGACAGCGCTCGCTTGCTAGACGAGCTAGAGACCACTTCCCAAGCTCTCTCATCCCCAACAGACTTCATACTTGCCCCTCTTTCCAGGACTCTTGCATTTACCTCCCTAACAACCCCATCCATAAACAAATTAAACAACCATGGAGACATCACACACCCCTGCCGCAAACCTACATTCACTGAGAACCAATCACTTTCCTCTCTTCCTACACGTACACATGCCTTACATCCTCGATAAAAACTTTTCACTGCTTCTAACAACTTGCCTCCCACACCATATATTCTTAATACCTTCCACAGAGCATCTCTATCAACTCTATCATATGCCTTCTCCAGATCCATAAATGCTACATACAAATCCATTTGCTTTTCTAAGTATTTCTCACATACATTCTTCAAAGCAAACACCTGATCCACACATCCTCTACCACTTCTGAAACCGCACTGCTCTTCCCCAATCTGATGCTCTGTACATGCCTTCACCCTCTCAATCAATACCCTCCCATATAATTTACCAGGAATACTCAACAAACTTATACCTCTGTAATTTGAGCACTCACTCTTATCCCCTTTGCCTTTGTACAATGGCACTATGCACGCATTCCGCCAATCCTCAGGCACCTCACCATGAGTCATACATACATTAAATAACCTTACCAACCAGTCAACAATACAGTCACCCCCTTTTTTAATAAATTCCACTGCAATACCATCCAAACCTGCTGCCTTGCCGGCTTTCATCTTCCGCAAAGCTTTTACTACCTCTTCTCTGTTTACCAAATCATTTTCCCTAACCCTCTCACTTTGCACACCACCTCGACCAAAACACCCTATATCTGCCACTCTGTCATCAGACACATTCAACAAACCTTCAAAATACTCATTCCATCTCCTTCTCACATCACCGCTACTTGTTATCACCTCCCCATTTACGCCCTTCACTGAAGTTCCCATTTGCTCCCTTGTCTTACGCACCCTATTTACCTCCTTCCAGAACATCTTTTTATTCTCCCTAAAATTTACTGATAGTCTCTCACCCCAACTCTCATTTGCCCTTTCTTTCACCTCTTGCACCTTTCTCTTGACCTCCTGTCTCTTTCTTTTATACTTCTCCCACTCAATTGCATTTTTTCCCTGCAAAAATCGTCCAAATGCCTCTCTCTTCTCTTTCACCAATACTCTTACTTCTTCATCCCACCACTCACTACCCTTTCTAAACAGCCCACCTCCCACTCTTCTCATGCCACAAGCATCTTTTGCGCAATCCATCACTGATTCCCTAAATACATCCCATTCCTCCCCCACTCCCCTTACTTCCATTGTTCTCACCTTTTTCCATTCTGTACACAGTCTCTCCTGGTACTTCCCCACACAGGTCTCCTTCCCAAGCTCACTTACTCTCACCACCTTCTTCACCCCAACATTCACTCCTCTTTTCTGAAAACCCATACTAATCTTCACCTTAGCCTCCACAAGATAATGATCAGACATCCCTCCAGTTGCACCTCTCAGCACATTAACATCCAAAAGCGTGAACTTTAACTTCCTCCTTTTTGATTACTTTTTTAACTGTTTACTTCGCTGTACCAGACCCAGTTGGTTGGCTGGTAATTTGGGCTTTAGGTCTGTGGACCGCCAGGGTTATCGAGGCCGTCAACAAGTTATAATCACCAGGCGACAATACTTGAAAACCTTCAGCAGGTGTTCATGGTAATTCCAGGTCTACATTCATTCACTCTGTCTGCTTGGATGGCTCCCGTGTCGATCTCTTTTTTGTGTGTGTGTGTGTGTCAGTCTTTTTTGTGTTTCAGGACGAACACTTGAGGTAAGATACGTAGCCTAGAAGAAACAGATGGTTTACCACGGTACTCAGTAGTGGCGCCAGATGGTTCTTCGGTCAGTTTAGCCGTGGACGTATTTTTATTCTAAGGTGACGGACGGTCCTAGCTGCGCAGGAGATGCGGTGTGGCCCATCCAGCGCGGGTCACACAAACTTTAAAAGTTTTGACGCTGTAGGACTTTGAGCAACGGGAGAAGAGGAGGAGGAGGAGGAGGTGTCACCATCCCTCGTGGTACATGCCTTGTGATCGATCATCCGGGACAATGCGGATGTGAGCGAGGGGCGTCCTCAGACAGAAACCCCTCCCCCCCAGGGTCACCAGAGACGGAGTGACAGAACTTGTTTTTTTTATGGGTGTTTCGTCGTGGTTCTCGTCAGCGTCTTTGGTGAAGCGATGGGGTGTGCTCGCTTGGTCTGAGGCAAGCTGAGAGGCCCTTTGGTGAAGCTAGGGGGGCGCTTCGCTTGGGCTGAGGCGAGCTGAGAGGCCCTTTGGTGAAGCTAGGGGGGTGTGCTCGCCTGGGCTGAGACGAGCTGAGAGGCCCTTTGGTGAAGCGAGGGGGGTGCTCGCTTGGGCTGAGGCGAGCTGAGAGGCCCTTTGGTGAAGCTAGGGGGGTGCTCGCTTGGGCTGAGACGAGCTGAGAGGCCCTTTGGTGACGCGAGATGGGCATGCTCGCTTGGGCTGAGACGAGCTGAGAGGCCTTTTTGGTGAAGCGAGGGGGGCGCCCTCGCCTGGGCTGAGAGGAGGCCCTTCAGTAGGAAGGTGGGAGGATCATGAACACGCGTATGAGTCTACAGCCGACGACCATCGCTGGAGAGGACGGAGGTCATCATCTTTGGGGACGACGAAGTGACGCGCTGGCAGGTCGAGCCATGACGCAGGGATGTACGATGATGCTGCGTCGCCTGTGTGGGTCGGAGGCCATGAGGAAGATGCAGCTGTTATTGCTAGCCAGAGTTTCCGTCTTTCGCCACACCACAGAGATCGTGACTAGTGTGTGTGTGTGTGTGTGTGTGTGTGTGTGTGTGTGTGGGTGTGTGTGTGTGTGTGTGTAGGTAGGTATTCGACCCAAATCTGAAGCTGGAATGTTCATCTGTTATGAGGTGACGGGAGCGTGTGTACTGGAGTGAGGGAGGTGAGAGGAGTCAGGAAAGAAGATGGTATGTGTAGTGATTGTGTTACCTCATTATGGCTGTGTCTTTGAGGGATATGATCTTTTATTTTTTCTACCATATTTCCTGATCGTTGTATCTACGTCAGCTGTCGCACGTTGTGGGGAGAGGGGGGCATATATATATATTATCACCTGCGTCGCCTCGGAAGTTGCTTAGCATCCTGCGTGTCGTAAAAGAAAAAGAAAAAAAAAAGAGAGATCTCGGACCTTCCCTGGCGGATTGTATCTCTGGCGTGATGTATTGAAATGTATGTAACGATGGTTATCAGGCGTGACGAACGCCCCCCTCCCTTCCCAACACGCCCCCCTCCCTCCCTGTGTCTTCCTGTTGTTCTCATTGTCTGACAGTGTTGACCCACCCCACCTCACCTCCTGCTGGCCTGCCTGGTCGTATCCGGCCATCACCTGAGGTGGTACACTGACGTGGTCCTCGTCCTTTGCTCGTATCCGGCCCCCCCCCCCCCCCGGCCCCTGCCTTGCCTCTTCCGACGCTCACGCACGCACCACGAACGGTGACTTACACTGCACCGCTGAGGCTTTCGTGGGGAGTTCCCCTCCGATTGACCCACCTCCTCCCTCCCCACCTTCTTGACCCCCGCGATGGCACGACCCCCGTAGGCTTGCCTAGATAATTACGGGTCAGGATCAGGAACCAGGCCATCATGCCTATGCAAAGGGGTCGTAACGCCGTGTCTAAGGGTCGTAGCGTCGTGTCCAAGGGTCGTAACGTCATGTCCAAGGGTCATAACGTCGTGTACAATGGTCGTAACGCCGTGTCCAACGGTCATAACGTCGTGTCCAAGGGTCGTAACGTCGTGTCCAAGGGTCATAACGTCGTGTTCAAGGGGCGTAACGCCGTATAAAGGGGTTGTAACGTCATGGTCAAGTGTCACGTCATACCCAAGGGTCGTAACGTTATGCTGGTCCTCGCTAATGCCTTACCATCCCTCACCCGAAGCTTTTACCTGGTTTTCGAATGTGTGGTCTGTCTACCATGATTCCATACGTCTTAAGGTGCAGAACATATAACCAGTTACAGGCTCTTACAGTTACAGTTTACCGTTACAAACTTTCCCCCACATGATGTGTGGTCGTCACACTGCCACGCACAATCAGGTGGTGTGTCCTTGTAACACAACAACCTTCACATGTCACGTTCTCTGTTCGTAACCCCAAAAACAGAAGTCGTGTACAGATAACACATTTGCATAACAGTTTCGACCTGTACTGTCTTCATTGCTTGCGACATGAGGCTCACAGCTTGTGTTGTTGAGTGCTTGCGACGTAGTCGTAGTAGTAGTAGTAGATTTCTTACGTCTCTCCATCAGTCCTTGGGTTTGCTTCATGTTGTGTGGGATACCATCTTCTCATCGTGCTCGCAAAATAGGGTAAGGAAGGTGGAAAATCCCATCCATATGTCATCAAAGATGTGGCCATGATCTCGCAGTGCCAGAAGGGGTCGTTATCGCCTGTGTCTTATGTTGTATGTCAAGTGACTGTTATATTTCTCTCTTGTGTCTCCCCTGATGATGTGATTGTTACACGAAAGTGCACTTGGGATCTTATCGTGTTTCATTTTCCCCGTGCACTTTCGTGTAATAATCACATCATTAGAGGAGACACAAGAGAGGAATATAAGTCAGTTGATATACAACGAAGAGACGTAGCTAGGGCACCATTTGGTAAACATGCGATTGTCCAAGACAGACAACGAGCGTTCATAAACTTATTATGTGGACAAGAAGGTGATTTTTTTAAAAAATTATTAACAACATTAACCCTGGGGATAGCGCAGAAAGAATACTTCCCTCGTATTCCCTGCGAGTCTTAGAAGGCGACTAAAAGGGGAGGGAGCAGGGGATGGGGGAGGGGGGAGGGCTGGAAATCATCCCTTCTCGTTTTTAATTTTCCAAAAAAAGGAACAGGGAAAGGGGCCAAGTGAGGATATTCCCTCAAAGGCTCAGTCCTCTGTTCTTAACGCTACCTCGCTAACGCGGGAAATGGCTAATAGTATGAAAGAAAAAGATTATATATATATATATATATATATATATATATATATATATATATATATATATATATATATATATATATATATATGTATATATATATATATATATATATATATATATATATATATATATATATATATATATATATGTATATATATATATATATATATATGTATATATATATATATATATATATATATATATATATATATATTTTCTAACTATTCGCCATTTCCCGCATTAGCGAGGTAGCGTTAAGAACAGAGGACTGGGCCTTTGAGGGAATACCCTCACGTGGCCCAATTCTCTGTTCCTTCTTTTGGAAAATTAAAAAAAAAAAAAACGAGAGGGGAGGATTTCCAGCCCCCGCTCCCTCCCCTTTTATTCGCCTTCTACGACACGCAGGGAATACGTGGGAAGTATTCTTTCTCCCCTATCCCCAGGGATATATATATATATATATATATATATATATATATATATATATATATATATATATATATATATATATATATATGGAGAGAGAAATTAAGACGAGATTTTGACAAAAGTAGGTTTCGAGCGTAGCGCCCCCCTCACCCACCCACACACACACACACACACAAATTGAACGTTGTAACAACCTGTGTAATATTAACCCTCTTGGGGGTGGGGTCTGACTAAGACCCATAGTGACGTCTGTCACCCTTTTGCGCTACCGGTGTCACAGGATGAGCGTGAAGGGTGCACGATGCATTTGGGCCGAGGTCACTGACACCAATCAATTAGTCTGGCAACAGGGAAAATCTTGGGTTGTGTAGCAGGAGTCGTGTGAGTGGAGGCGTTGTCCAGGGAGAGGGTTGTAGGTTTGTCGACTGAGTGCGTGAGTGCCAGCAGCTCTTGGTATGGGTGAGGAAGAGAAGAAGAAAAGACAGCAACCTTGAGGCCACAAGGGAGGAGGAGGGGGTTGTAAACTTGACAGCAGTTTGTAACAAGTGTTGGCTCAGGGGTCAACTGCCCTCACCCCTCCCAATATTGACCCAGGCGGGTTGGACCCGGTGATACAGTGCCTCCCTGGTTCGGTCGGTGGCTGCCTACCAGAGAGAGAGAGAGAGAGAGAGAGAGAGAGAGAGAGAGAGAGAGAGAGAGAAACAAAGTCAACCTTGAACTTGGTTGCTAGGGACGCTGCGCGGCGTCCCCCCTGCGTCTGCCCAAGATGGGACCCAAGTTCCTCCCAGCATCACCATAACAATTTCCAGGGAAGTTACCTGTTACCAGGACGCTTCTCCTCCTCCTCCTCCTCCTCCACCAACCACCTCCCTCGTCCAGCATTCCATGGGATTTACCCATCATTATAGGACTCCCCCCCCGCCTCCTCCTCCAACTCGCCCTTCAGTTTTCCAGGGGACTTACCCTCGCCTCTGACACTCACACGACGACTAGTATACTGGTTCTTCTTTCTCGTCTTCTTCCATCGTTATCTTTCGCTTCCTTCTTTCTTCTTTATGTCCTCCATATCTTTATCTTCTTTTCCGTCTCCTTTCCACCGCAGCCAGACCCCCCCCCCCCTTCTATACACGATAATTGGCCCCCTTCTTTGCCAAAACTTGACCCCTTCCTCACTATAACCAGGCTTTCTATCCCCATGAGTACGCTCTTTCGCCACCATTACCTCCACTCCCCGCCCGCCAACACTCCACCACACCAGCCCCCCCATTCTCAACCATAACCACGCTCTTATTTACCCTAGCCACGCCTCTTATCATAGCCACGCCTCTTGTCCTAGCCACGCCCAATTCTACATGACCAAGCCCACATTCATGATAGTCGAGCCTCACTTTACCTTACACTGGGACCTAATGCTACCACGTCCAAGCCTCACCTCACCAGAGCTAATCTCACCACACCTCAACAGCCAAGTCCACCATAGCCACCACCACCCACCCACGCCCCTCCACTGACTCATGAGGTAACCACAGGATATATTACATCAGTCTGGACTCATTCAGTTTTTTTTTTCTTCTTTTGAAAGCAAGTCTTCGAATATACTCGAGAACAATCAGGGTCTGGGTGTTGCCTCTCTGGAATTCATGGTCGATTTGTATTTTCGTCAAGTATCTTTGTAATATTTTATTATCCAAGACTTTCCTCTCCCTGTCTTAAATCTACCATGTACAGTAATCCTGTTTGCTGCATGAGGAAGGTGTCCGTACATTATCCAACTGATGATATGATACGAAAACTTGAGAAGGATAAAGTTGATTGAATGATTCCATTAAAAAAAAAAAAGGCATGATTCGTGCAGCAACAAATGAAATCCTTACTGGTCGTAGGGTAAATGAGGAGTAAATTGAATGGAAGGATTATTTTGAGTGATTCATTTCGTGGGGTTGGTTCATTTGGACTCAAGGTCTTTCAGAGGCCAGGATCATTTAAGTCCTGTCAACGTGAATTTAGAACTGTCACTCGAAAAAGGAAGAAAGAAAGAATAAACGTCTTGAAATATTCAAGGGAATTCCCTTGCTGACTTTATATATATATATATATATATATATATATATATATATATATATATATATATATATATATATATCAATAAATTTCTCTATGTAGTTGCGAAAGACGCACACATATAAACAGCAGCCTTACATATATAGAACAAACGAAAAGACACTTAAGGCGCGTGTAATACGTGAACACATTTACATACGTTGTAGGAACGAGCGCACACACACACACACACACACACACACACACACACAGGCTCTAACGAAATACGCAAGTGGCCCAGGAGAACTTCTGTTTACAAGAAATGACCAACACCAACACAATCGTATGTGAGACCGGAATGGGTGAGGCTTGGGAGGTGGAGGTGGAGGTGGAGAGAGGGAGGTGGGATTCACTTGCTTAACCGGAGGGTTGAAAAGTGACCAACACGTTGCAGTAAGACTGGCATTTGCCTCAGTGGTTATTTTGCCCACGAGGATCACGAATGACGTAGAAAATGTGTGGTGGTCATCCCTAGAATGACGACACGCACGCACGCACGCACGCACGCACATCGCGCGCGCACACACACGCACGCACGCACGCACGCACGCACGCCCACACACACACACACACACACACACACACACACACACACGTGTGTGTGTATTCATATAATAGGCAACGATCATTTCGCCTCTCGTTCTTTTTTTTCTCTTCTGTCACTTCCACTGACCTACTCCTGTTTATCTCATCATATCCCTCACCTCTGACAATTATCCTCTGGACAGACACCTCCACAATTCATCCTCATGATGATACGACAACACATGTTGGACATATCCCCTGATCTGTCCTGGAAACCCACCACACACACATGATCAGCCACCACACACACAGATGATCAGCCACCACACACACACAGATGATCACCCACCACACACACAGATGATCAGCCACCACACACACAGATGATCAGCCACCACACACAGATGATCAGCCACCACACACACATGATCAGCCACCACACACAGATGATCACCCACCACACACACATGATCACCCACCACACACAGATGATCAGCCACCACACACACATGATCAGCCACCACACACACAGATGATCACCCACCACACACATGATCAGCCACCACACACACAGATGATCACCCACCACACACAGATGATCAGCCACCACACACACAGATGATCACCCACCACACACAGATGATCAGCCACCACACACACAGATGATCACCCACCACACACACAGATGATCAGCCACCACACACACAGATGATCACCCACCACACACAGATGATCACCCACCACACACAGATGATCACCCACCACACACAGATGATCACCCACCACACACACAGATGATCACCCACCACACACACAGATGATCACCCACCACACACAGATGATCACCCACCACACACACAGATGATCACCCACCACACACACAGATGATCAGCCACCACACACACAGATGATCACCCACCACACACAGATGATCACCCACCACACACACAGATGATCAGCCACCACACACACACAGATGATCACCCACCACACACACAGATGATCACCCACCACACACACAGATGATCACCCACCACACACACAGATGATCACCCACCACACACACAGATGATCACCCACCACACACACAGATGATCACCCACCACACACACAGATGATCACCCACCACACACACAGATGATCACCCACCACACACAGATGATCACCCACCACACACACACAGATGATCACCCACCACACACACACAGATGATCACCCACCACACACACACAGATGATCACCCACCACACACACAGATGATCACCCACCACACACACAGATGATCACCCACCACACACACAGATGATCACCCACCACACACACAGATGATCACCCACCACACACAGATGATCACCCACCACACACACAGATGATCACCCACCACACACAGGTGATCAGCCACCACACACAGATGATCAGCAATCACAAAACTGTGCCTCACCCGACCTGGAGGTGTCACATAAAGTGGCGTAATTACTTTGGATACTTTCCTTTTGGACGCAGCTGCACCATGTTCGCCCAAGTGTGGAGTACTGCTCACATATCTGGATGTGGATGTTCGTCCACCGCTCTCTGAGCGTGTGGAATAATAGAAAAAAAGTGGATGTTCGTCCACCGCTCTCTGAGCGAGTGTGGAATAATAAAAAAAGTGGATGTTCGTCCACTGCTCTCTGAGCGAGTGTGGAATAAAAAAAATGGATGTTCGTCCACCGCTCTCTGAGCTACAGTGGAATGATAAAAAAAAGTGGATGTTCATCCACCGCTCTCTGAGCGAGTGGAATAATAAAGAAAACCAAATTTCATTCTTATTGATTCTCCAGACTCCATCTCAACCACAAAACCCTTCCTCCTTTCAGTACGTTGCCGTGGTGTTGCCCTCTCGTTATTCCACAGATACTGTTTTGGCAACCTGTTCTCATGAGGTGTTTGGGAGCGTCCGTCGCTGCCGAGGGTTAGAGCTAAGACCCGTGGCCGCGCACTTGGATGCTGCTGCTTCCCATAGTTTCAGTGTGACGACCGTCAACACGAGGCTGTACCGTTATAATTCCTCCTCCTCCTCGATCAGCGAAGCTGTGCCGTTCTCTTATAAACTCCCTCCTGCCTGTGGCAGTCGTCCCTGCTGACACTTACTGAGTCCTCATCAAGTTATTCATCCTTGCTCTATAGATCTTTCCTTGCGCAGGAGGTTTTCTTGTTGAGCTCATGTTCTACCCAGCCTATGTCGGTTAGTATAGAGGGATAGAACACCGCTGAGTTAGACAGCGGTTAACACAACTATACGTACGTAGGTCATTGATGATTAGCTGTAGGAGTCTTGCGTTCACTCAAGGACAATGTAATTGGTGGTCTCGGCAAAGCCTTGTGGTTTACACGAAGGATTGTGTATAACTGTAGATGCTTGAAATAGTGGGGGAATAAGTTGATTATAATGATAACTGTGTGGATCAGGATCCATTAGAGTCCAAAACGCATTCGTAAGTATATACACAAGAACTATATATATAGGGAGGTTTGTTCAGGGTTATGTAGTTGTTGTAATAAAGAATGAACTCGTATGTTGGTTATGTAAGACTGAATTCAGTAGCTGAAGTTGGGGATGGAATATAGTTATGAATATTTATACAGACAACCTTACGATGACTTCTGAAATGTGAAGAGTGAGTCTCTAGATACAGTTTACATGATATGGCAGTTAGTACGATAATTTATTGACTTTGAAGACCAAGTCTCTAGATACAGTTTACATAATATGGCAATTATTACGATAATTTATTGACTCAGGACGAAGTCTCAAGATACAGTTTACACAATATGGCAATTATTACGATAATTTCTTGATTCTGGAGACTTGAGTCTCTTGATACAGTTTACATGATATGGCAGTTATTACGATAATTTGTTGACTTTGAAGAAGAAGTCTCAAGATACAGTTTACATAATGTGGCAATTATTACGATAATTTCTTGATTCTGGAGACTTAAGTCTCTAGATACAGTTTACATGATATGGCACAATTATTCCATATCCCCACACTTTGATTTTCGTAATAGCTGTTACATTTCATACGTGGTATGTACGGTACAGTTACAGGTACTTTAAAATGTTTTTTAGAATACAGATGGTTACGTAGGTATAACTGTAGTTGTGGTTAATGAGAAGGATCACAATTATGGTTGAAAAGTTGGGATCAGGTAGTGACCATAGAAAGACATGGGTTATCTCAAAGATTGACAAACGAATTAAACGTAAATCACGAATTTAATTTTGTTGTAGAACAAAATGTTTCATTGGACCAGACAGGATATTTTGGAATGGGGGGAGGATAGCGGAGGTGAATCCTACATGAGGGAAGAGGGGGTCCCTGAAGTCTCCTAGGCGAAGGTGATCTAATTCTTGAACGTAAAGTACGATAGACTTGGATATTTTGTTGGTGTTGTGCTTCACAAGAGAAAGATGGCTAAAGTTAACCTCAGTGTCTAGGGATGTTTCACGTCAGGTTATCCGTTAATAATTTGTACGTGTGTGTGTGTCTGTATGTGTTGTGTGTGTGTGTGTGTGTGTGTGTGTGTGTGTGTGTGTGTGTGTGTGTGTGTGTGTGGTATATAAAGCCATTTCTTCGCTTAATATCGCCAGCAAAGACTGTCCATTGATAAAGAGTACGTAGGTTAGGTTACATGCCAAGATTAATGTTAAATAAATTTCTGACAAGGATAATTGATTACGTAATGCTTCTGTATATTACCTTCATACTCTGGAGTTTGAACTGAAAAGAAAAGTATAATGTGAAAGGACAATTGCCAATAGCTGATAGATGTAGTTGATGCATAGTATATCAAAATTGAATTGAACTAATGACACATATAGTGTGTAAGGAAGATGTAGTAAAATTTCAGTATGTATAAAACAATAAAAATTCCGGTCCCATTAGCCTCTGAATCTAAATATTCTTTGAGTAATATAGTTAGACCTGAAGTACATGCGTTTTCTCTAATCTCAAAATATACCATTTTCTATGAGCGTCTTCAGTCAGTGTCTCGCACCTGGTAAAGGTGAAAGGTGTATTGTATGTGGCCCTTTATCGTGTACTTAGCGTAATGTAATTAAACCAGTTATGCTTCCTTAGCGCATTTTGCACGGCTTGTTAGTAGCAAAATTCAGACTAAGGGACGGAAATGATTGTGGAGTTATAATAAAGACCTGTTGGGTGAGGCTTTTCATACGATATCCTAGTATGAATGTATTATCATACAGTATACTTATAAAGTATTGGAACCCACCCACCCACACAGAGGTGCATGAATGACCTTGAGCTCAACGTGTTCATTCCATTCACTCAGCAACGTCCGGGTTATCGTACTCATAAACGCATACTTTGATACAGACAAGCATGGCTCCCAGGTGAATGGTGGATCTTCCCCACTGTGATGGAGGCTACGTGGTGGCCCTGTGATGGTCTGTTTGTTATTGTCTCGTTTTCTCTTCGATGCCCGTCAGATTTAATTACTCTTTTCTGCCGATTTACAGAAAAAGTCGATGTAACCTTTTCCGCCGGATCCCACAGTCGTTTGAATGACAGCCATTCCACGTCACTATAGTACAAATATTATATTTATTCACTGGGGAGGAATATTTGTTTGGGAAGCCACCGACCAGGGAGGTAATATTACGGATATTATCCGCCTGAATATCGGGTGTTAGGGACGGTTGCGCACTGAGCTAGCACTTCAGTGGCTGTCTAGTTTTTTTCATCTCTCTCTCTCTCTGCCTCACTCACACATAGGTTGCTGGCGTTCAGTCCATAACTCACACGAAGGCCAGTCCAGTGTTATGGTAAAGTCTCGTCATAAGTTGTGGTAATCACTCATCTTCCTCCTACGTCTTTTGTTGCTGTTTCTTCCCCTGTTAAACTCGTTTCCCTCTCCTTCCTCTTCTCAACCTTCCCTTCTGACGTCAACACGGCACACAAATGGTTGACGTGGTTCCCTGCTGGTGCTATAGTCACCATACACCAGACCTGACGTGGTTCCCTGCTGGGGCACGTGATACAGTCACCATACACCAGACTTGACGTGGTTCCCTGCTGGTGCACGTGATACAGTCAACATACATCAGACCTGAAGCATGTGGGGTAAACTGAGGTAGCTACATCAAACATGGTGGACTGTGTGAAGGGTTGGGTTATCCTGTATAAGGTACACTTAGTAACCACAGCTGTGATGTGGTGAACTCGATGTTATTGTGAACTTAAGTTTAATCTGTAGTACGGGTATAGAGAGGTTACAGCCGTGATGAACTTAAGTTTAATCTGTAGTACGGGTATAGAGGGGTTACAGCCAAGCGTGATGAACTGTAAAAGGAATACAGCGAAGGTAAGTTGTCCTCTTGTTTACCCCGTCAGTCATATATGTCGTGTGTTGGTCACTGTCTGATTATTTTCGTTTTCTATGTTGGGGGTTAGTCACCTCCCCGGACAGACATCTTTACAGAATCCCAGATCTTGAAATATAAAACTGGTTAAAAAAAAAAAAGAAGAAGGAAGAGATGAGATATGGAAGAATATTGCTACATTCTCAGAAGGTGTGGGAAAATCATGTGCCTCATAAAACGATGCGAATTGCAGTTGTTCAGGGAAACGATACAAAGCTTCGTGGTGTAAGGAAAGACACAAAATGCCACATCGGCTCACAGTTAAGTGTTGCCAACTCGCCGCGCTCAGGAATCGTGTGATGCAACCAACAGCTCGCCGGGTATGATGTTGGGGGGAGGACGCGTAGAACCAGCGCTCGGGTGCTAAAAAAAGAAAAGAAAAAAGAATTGATGCCTGAGACAAGAGGGAAAAATGAATCGACATCTGTGGCAGAGTGTGTGTGTGAGGGGTCAGGCAGGTTTCGAAGGCAGAATGAGAGAATTTTAAAGTCGGATTTGCTTCATACTCGACTCTGTTTTGTGAGTATTTGGATCTTGAATCTCTCCAGATGTCTCGACCCTGTTTTGTAAGTATTTGAATCTTGAATCTCTCCAGATGTCTCGACCCTGTTTTGTATTTGGATCTTGAATCTCTCCAGATGTCTCGACCCTGTTTTGTGAGTATTTGAATCTTGAACCTCTCCAGATGTCTCGACCCTGTTTTGTATTTGGATCTTGAATCTCTCCAGATGTCTCGACCCTGTCTTGTAAGTATTCGAATCTTGTGAAAACCTCCCCAGATGTAAGAGCATTACTCCATACGAAGAAGGATCAATTCTTGCCATAATTGGAGCAGCTGTCTGGGAGAAGGGAATATTACGACATGTGAACGGGAGGAGCTTCTGGTTTCTTTTGAGTCAGACTTGAGCTATTTGTGTGACGTGGGACTTCCAGGATAAGTTAGATGTTACATCGATATGCAATTACAGATCCATCAAAGAGAGATGGGGAGGGGGGGGGGGGAAATATTGTGGAGAGAGAGAGAGAGAGAGAGAGAGAGAGAGAGAGAGAGAGAGAGAGAGAGAGAGAGAGAGAGAGAGAAATTGGATTGTGGAAGCATTAAACGTACTTGCGCGTCTTTGTTTCTGTCGTCCGTCATTTGCTTGTGTCTAGTCCGTTACTGTTAGCCTCGTTTCGTCGTTTCATGTCCGTTCTTGTCAGTCTGTCTGTCCGTCATGACCCACTTTGAGAGGTAGGTACCCCCCCGGCCAAGACGCAGCACTTGGAAGCGGTGGAATGCCATAGCTGATGGTTGATGTGGACAGAGGCTTTCCATGACACAAGTGATGGTAATCGTGGGGTCTGTGGAACCAACATGGACATGATTGATGAAAACTTTGAAATCATCTTTCAGGAAGTTTGCATAACTGGATAGACACGCGACTGAAAAATAAAACACGAGGGTATATTTCACTTGTATTATAATGTGAATAACATACATATTACACTAATTAAGTAATTCGTTTATTCAGTAAGAAATGGCAATGTGTAGATTTATAAAGTACACAGCCTTCTTGCATTGGAAGAGCCTTCTGCACCATCCTCTCGCTATCTAAATATAAATACGAATTCAGGACCGTGTTACCGTCTCACTACCCTCAGCTGCAACCTCGTCATAGACCATGTGGTCTTCTGTTATCTCCCTACCCTCAGCTGCAACCTCGTCATAGACCATGTGGTCTTCTGTTATCTGGCCACATAACCCTTGCGCAGACATCCCGACGTCATTATGCGCAGCGCTAGAACTTTCGTTGAAGGCGATTCAGCTGCTCGCTCGCTACGGAATTCAAGACACCTAAACCTTAATAGGCTGATCCTATTTTGTTTAATGTATTGATCCTCTGAATACCTTAATAGGTTGATCCTATTTTGTTTAATGTATTGATCCTCTGAATACTTTAATAGGTTGATCCTATTTTGTTTAATGTATTGATCCTCTGAATACCTTAATAGGTTGATCCTATTTTGTTTAATGTATTGATCCTCTGAATACCTTAAGAGGCTGATCCTATTTTGTTTAATGTATTGATCCTCTGAATACCTTAATAGGTTGATCCTATTTTGTTTAATGTATTGATCCTCTGAATACCTTAACAGGCTGACCCTATTTTGTTTAATGTATCGACCATTTGAAAAACGATGGTTGTACACAGAGCACAAGTTTTATGTTCATGTTTAATGGATTATTTTTGTTGAAATTTGGAAATAACAGCGATTCCAACCACCACAATTTCATTCTCCAGCAGAAACTATTACATATAAACATGACTGAATTCAATTTGAAGGTTTTAAGAACACTGTGTTGATGGCAGTTGGTTCAGTCATGAAAAAAAAAATATATAAAAGCTGTGGTATTTGAAAATGAAATTTTGCCTTTGCTCCAAGAGGCTTGTAATTATCATGATGCATAAATATATACTTGCATGGTACAAGAGACTAGGCTTGGCATAGCTTGCCCAAATCAATAGCTAGACCACGCATTGCCAGTCAGGTCACCGCAGCACAGACTGTAAGACTGTTACCAACTCAATGGTGACTCTGTACACCTCTCCGCGCCTTTTCAGTGTCTTTCATAGCAACTGTGGCCTGGTCTCTTTTGAAAAGGCAGGTTTTCCCCCTCACTTCCTTCATTTCTCTCTCTCTCTCTCTCTCTCTCTCTCTCTCTCTCTCTCTCTCTCTCTCTCTCTCTCTCTCTCTCTCTCTTTCTCTCCCTCCCACACACACACACATCTTTCTCATATCATTAACTCCTCTCCTCATATTGCTGTAAACACCCGGCCTAGAGATGTGTGTGGGGCCGTGTGGTTGAAGCCTTCACCTTTTTAAAAGAACGAAAATTGTATCTCTTTTCTTTCCATCTTATCGACCAGTTTCCATCTGTACTCTGAGAATTGCCTTTCGCCAGTAATCTTTTTTTAATATGGAACTTTATTGTCAAAAGACTTTCCTTCGAGAACCTAAATCAGTGGCATTAACTGCTTTGTCTCAAACCATTCATGTCGATTGTAACTTGAGATATATGTATATAATGTCAGAGATTTGTATCTGGAACCCAGGCTAAACGATCGTTAATGAAGCGTTGATCCAACGAATGAGTAATTATAATCTTTGTCTCGAACGATGGTGGCCATAAGGTTATCAGCAGAGGACGGTAAGTTAATTAAGGTGATAATTTCTGGACAATGAACCATTACCTTTTTTTCTTTTTTTTTTTTGACATTGGTGTCAACACTGCCAAATTTCCGATCGGTTGAAACTTCTCCCTACAGCAGGTGGGTACTTTGGGAGAGGGATATATATATATATATATATATATATATATATATATATATATATATATATATATATATATATATATTTTCTTTCTTTTCTTTTAAACTATTCACCATTTCCCGCGTTAGCGAGGTAGCGTTAAGAACAGAGGACTGGGCCTTTTTTGGAATATCCTCACCTGGCCCCCTCTGTTCCTTCTTTTGGAAAATTAAAAAAAAAAAAAAAAAACGAGAGGGGAGGATTTCCAGCCCCCCGCTCCCTCCCCTTTTAGTCGCCTTCTACGACACGCAGGGAATACGTGGGAAGTATTCTTAATCCCCTATCCCCAGGGATAAATATATATATATATATATATATATATATATATATATATATATATATATATATATATATATATATATATATATAAGTTATCAGATCTTGGCATTTCATTTACTTTCAATTCGTTCAACACGTACGTTATACCTTGAATACGTTTGTATCAATTATGACAATTTAATGTGTTGCAAAATGTTGCGTTAGTTCTTGAATATGTTTGTGTCAATTATGTCTATCAAATATGTTGCAAAATGTTATTGTATGATGCTGATAAGGCTGGAGGTGGAGCGTGAATTGTCAGCTATGATAAAGACGGATAGAAATGAGAAAATGTTTATAAAAATCTTGCCTAGGTATCATCGCAGTGAGCTAATTTGCCATTTCAATGAAGTGATGGACCAATTCGCTGGGTAATGCCTCTCTCTCTCTCTCTCGCTTCTAACTCGGACATAAATTTCTTCAGATCGTCTGCTGGTTTCAGGAAAATTCGCTTCATGTTGACATTTAATACAGGGATTTTTTTTTTTACATTTTCCCATTTTCTACGCAAATTTATGTAATTTATTTTCTTTTTTGGTTATTACATTTTCCCATTTTCTACGCAAATTTATGTAATTTATTCTTTCTTTTTTGGTTATTACATTTTCTTTATTTTTTTTTTTTTGGTTATACTGTTATTTTCTTGGACAACAGGGAATCTTTTATTTAATTGTTCTATCATTTTGCTTTGGTTCTTGGTTAACGACGCTGTTGCTCTGACCGTCGCACTGTTTCCATAACGAATTGGCATCCCATTTTCATCCAGTCCAAAACAGCACGACGATTTTTAGAAATTGAGTCCATATATATTTTATTTTTGTTTCTTCCGGCTCTCACGTTGACCAGTATTGAAAACAGTATTGACGTTTCCTTTCGATATATAGCTCACGGGTCATTACTCGTATCAAAGTTCTCTCCAGCCACGTAAAGAGGTACTTGAACGAATTATGTGAACGCTCTTTCAAGGAAGTTTAAAAGTAGCCGCCCACGCTCAGAGGTACTGGAGTGGGATTTGATTTCCCCCCCTGGAGTGGGATTTTATTCCCCCCCTCCAGCTTAGGAGATACTGGTCAATTAAGATATGCAACTGTATTCAAATTGGGTATCTTACCGATTATTCGTACCTGGTCATAATAAGGTCTAGTCAGACAGCCTGAGAACTGATACTAATGTAATTTGCTCGCGAACCTTCTCTTTAGCATCCACAGATTTGAAGGAGTCTTGTGTTATAAGCAGCCACAGCATTTTGCAATACACGCATAACATTCACCTTGACAGTTTACTTTGCTTCTTCCTCTGTCACTGTTAAAAAGGCCCGTTCCCTAGGATTGCATAGTCGCCAAGAAAATCTCTTTGTTTCCATTTTTTTTTCTAAATCTATCGAGAGAAGTCTCATAGCTTTCTCCTCATTCAGTCGTCTATTATCGAGAGAAGTCTCATAGCTTTCTCCTCATTCAGTCGTCTATTATCGAGAGAAGTCTCATAGCTTTCTCCTCATTCAGTCGTCTATTATCGAGAGAAGTCTCATAGCTTTCTCCTCATTCAGTCGTCTATTATCGAGAGAAGTCTCATAGCTTTCTCCTCATTCAGTCGTCTATTATCGAGAGAAGTCTCATAGCTTTCTCCTCATTCAGTCGTCTATAATTTCAAGAATGTCCCAGGGGTTCTCTTTGGGCCAGGAGGCAACGCTCTGCAGTCAGTAGCATGGGAAGGATTGATTCGTTCAACGTTGAAAGAGTTCGTAGATGAGATTGTGTTCCAGTGAAAACAAACCTCGTCTCACCTAGGGCGTAACTGCAAGCAAACCAAATTCCGGTAACGACCCTAGATACACACACACACACACACACACACACACACACACACAGTGTGAGCAAAAGACCTTGTCCGTCGCCCAATACTTTTCAAAGGCGATGTCACACTAACATTTTAGTACTTTTTCATCTCTCCTTTGGCCTTGTTGACCACCTGCAGACGTCGGGCCACGGGATTGGCATGGTTCCTGAAGTATTCTCGGTCCATATGTTTTGGGTCCATAGGATCTCGATCATCTGACTAAAGCGAGGCACAGATGAGGTGTTGCAAGAAGCAGCCGCCTAACCTTGCGTTCTGAGCGCTCATTGTGCCAAGAAAACTCACATTTTCTTGCTTGCAGGTGAGGAGAATTCGGGTTTTCTACTCCGTAAAAAAGGTAAGACCCAACCATCTTGGAGCACAGGTGGAGGAAAAACAGCGTTGAGAAGTGAAATTCTCAAATTGAATGAAGTGGCAGCCAGGGGGGTTGAGGGAGTCGCATCTTATGCTCATGATAGCCTGCGGCACACAGAGGCGGGTTGCCTATGCTCATGGAAACACTAGTATCAGCGACCAGACGTACAATGATTTCACTCTGAAAGGGTCATATGTGTTTACACACAATGAATCTTAGCCTTGTATCGCTTTGAAGATATATGGGGACCCGACAGTATTTTTAGCGGACACTGTATCCATATATATATATATATATATATATATATATATATATATATATATATATATATATGTTTCCTTGCGCTACCTCGCAAACGCGGGAGACAGCGACAAAGCAAAAAAAAGAAAAAAGAAAAAAAAAATATGTATATATATATATATATATATATATATATATATATATATATATATATATATATATATATATATATATATATATGAGACTAAAAATTAATGAGTGTATTTATATAATACTGCTTTGGAGAGGAATGTGTTTAAATTTTCGAGTATTGCACTATTGCATTATTATACAATTATTGTATTACTCCTGTATTTAGCACTGTATTCCACTCTCATACTATAGAATCCTTTCGCTGGTAGAAAATAAGATAAAATGTGATTCCATACGTCTTACCCCAGTCGGAAGCAGTTTAGATGTTAATGGACCAGCCTCCCTTCATCAGCAGTATAACCAAGTATTATTGAGTCACAGATTCAGTTATTGATCTTATGTTAATGTTTTTATTAATTAATTTGATGGAGTTTGTGCGTCTCATGTATGTCAGACGTCGCCATTTTTCTTCATATGAAGCTGTTTATTTATTTCATTAGTATTTCAGTGAATGATAAGACTTCTTCCCATGATAATGACATATAATTAATATAAAGTGTTTCATCACCTCTCATGCATCATCATCTGGCTCGATGCGAAAGTAGGAAAATCACAACACATCATGACACGGTAAAATGAATAGGCATTGTACGAGTCATGTAATCTCCCTCCCAAAGCCGAGCCAATCAACAAGCCAAGTGCTGACTGACTACCTTCCCTGTTTGATATCCAGATGGACTGGAGTCAGTCTCCTTCCTAACAAGACAGGTTGAGTCTCAGAGGGAATTAATGGTAAGGGATTTTGGTCATACTGTTTCTGCTTTTCACCAGAGGGTCAGGTCCAGCTAAGGCTTGGAGATCTGAGCTAAGGCGGTGAATGACGTTCGAGTCGTCTATTATTGGTCCATATTGTCCACACTACTCATTGGGTCATTTGTGTCGGGAATAAAGTGAGGGTCACTAAACTAAAAAAAAAAAAAAGAAAACTATTCGTTTGTTAATTTTAGGATTTTCTTTATTTGTTCGTTTTGGAATAATTTTCTAATAACTGAAGTGTCTGGTGTTCATCCTCGCTTGCAGTTTTGTGTTCTTAGTTGATAAGAGTTTATATATTCTGTGTATTTACCATGAAACTGTAATGATACAGTGATGAGTAGATCACTGTTGTACTAACCATGTAGAACATAGAAGGTTCTTGTTAGCAAAACCAAACTAATAACAGAAGAGAGCGAAGGTTCAGTTCTGAAAGTTGTAATTGTCGAAGGTGTGGGGTTAGCTAGCAGGCAAGATATGCAGTTTCCACCTCCTGTTGAGTATTGAATTATATATATATATATATATATATATATATATATATATATATATATATATATATATATAAATAAATATATATATATATATATATATATATAATATATATTTATATATATATAATTTTTTTTTTTTGCCTCGTGAACTGCATGTCGAAGTGGCAGATAATTTTATTCCAATGTAGATCATCTTTGTGATGATAGAAAAATCATCACTAAATGCTCCTTGTGTGCCTCTATACGAATTGCATTTGTGCATTAGTCAGGTGAAATTTCTGGCCTACGAAATAAATGACCGCGAAACAAGTCAGTGGTGTCCATGCTCCCTGGGCTGCTTGTATATCAATCATGTATTGACTGACCAGCAAGTCGCATTAATGGCAGAGTAGATTCAGCTGCGAATTTTGTGTATGAGGAATCTACATACTCCTAACATGGACTGTGTTGGTGGGTTCTTGAGCAATTGGAACGGACTTTTGGGAAAGACTTTCATAGGATGAATTGATCGCTCATTGGATGGCCACACATCTTGCCACTCATAACATGTATAAGCCTATATCTGTGTTATTTTTTTACTATAATCCAGTCTTCATCTTCTCTTCTTTGCTTCCATTGTGTCTAATCTCATAGTACTGGAGAGAACATTGAAAGAGAATATGTTTCATTGGAATTTCATTTATTTGTGTAAACATTCGTAAGACATAATGTATAATTGATGTGGCGAGTCCTTGCAACTATACCCAGAATTCAGCTGCCATGAACCGCTTTTGTGTTGGTTTATCATTATATTAATCTCCTTTTTCTCTCTCCTTTCGCTTCCACAATGTCTGATTTTACTGCTCTGAGCTCGCGATATTGCGGTTTAAGTCCTCATTAAGCATGCGACGAGAATAATTTGCCGGTTGTTTAGTTTACACGGTCAAATATGTCACACTTACGATCACGCAAAATATCTGACGCGTCATAGCAGGTCATGTTTTATTTTTTTTTTCGCAGTGGTCCGAAATGTCGCTTTGACACTGGTCTTTGGCGTCGCCGAGGAATATCGTGTGTATAATACCCAACCGAACCTTGAACCTGGCTTGTTATTTAGCTAACCATGGCTATATCATGAGATTTAAGTAAAGCCCCTGAGATTATCTTGACCGTAAAAGGCGCTGGTGTCGCTGGCCAGTAGCAGCGCGGGCGGGCGGGCGGGGGTGGATGATCACGTGATTGTGTTAACCAATAACATTTGAATTGGCATCATGACGTCATCGGCCACGCGTCATCAGCTCTTGTCTCAAACGGAAACTCGGACAATTTTTCCTGGAAAGTCTACAAAATGGAATGTAATTTTAGGGCGTGGGATGTAAACACACACACACGCACGCTCTCTCTCTCTCTCTCTCTCTCTCTCTCTCTCTCTCTCTCTCTCTCTCTCTCTCTCTCTCTCTCTCTCACTGATATAGTTTTTTCGGGGTTTCCAATAATCGGATATCGTTTCAGAATGTTGACTATATATATATATATATATATATATATATATATATATATATATATATATATATATATCCCTTTTAGATTGTTTATTTGTATATGTATGTATAGGGTTTCCAACTGTTCTTTTAATGGCCATATATATTTTTCAGATGGCCAAAATACTACACAGGGGAAAATTGACTACCCAGGTTTGTTTTTAGCCGTTTCATTTGCATGGAGAGAGAGAGAGAGAGAGAGAGAGAGAGAGAGAGAGAGAGAGAGAGAGAGAGAGAGAGAGAGAGAGAGAGGATGAGTAGAAAGACTGGTGGGTAAATAAGGTGGATATATGTTTATAGATTATTCAGGGGAGCGGGGTTAGTGAATTGATTGATAAATAGATATAAAGATAGACTGATAGGCTTTATAGATGCCTCATATATATATATATATATATATATATATAGATATATATATATAACCAACAGCCAGGATCGAACCCGGGACCCCTGTGCATTAGGCGGGAACGCTACCGCTAGGCTATGATCGCCCATAATAGAAATATTACTTCGAATACTGTGTACTCGAATACCCTTCGTCTCAGGTTGGTGAGTAACGGGGTCTACACCGGTCATCTCCCATCAGGCTCACACAGCCAGTAGATAGCATATTACCGAACCTAACTGTACAATGCAAACGAAATGCATATGAACGCGCACCTTCATAGAACGTACAAACCTACAACAGCCAGGTAGCGCTCCCGCGTGATGCACAGGGGTCCCGGGTTCGACCCCAGCTGTTGGAGGTTTGTATGTTCTATGAAGGTGCGCGTTCATATGCACTTTATTCGTATATATATATATATATATATATATATATATATATATATATATATATATATATATATATATATTTCATACTTTTTGCCATTTCCCGCGTTAGATAGATAGATAGATAGATAGATAGATAGATAGAGAAAGAGATAGATAGATAGAGAGAGAGAGAGAGAGAGAGAGAGAGAGAGAGAGAGAGAGAGAGAGAGAGAGAGAGAGAGAGAGAGAGAGAGATCAGGGCCAGTGCACGAGTGAACGTACTCTTAAGGGCGACTCACAAATAGCGCGTCCAGGGAAACCCGACTCAGTGACAGTCATCACAGTATTATAAACAAAAGATCCAGATTTGTGGCAAAGTAAACATTTGCATACCTAGTCGTCACAGCGTCACACAATACCATGATTATAACGAACCCACATACGTAGTGGTCACAGCGTCACACAATACCATGATTATAACGAACCCACATACGTAGTGGTCACAGCGTCACACAATACCATGATTATAACGAAGCCACACACAGTCGTTGTCTTGGCCAGCTATTGAGAGTAAGGAAAGGGGATATTTTTTAAGACCTTCATCGATTCGTTTGGAATTCGTGTGACATTAGATACTGTTCATGATCAATATAAGTTAGAATGAGAGATGGTTCCAGTCTCCCATGTTTCAGCATAGCATGGAGAAGGTTACATAATCTCCCAACTGTAGTGAGGTGGGTGGGAGGCGAGTTTGAAGGCTTTGAGGAAGAACATCAGAGTAACTTCTCCCAACTCCCAAGAACCATAGAGGAACATAAAGTTATAATTAAGTCTTGTGTAAGACGCTTGCAAGTTTGTGTCTACAAGAGAGTAGCCGAGATGAATTGGAGGGTCGCAACCCTCTCGCCAAAATGAGATTAGACATTTCTTCGACATTTGTGGATTACGTAGAAAGATTGGATAACATGTGAAGATCTAAACTGCGCGCTGTTTCTGAAGGGAAGGGGATTAGGTGAAGTTCTGAAGCGCGTGTGTGGATAGCGACGGGGGGTGCGTGTCATTGGGAAATGTGTGTGAGAGAGATTTTTCGTGTGTATATATATATATATATATATATATATATATAGAGAGAGAGAGAGAGAGAGAGAGAGAGAGGAGTATACAGAGAAATAATGAGATGATTTTTGTCCCTTTCAAGAGCGGAGGTACGGAGGAGGAGGAGGAGGTGGCTGAGGTGTGTGTAGCCGAGGCTTGCCAGGGAGGAGGAGAGCTGGTGTGGTACGTGAGGTAAGTTGCCTCATGTCTGGATTGGTTAAGGCGATTATTTTGCTGTGTCGACATAATAGGATCAAAACTAATTGTGTTTGTAATCTGAGGCAACTTTATGTCGTAAGCAAAGCCATCCCTTTAACGCTATATATATATATATATATATATATATATATATATATATATATATATATACACTCTAGTGAACGCCAGGTATCCAAGTTATCGCTAGGGAGAGAGAGATGAACAGCTGTGTGTTGACTTTGGACCGCCTGATCATGTAAGTGAACGTCTTGGTGGGGGAAGACAAGGTGGATAGAGGACGACATAACCCTTCCACTTACGCAGATAGTGGAGGAAAGTATATATAGAAAGACAGGAAAGTGTACGAGGCATTTGTGGATTTAGGGAAGGCGTGAAATTGATAGGAGAGGACTTAAAGTATCTATCTATCTATCTCTCTATCTATCATCCTTTACCATGGCTAGTGGAGGGAGTTGTGAGTGGAGACAGATCCTGCAGGAGGGTGGAGCAGACCCCCAGGTGTTGAATATACCATGCCCCGTGAGGAGGGGTTTGTAGTCCCAGTCGTGTGGGATGTAAGGGAACTCACAAACAAACTGCTTCATTTAACTGCCGTTTCGTCTTGCTGCCTCATTGGCGAGAGTCTGCCTCTGAGAGTCCCCTCCCCATCTTGTTGGCCAGGTCCAAGGCTCTCCTTGGACCTAAGCCCTTCATCAAGGCCTGACTATTTCTTTTTTTTTTTTTTAATGAGATTTAGAAAGAAAAAATCTTGAAAATAAACGGCGACGTAAATAGACAAGGTAAAAGATAATCATGAAAGTCTTTTTGGAGAGAGCGGGATAAAACCTGACCCCCCCCCCCTTTTTTTTTTAAATAAAGGGTCGCCAAAAGAAACAAACAAACAAAAAATAAAAAGAAAACGAGATCTCGAACTCCTGGAATCTCGAAGATATTATCATCCTACAAGTAAGCAACCCAGCGAGACCTCGAGAACCTTATGTACGTACGTACCTGCTACCTACCTACCTACCTACCTATCCTACCTACCTACGTACTTACCTGCCTTCCCACTTTCCTACCTACCTACCAACCCAACTACCTACCTACCTACCCACGCACCCACCTACCTACCTGCCTCCCCACATACCTACATACCTGCCTACCTACCCACTACCTACCTACCTTGGTACCAACCCACCTACCTACCTACCTACCTGCCTACTTACCTACCTACCTACCTACCTACCTACCTACCTACCTACCTACCTACCTACATAGCAACTTACCCACCCACCTACCTACCCACCCACCCACCCACCCGCCTAAGAACCCACCCACTTACCTACCCACCCACCTACCCACCAATCCACCTACCTACCTACCTACCTACCTACATAGCAACTTACCCACCCACCCACCCACCCAGCCGCCTACGAACCCACCCACCTACCTACCCTACCCACCAATCCACCTACCTACTTACCTCACTCGTTTATCCTCGTCAGACGAGTTTTCTTGTGAGGAAATGTAAGTAATCAACTCACTGGAACACACCGACGAGAAGACGTTGACTGGTGGCCCGCGCACCGCCCCCAGCTTATCTCTTGCCTGGGGGAGGGGGAAAGGTTAACAAAAAATATATATATATAAAAAGGTGAGAGTGTGCAGTTATGTACATAAACATGGCCGTCAGGAAAGAAGATTAGACGAACGCTGAAGAAGGCATTCCATCACACTGAGGCCACGGGGGAGTTTGGGGAGAGAGGAGGAGGAGGGAGAGAGGAGAAGGGAGAGGCTCAGGCAGGGGTGCAAGGCAGGGGTGAGGGGGCGGCGAAGCCCCTTAAGGGGGACACAAGATCATTCTGAGGAAAGTGTTAGAGAGGGAAGTGGGTGAAATTAGTCGACGGATGTGAAGTGATGGTATTGTGTGCGTGTGTGTGGGTGTGTGTGGGGGTAGGGAGGGTGGTCGTGGAGGTAGTTAAGATGGCTGAGGGAAGAGCTGGGATGGTCGAGGGAAGAGCTGGGATGGTCGAGGGAAGAGCTGGGATGGCTGAGGGAAGAGTGGGATGGTCAAGGGAAGAGCTGGGATGGCTGAGGGAAGAGTTGGATGGCCGAGGGAAGAGCTGGGATGGCTGAGGGAAGAAGAGTTGGATGGTCGAGGGAAGAGCTGGGATGGCTGAGGGAAGAGTTGGATGGTCGAGGGAAGAGCTGGGATGGCTGAGGGAAGAGTGGGATGGTCGAGAGAAGAGCTGGGATGGTTGAAGGAAGAGTTGGATGGTCGAGGGAAGAGCTGGGATGGCTGAGGGAAGAGTTGGATGGCCGAGGGAAGAGCTGGGATGGCTGAGGGAAGAGTTGGATGGTCGAGGGAAGAGCTAGGATGGTTGAGGGAAGAGTTGGATGGTCGAGGGAAGAGCTGGGATGGCTGAGGGAAGAGTTGGATGGTCAAGGGAAGAGCTGGGATGGCTGAGGGAAGAGTGGGATGGTCGAGGGAAGAGCTGGGATGGCTGAGGGAAGAAGAGTTGGATGGTCGAGGGAAGAGCTGGGATGGCTGAGGGAAGAGTTAGATGGTCGAGGGAAGAGCTGGGATGGCTGAGGGAAGAGTGGGATGGTCGAGGGAAGAGCTGGGATTGCTGAGGGAAGAGCTGCGATGGTTGAGGGAAGAGCTGGGATGGCTGAGGAAAGAGTGGGATGGTCGAGGGAAGAGCTGGGATGGCTGAGGGAAGAGCTGGGATGGTCGAGGGAAGAGCTGGGATGGCTGAGGGAAGTGTGGGATGGTCGAGGGAAGAGCTGGGATGGTCGAGGGAAGAGCTGGGATGGTTGAGGGAAGAGCTGGGATGGTCGAGGGAAGAGCTGGGATGGTTGAGGGAAGAGTGGGATGGTCGAGGGATGAGCTGGGATGGTCGAGGGAAGAGCTGGGATGGTTGAGGGAAGAGCTGGGATGGTCGAGGGAAGAGCTGGGATGGTTGAGGGAAGAGCTGGGATGGTCGAGGGAAGAGCTGGGATGGTCGAGGGAAGAGCTGGGATGGTTGAGGGAAGAGTTGGATGGTCGAGTAGGTTTGCCAGTGTTCGTATGGCCAGGTGGAGGAGGGACAGCGCGTCACCCATGCTGGTGTTGGCGGGATAAATTTAGGACGCAGGTATGAGAGAGAGAGAGAGAGAGAGAGAGAGAGAGAGAGAGAGAGAGAGAGAGAGAGAGAGATGTGGGACTATAATGGGAAAAGGGACTCTCTCTCTCTCTCTCTCTCTCTCTCTCTCTCTCTCTCTCTCTCTCTCTATTTATCTATCTATCTCTCATATTCTCCTCCCACGCCTTCCCCCCCCTATTCTTGCTTCTCCCCTCATCCCTCCTCCATCTCTCCTACCATTGTCTCCGCTCTTTTTTTTTCTTTTATTCATCTCTCTCTCTCTCTCTCTCTCTCTCTCTCTCTCTCTCTCTCTATTTATCTATCTATCTCTCATATTCTCCTCCCACGCCTTCCCCCCCCTATTCTTGCTTCTCCCTCATCCCTCCTCCATCTCTCCTACCATTGTCTCCGCTCTTTTTTTTTCTTTTATTCATTCTCTCTCTCTCTCTCTCTCTCTCTCTCTCTCTCTCTCTCTCTCTCTCTCTCTCTCTCTCTCTCTCCCGGCAGGGCACACAAGTGGTAAGAGCGACAGTGCAAACACCAGGGCTTTTGTCGGTCTTTGCATTTTTAAGTCTCAGTTGCACTGCCAAACGCAGGGAGGGCCAGGGCTGCAGAGTACAGATTGAAGGGGGAGTGTGGAGAGCCTTGCTGGGGGAGGGGGAGTGTGCGAGAGCCTTGCTGGGGGAGGGGGAGTGTGGAGAGCCTTGCTGGGGGAGGGGGAGTGTGGAGAGCCTTGCTGGGGAGGGGGAGTGTGGAGAGCCTTGCTGGGGGAGGGGGAGTGTGGAGAGCCTTGCTGGGGGAGGGGGAGTGTGGAGAGTCTTGCTGGGGGAGGGGGAGTGTGGGAGAGCCTTGCTGGGGGAGGGGGAGTGTGGAGAGCCTTGCTGGGGGAGGGGGAGTGTGGAGAGCCTTGCTGGGGGAGGGGGAGTGTGGAGAGCCTTGCTGGGGGAGGGGGAGTGTGGAGAGCCTTGCTGGGGGAGGGGGAGTGTGGAGAGCCTTGCTGGGGGAGGGGGAGTGTGGAGAGCCTTGCTGGGGGAGGGGGAGTGTGGAGAGCCTTGCTGGGGAGGCGGGAGAGTGGAGAGCCTTGCTGGGGGAGGGGAGTGTGGGAGAGCCTTGCTGGGGGAGGGGGAATGTGGAGAGCCTTGATGGGGGAGGGGGAGTGTGGAGAGCCTTGCTGGGGGAGGGGGAGTGTGGGAGAGCCTTGCTGGGGAGGGGGAGTGTGGAGAGCCTTGCTGGGGGAGGGGGAGTGTGGAGAGCCTTGCTGGGGGAGGGGGAGTGTGGAGAGCCTTGCTGGGGGAGGGGGAGTGTGGAGAGCCTTGCTGGGGAGGGGGAGTGTGAGAGCCTTGCTGGGGGAGGGGGAGTGTGGGAGAGCCTTGCTGGGGGAGGGGGAGTGTGGAGAGCCATGTTGGGGGAGTGTGGGAGAGCCTTGGTGAGGGGGATGTTGGAGACCCTTGCTGTGGGGGGGGAATCCGGTTGGAGGAAGCTTGCAGCGGGGGGGATGTTGGAGACCCTTGCTGTGGGGGGTGAATCTGGATGTTGGAGACCCTTGCTGTGGGGGGTGAATCTGGATGTTGGAGACCCTTGCTGTGGGGGGTGAATCTGGATGTTGGAGACCCTTGCTGTGGGGGGTGAATCTGGATGTTGGAGACCCTTGCTGTGGGGGGTGAATCTGGATGTTGGAGACCCTTGCTGTGGGGGGTGAATCTGGATGTTGGAGACCCTTGCTGTGGGGGGTGAATCTGGATGTTGGAGACCCTTGCTGTGGGGGATGTTGGAGACCCTTGCAGTGGGGGAGGGTTGCAGTGTTGTTGTACCATCACGTATGTATCCTGTTTACGCCGGCTGGATCCAGGGATGTGTGAGCCTGACACAATTTTTGATGGAAATTAATCTTGTCCTCCACCTGGCGTTCTCGACCCCAGGCGCCATGTAAGGGGTAGGGAGGCACGGACGCCCAGTCACATGACTTGCCTCACTTGTAAATGATTTACATAGCCTTGTCAGACAGCAGCTAAGCTTGATGTTTACTTTCCTGTTCAGCTAAGCTTGATGTTTACTTTCCTGTTCAGCTAAGCTTGATGTTTACGTTACCGTTCAAACAGGAGCTAAGCTTGATGTTTACTTTCCTGTTCAAACGAGTTAAGCTTGATGTTTATGTTGCTGTTCAGACAGGAGCTAAACTTGATGTTTACTTTCCTGTTCAAACAGGAGCTAAGCTTGATGTTTACGTTAAGCTTGATGTTTACTTTCCTGTTCAGACAGGAGCTAAGCTTGATGTTTACTTTCCTGTTCAAACAGGAGTTAAGCTTGATGTTTACTTTCCTGTTCAGCTAAGCTTGACTTTTACTTTCCTGTTCAGACAGGAGATAAGCTTGATGTTTACGTTAAGCTTGATGTTTACTTTCCTGTTCAAACAGGAGCTAAGCTTGATGTTTGCTTTCCTCTTCAGACAGGAGCTAAGCTTGATAGTTACGTTACTACCGTTCAAACAGGAGCTAAGCTTGATATTTACGTTACCGTTCAAACAAAAGCTAAGCTTGATGTTTACTTTCCTGTTCAAACAGGAGCTAAGCTTGATAGTTACGTTACTACCGTTCAAACAGGAGCTAAGCTTGATATTTACGTTACCGTTCAAACAGGAGCTAAGCTTGATATTTACGTTACCGTTCAAACAGGAGCTAAGCTTGATATTTACGTTACCGTTCAAACAGGAGCTAAGCTTGATATTTACGTTGCCGTTCAAACAGGAGCTAAACAGGATACTTTCTATCCTTTCAAACAGAAGCTAAACTTGATATTCGAATACTTCGCCGTTCAAACAGAAGCTAAACTTGATATTTCCCTTACCGTTGAAACAGGAGCCAATCTTAATATTTTCTTTGCCGTTCAGGCAGAAGCTAAGCTTAATGCGTGTGTTCAACTTGGCCTAATGAACATCCTAGACTCCTTGAATACTTTATCCCTGGCAGAGGATTATGTCATCACCATGATTAACATAATAGTCTCCCACTTCCCTCCTCCCTCCCTCTTCCCTCCCTTCCTCCTCCCTCCCTCCTCCCTCCTCCCTCCCTCCCTCCCTCCCTCCCTCCCTCTCTCCCTCCCTCCCTCTCTCCCTCCCTCTTCCCTCCCTCCCTCCCTCTTCCCTCCCTCCCTCCTCCCTCCCTCCTCCCTCCCTCCCTCCTCCCTCCCTCCCTCCCTCTCTCCCATTATCGAAACAACGTCATTAATATGTACTGTTCCCCGTACGTCATTATGAAACGTGTTAAGAGCCTCGCTAGCCCACCCAACCCACCTTACCCCAGGGGAATCCACGTCTGAAAACCCACCGTACCCCAGGGGAATCCACGTCTCAAAACCCACCTTACCCCCAGGGGAACCCACTTCTCAAAACCCACCTTACCCCCATGGGAACCCACGTCTCAAAACCCACCTTACCCCAGGGGAACCCACGTCTCAAAACCCACCTTACCCCCATGGGAACCCACGTCTCAAAACCCACCTTACCCCCAGGGGAACCCACGTCTCAAAACCCACCTTACGCCAGGGGAACCCACGTCTCAAAACCAACCTTACCCCAGGGGAACCCACGTCTCAAAACCAACCTTACCCCAGGGGAACCCACGTCTCAAAACCCACCGTACCCCAGGGGAACCCACGTCTCAAAACCCACTTTACCCCAGGGGAACCCACTTCTCAAAACCCACCTTACCTCAGGGGAACCCACGTCTCAAAACCCACCTTACCCCATGGGAACCCACGTCTCAAAACCCATAGTACCCCATGGGAACCCACGTCTCAAAACCCACAGTACCCCATGGGAACCCACGTCTCAAAACCCACCTTACCCCATGGGAACCCAGTTCTCAAAACCCACCTTACCCCAGGGGAACCCACGTCTGAAAACCCACCTTACCCCAGGGGAACCCACGTCTGAAAACCCACCTTACCCCAGGGGAACCCACGTCTCAAAACCCACCTTACCCCAGGGGAACCCACGTCTCAAAACCCACCTTACGCAGGGGAACCCACTTCTCGAAACCCACATTACCTCAGGGGAACCCACGTCTCAAAACCCACTTTACCCCATGGGAACCCACGTCTCAAAACCCACAGTACCCCATGGGAACCCACGTCTCAAAACCCACCTTACCCCATGGGAACCCACGTCTCAAAACCCACCTTACCCAGGGGAACCCACGTCTCAAAACCCACCTTACCCCAGGGGAACCAATCTTTACCCCATAGGACATCCTTACCATCTGACACACACACACACACACACACACACACACACACACACACACGGTTTCCATCACTGTCTCTCTCCGCTAACTCGACCATCCTCAGAAACCCTGTAAATGTGCCAGGCACTTCCTCTCCCTCTCTTATGACAGACTCATTAGCCATGCAGAATACACCGTCATTAGAGAACAGAGTGACGTAAGACCATCGCGTCTCATTTGCATAACTTGTTTTCTTATGTACGGGTGGGTTGGTGGGTGGGTGGCTGGGTGGGACAGCTTCTTGTATAAATTTCATCTGAAATTCAATAAGGCCCTGTTGTAAGAGTGGTATGATTTTTGTGTTTTTCTTTTAATTTTTGATTTTTTCAATTTTTTTTTTGAAGGCGTTGGAGAGAGAGAGAGAGAGAGAGAGAGAGAGAGAGAGAGAGAGAGAGAGAGAGAGAGAGAGAGAGAGAGAGAGAGGCGACTGCTGAAGTGATAAGGGATGATGTCTGATAATTGCGAGGCATAGGCTTGAAGCAAGCGTACGTCGACATAAGCACACACACACACACACACACACACACACACACACACACACACACACACACACATTGCGCTCTGGTCAGGAGGAGGGGAATGCTGGACTCCTTTTGAGAAAGAAGTTCGTCGACGGGACAGTATTCCTTTTTATCAGCTGACATATACATATATGTATATACATTACATATACATATATGTATACATACATATACATATACATCACCAACGTAATTGCAAAAGAAGCAAACAGCGAATTGACACTCCTTCCTTCACACAACGAACCACGATGCCAGCAGCAAACAACTTGGGCAAACAGGGAAGAAGGTCCACACCCAACTTACACTGCCTCAGCCCCACACTGCCTCAGCCCCACACTGCCTCAGCCCCCCACACTCTGCCCCAGCCTCTCACACTCTGCCCCAGCCTCTCACACTCTGCCCCAGCCTCTTACACTGCCCCAGCCCCTTACACTCTGCCCCACCACCTCACACTGCCCCAGCGCCCCTCACACTACCCCAGCCCACTATCCTTTCCCAGCCTCCTCACACTGCCCCAACCCCCTCACACTACCCCAGCCCCCTCACACTGCCCCAACCCCCTCACACTACCCCAAACCCCTTCACACTGCCCCAGCCCCCTTCACACTACCCCAGCCCCCTTCACACTACCCCAGCCCCCCCTCACACTACCCGAGCCCCTACACGTGAAATATTCGTATCACGATCCGAAAACACCCCTTTTCCCGGATAACACAGAAACCGTTCTCATAAAACCCCACCACACACACAGTCAGCCACAAATGAAGCGCGACCTTCAACAAGAGGAATATTGATAGACATGGACAGAACCGCCCCCCCGGTCTTGACGCAACTGCTCATCCGGCCTTCAAACTGACATTTCACCGTTTAATTAAAACCCTCAGTAATCCTGCAAGTGTCCCAAGCAACCTGTCAGGCTTCCGTATAGAGCACTTCGGCCAGGTGATGAACCCAAGCACTAACAGACATCTTCAACCACGACGGGTCACACAACAGAACCCCGGACACTTACAGGGGCTTACCAGCCAGCCCTCAGTGTTTCGTCCTAAAGACCTTCCAAGCTTCCCATCTCCCCGGAGCTTTGTGCCGTCACCAGAAATCAAACTTCTCCAAAAGCTGATCCACAACAGTCATCCAGAATGTCCCACTCTCACCCAGACGCTAGCACAACAATAGTCATCATCACTCCGCACTCCGGCCTTACACCACACATCCCGGGTGGCTTCACCGTGTCATAATCCCCCTCCCGCACATTACTAGTTGCGACAGATATCACGAAAGCATTAAATGCTGTCCCCCCGACTTATCCTAACACAAAAGATGCTTGAAACCACCCTTCGTATACACGCGCGCTCGCTTGCGCACACACACACACACACACACACACACACACACACACACACACACACAAACTAACACAAAATGTCACCTTCGTTGCTGGGTTTAAGCCAAATTCATTCAACAAAGGGCTCACCTTTTACGGACCCTATACAATGGAGTTCGCCATGGAGCCGATTTTTCCCCACCCGTCTTCAGTCTCTTCCCATACGACCTCCCTTCACACCATCGACAAACCTCAGTGTGAAAGTCTTCTTAAATGCAGATGACCTCACAGTCACATTATAGAACCATGATGTTACACAAGGGACAATAAACATGCAACACGCTCTTCAAACACTGCTGGCTCCTTTAACAAATTGGGTTCATCCGTATAGAAATCCACCGTCACCATCCTAACCCGTGATGGACATGAATCCAACCTGCACCTTACTTGAATGGATCACTGTTACGGCTCAGTATACGCCCAACCATTATGGGCATGACACACACACACACACACACACACACACACAACACACACACACACACACACACACACACACATGACCTTCACTCTCCTCACTTCCCACACCACAGACGTCCCACAGAACACTTGCCAGCACCAACGCTGGACAGGAGAAAGAATTCTTAAGTATCGTTGAAAAGGAATTCATCAAATTCCTCCTAAAGTATAAACCACCGGCTTAGCCACTACGCACCCTCTCAGTAACAAGCACCAAAAAGAAAAGAAAAAAAAAGCACTCCACAAAACAGATCGCTCGGAACAAGTACTGGTTTGCTTAACAGATCATCAAACAACTGCACAAGGTAAACAAAAGATACTCCCAGTGGAATCCCATCTCAGCATACGTACCCTCAGTTCTTTGCAACATTACTCCAGCCCTCCTGTGCAAGCCGCTTCGTCGCCAACCACACACCCATAGTTAGAAGTGGAAGTCTCACTCCACCTTCACAGCTCAGCAGCTTAAACTCACACATCCCCTCTTCCCACGTCGAAGACAAAACATACCACCATTGTATGAAATGACTCGACTGTAGCTAACTTCAACCATCCTCCTGAGCCAGTCTCAGACTTCACACTCCACCAGAGATAAACCCATTTCAAACTACAATCCCCAGACATAGGCGAGGTACACTTTCCTATCTCTGATTTGGACACAACCCATCTCTTAACAAACATCGATTCAAAACATATGATAGAAAACATCATGGCCCAGCATGCAATTTCAACACTGAAACTTCGGGACATCTACCCTTCGTATGTCCTATACACACTTCACAAAGTTTTCATAAAACATGCCATCGCGACCTGACCAGTCGTTCCTTGCGGTGGACTTGGCTTACTTCCTTAGCGTTTCGGGAATTGCCCTTAGAAGAGTTCTGGGGATGGTTGATAAATGTGTACATATGATTGGTAACACTGCACGCGATAGGTCCCCTCCTACAAGGCTGAATCGTCCGTCATCAGCGGACGGAAAGGAGTACAAGGGTTTTCCGTCCCAAAGGAGCCCATGTTTACTCTGCCCCATAAACATTGCTCGTGGGAGTTGCAGAGCAAAATGATGAACTAATTTATTAAACGATTAATTGTTCAACTGCCCAGTGGTCTTGATGTTTCCCCCCCCCCCCCCCTTTTTTTTTTTCTCCCAGACTCTATTCCTTCAGTGCAAGGCTGCGCTCCATTCAGCAGCTTGCACAGGATGGACTACCTCGTTGTTGTGAGATGTTTTTTTTTGGGGGGGGGGAGATTTGTACCATCTTTCGTGAACTGACGACAATACGTTGTCGCCAAAGGTACTTTTTCACTTGCCGTGGAAACTAGAGAGAGAGAGAGAGAGAGAGAGAGAGAGAGAGAGAGAGAGAGAGAGAGAGAGAGAGAGAGAGTAATACAGCAGTGTTCGGACAATGGAAAAACACACACAGCTGTACCCTGAGGAAACCAAAGCAAGAGGCAGCACAAAGGATCGGACACCGATACGGTCTGTTAGGCGTTGAATCAAAGCCCATTCCGTCTCCCTGCGTCCGAATGCCTGGAGTCGATTCACCGGCTTTGGCTTGGCTGGAGTAATTTGGCTCTAACCTGATACCCCAATATTACATACATCGGCTCGGCCCTTCAGGGAGGGAATCGACCCTCCAGGTAAGCCTGCTTGATGGAGGGAAAGAAGGGAGGGTTAGAGACGAGGGAGAGGGATGACTCTAGGCTTATATATATATATATATATATATATATATATATATATATATATATATATATATATATATATATATATATATATATATATATTTCCCCCCCCCCATACTATTCGCCATCTCCCGCATTGGCGAGGTAGCGTTAAGAGCAGAGGATTGAGCCTCTGAGGGAAATCCTCATATATATATATATATATATATATATATATATATATATATATATATATATATATATATATATATATATATTATCCCTGGGGATAGGGGAGAAAGAATACTTCCCACGTATTCCCTGCGTGTCGTAGAAGGCGACTAAAAGGGAAGGGAGCGGGGGGCTGGAAATCCTCCCCTCTCGTTTTTTTTTTTTTTCCCAAAAAGAAGGAACAGAGAAGGGGGCCAGGTGAGGATAGTCCCTCAAAGGCCCAGTCCTCTGTTCTTAACGCTACCTCGCTAATGCAGGAAATGGCGAATAGTATGAAAATATATATATATATATATATATATATATATATATATATATATATATATATATATATATATATATATGTATGTGTGTATGTATGTATATACACTGTATATGGAAAAATCCTCCTCATGTATACCATGGAGAGGAGAAACAGTTTATGTGAGTCTGTATGGCAGCTTTATGCACCGCTATGTACTGTGAGCCTCATTAATGTCTCCATCACTCTCACAAAGTAATCAGCTTATGCTAATACCCGCGTCGAGTATCATAGACTTTCATGGAGGGGTGTGGACTTTCATGGGGGGGGGATGTGGTGGACTTTCATGGGGGGATGTGGTCGACTTTCATGGAGGGGTGTGGACTTTCATGGGGGGGGGATGTGGTCGACTTTCATGGGGGGGATGTGGTCGACTTTCATGGGGGGATGTGGTGGACTTTCATGGGGGATGTGGTGGACTTTCATGGGGGGATGTGGTGGACTTTCATGGGGGGATGTGGACTTTCATGGGGGGATGTGGTGGACTTTCATGGGGGGGATGTGGTGGACTTTCATGGGGGGATGTGGTGAACTTTCATGGGGGGGATGTGGTGGACTTTCATGGGGGTTGGACTTTCATGGGGGGGATGTGGTGGACTTTCATGGGGGGATGTGGTCGACTTTCATGGGGGGATGTGGTGGACTTTCATGGGGGGGATGTGGTCGACTTTCATGGGGGGATGTGGTGTACTTTCATGGAGGGGTGTGGTGGACTTTCATGGAGGGGTGTGGTCGACTTTCATGGGGGGGATGTGGTCGACTTTCATGGGGGGATGTGGTGGACTTTCATGGAGGGGTGTGGTGGACTTTCATGGAGGGTGTTTGGACTTTCATGGGGGGATGTGGTGGACTTTCATGGGGGGGATGTGGTGGACTTTCATGGGGGGATGTGGTAGACTTTCATGGAGGGGTGTGGTGGACTTTCATGGAGGGGTGTGGTGGACTTTCATGGAGGGGATGTGGTGGACTTTCATGGGGGGGATGTGGTGGACTTTCATGGAGGGGTGTGGTGGACTTTCATGGAGGGATGTGGTGGACTTTCATGGGGGGATGTGGTGGACTTTCATGGAGGGGTGTGGTGGACTTTCATGGGGGGATGTGGTTGACTTTCATGGGGGGATGTGGTCGACTTTCATGGAGGGGTGTGGTGGACTTTCATGGGGGGGATGTGGTGGACTTTCATGGGGGGATGTGGTGGACTTTCATGGAGGGATATGGTGGACTTTCATGGGGGGATGTGGTGTACTTTCATGGAGGGGTGTGGTGGACTTTCATGGAGGGGTGTGGTGGACTTTCATGGGGGGTGTGGACTTTCATGGGGGGGATGTGGTCGACTTTCATGGAGGGGTGTGGTGGACTTTCATGGGGGGATGTGGTGGACTTTCATGGGGGGATGTGGTCGACTTTCATGGGGGGATGTGGTGGACTTTCATGGGGGGGATGTGGTGGACTTTCATGGGGGGGATGTGGTCGACTTTCATGGGGGGATGTGGTGAACTTTCATGGGGGGGATGTGGTCGACTTTCATGGGGGGGATGTGGTGGACTTTCATGGAGGGATGTGGTGGACTTTCATGGAGGGTGTTTGGACTTTCATGGAGGGATATGGTGGACTTTCATGGGGGATGTGGTGGACTTTCATGGGGGGATGTGGTGGACTTTCATGGGGGGATGTGGTGGACTTTCATGGGGGGATGTGGTGGACTTTCATGGGGGATGTGGTGGACTTTCATGGGGGGATGTGGTGGACTTTCATGGGGGGATGTGGTGGACTTTCATGGGGGGGGGGGCGTTGACTGGAGGGGTTTGAAGAGTTGAAGTTCTGAGTTGCATTTGTTTATCCGGTTCACTGGGTCACCAGTCATGTGGTACTTATGACATTGATGACATATTATCACATTGATGTCATGGTGATTATCACATTTGTATGGTGCTTCTTACTTTCATGTCATGGTAATTATCACATTGATGTCATGGTGATTAAAACATTGGTATGGTGCTTCTTACTTTGATGTTATGGTATCACATTGATATGGTAATTATCACATTGATGTCGTGGTAATTATCACATTGATATCATGGTAATTATCACATTGATGTCGTGTAATTATCACATTGATATCATGGTAATTATCACATTGATGTGGTAATTATCACATTGATGTCGTGTAATTATCACATTGATATCATGGTAATTATCACATTGATGTGGTAATTATCACATTGATATCATAGTGATTATCACATTGACGTCATGGTATTCATCACACTGATATCATGGTAATCATCACATTGATGTCGTGGTAATTATCACATTGATGGCATGGTAATTATCACATTGATGTCATGGTAATTATTACATTGATTTCTTGACTATCATCACATTGATGTCATGGTAGTTGCGTCTGTGAAGGCCATGAGCTAAAAGATATATATATTCCCATTACTTTCATATATAAAAGAAAGGTGTATAAACGCTATGTCCACGGGAAGACATTGTTTTCTCCCCCCACTGTCATTGAGATGTCTCGTAGTCAGCCAGTGGCTTTAGAAGACTCCAGATCGTCCTAAGGAAAAAAAAAGAAAAAAGAATGTAAGAGTTTTCGCTTCTTCGTTATAATGACTCGTGTCTTCGCTCGCGACCTTACGTTATGGCTTGATATCACTGTGTGTGTGTGTGTGTGTGTGTGTGATTACAGTGCGGTTGTGGTGGGCCTCACGTTGGCCTGGGCTAGAAGTCTGGCGACATGGCCAGTGAGTGAACAGCGTGTGACGGTGTGCGTTACCTTCGTTTGTATGAGAGAGAGAGAGAGAGAGAGAGAGAGAGAGAGAGAGAGAGAGAGAGAGAGAGAGAGAGAGAGAGAGAGAGAGGATATAGGAAAGGCAAGGACAGCCATACAGTCATTGTCTCAGACCTTCGTTTTCTGTGTCTGACCACAAATTTCATGTCTAACTGGACGATATAAATGCGGGGGAGATGTTCCCCTTGGTTGACCCCATTGTAAAGGATCTCATAAGTATGCTGAAGTTCCTCATATATATATATGTATATATATATATATATATATATATATATATATATATATATATATATATATATATATATATATATATATATTTTTCTTTTTTGTCGCTGTCTCCCACGTTTGCGAGGTAGCGCAAGGAAACAGACGAAAGAA
Source organism: Panulirus ornatus (assembly GCF_036320965.1). Taxonomy (NCBI): domain Eukaryota; kingdom Metazoa; phylum Arthropoda; class Malacostraca; order Decapoda; family Palinuridae; genus Panulirus; species Panulirus ornatus. The sequence goes on along the minus strand of NC_092238.1, from coordinate 34,040,393 downwards.
ATGGCCCAACCCACCCCCATACACATGCCTTGATTCAATCCACTGACAGCACGTCAACCCCGGTATACCACATCGCTCCAATTCACTCTATTCTTTGCCCTCCTTTCACCCTCCTGCATGTTCAGGCCCCGATCACACAAAATCTTTTTCACTCCATCTTTCCACCTCCAATTTGGTCTCCCTCTTCTCCTCGTTCCCTCCACCTCCGACACATATATCCTCTTGGTCAATCTTTCCTCACTCATTCTCTCCATGTGACCAAACCATTTCAAAACACCCTCTTCTGCTCTCTCTCAACCACGCTCTTTTTATTTCCACACATCTCTCTTACCCTTACGTTACTTACTCGATCAAACCACCTCACACCACACATTGTCCTCAAACATCTCATTTCCAGCACATCCATCCTCCTGCGCACAACTCTATCCATAGTCCATGCCTCGCAACCATACAACATTGTTGGAACCACTATTCCTTCAAACATACCCATTTTTGCTTTCCGAGATAATGTTCTCGACTTCCACACATTCTTCAAGGCTCCCAGAATTTTCGCCCCCTCCCCCACCCTATGATCCACTTCCGCTTCCATGGTTCCATCCGCTGCCAGATCCACTCCCAGATATCTAAAACACTTCACTTCCTCCAGTTTTTCTCCATTCAAACTCACCTCCCAATTGACTTGACCCTCAACCCTACTGTACCTAATAACCTTGCTCTTATTCACATTTACTCTTAACTTTCTTCTTTCACACACTTTACCAAACTCAGTCACCAGCTTCTGCAGTTTCTCACATGAATCAGCCACCAGCGCTGTATCATCAGCGAACAACAACTGACTCACTTCCCAAGCTCTCTCATCCCCAACAGACTTCATACTTGCCCCTCTTTCCAAAACTCTTGCATTCACCTCCCTAACAACCCCATCCATAAACAAATTAAACAACCATGGAGACATCACACACCCCTACCGCAAACCTACATTCACTGAGAACCAATCACTTTCCTCTCTTCCTACACGTACACATGCCTTACATCCTCGATAAAAACTTTTCACTTCTTCTAACAACTTGCCTCCCACACCATATATTCTTAATACCTTCCACAGAGCATCTCTATCAACTCTATCATATGCCTTCTCCAGATCCATAAATGCTACATACAAATCCATTTGCTTTTCTAAGTATTTCTCACATACATTCCTCAAAGCAAACACCTGATCCACACATCCTCTACCACTTCTGAAACCACACTGCTCTTCCCCAATCTGATGCTCTGTACATGCCTTCACCCTCTCAATCAATACCCTCCCATATAATTTGCCAGGAATACTCAACAAACTTATACCTCTGTAATTTGAGCACTCACTCTTATCCCCTTTGCCTTTGTACAATGGCACTATGCACGCATTCCGCCAATCCTCAGGCGCCTCACCATGAGTCATACATACATTAAATAACCTTACCAACCAGTCAACAATACAGTCACCCGCTTTTTTATATATATATATATATATATATATATATATATATATATATATATATATATATATATATATATATACGAATAAAGTGCATATGAACGCGCACCTTCATAGAACATACAAGCCTCCAACAGCCAGGATCGAACCCGGGACCCCTGTGTCACAGGGGTCCCGGGTTCGATCCTGGCTGTTGGAGGTTTGTATAATATATATATATATATATATATATATATATATATATATATATATATATATATATATATATATATATATATAAATGAGTATAACGCGTCATATAGTACCTTTTATTGTGAGTATAACTTGGTATATATATATATATATATATATATATATATATATATATATATATATATATATATATATATATATATATATAGGACCTCATATTGTGAGTACGTAACATATAAAAAACATATGACCTATGTCATTAACTTATTCTATGTATTTCATAGGACAAGAAAAAAAAAAAGTGAGTTTCGTGAGAAACAGACTCGTTGAAGAAGTAAACTTGATTCTGAATATAGAGTTTCGAGAAGGGCATTACTTTTTTTTTTTTAACAAACATGTAATCACTCTTTAATTGAACTATGCAGCAGACGTCTTCGGCTGCTATTTCAAGAATTTGATGTCTGGTGTAATGACGTCCCATCTAATTGGACACTGATATTGAGGGGGGATTGTAGGGTTGGCGCTGCCACAGTGGTCGGGTAATTGACCAGTGATTACCCTGTCTTCCCCCACCCCCCCTCCACCACCACGAGACTTGCCAGACTTGACCACTTAACGGCCTTGTTAGCCAGCCATTCATGCGTCGTGATTGGTCCGTCCCAGTTTACCCCTCCCCCCCTTTCCGCTGACTTCAGGCACAAGTTGGTAATAGATGTGTGTGTGTGCGTGTGTGTGTGTGTGTGTGTGTGGTTTTGAGGGTAAGCCGGTCCGTGGCCAAGCCTCAGGGTATGTGATCCCATAATGACGAATATTATCTTATCATTTTGTGGATTTACATCGATGTCTGATGATTTGATCCGCTGATGGACGTGTGATATTCAAGGTTTATATTGGTTCTCAAGATATTCGTTGAGAGGAAGGTGGTTTTCGATCACGTTAGAATTATATTATGGTTTTCCCCACCCCAATAAGGCACACCTCTGGCGCAGTCTCCCTCTAGAAAAAAGCCTCACAAAGAAAACGGCGATACAAGTCAAATACACGGGTGCGTCTAACGTAATTGAATATAGTGATTTTTCTAGAGAAAAACAGAATCATACGGCAAGTGATGAGACTTATGATTACAACCCATAAAAAGAAAAGAACATTTGTCTTCTTGAAGAGGAAGAAGACCACAAGCTGGGGGAAAAGACACGAAGAAACGATATTGCTATGGCCTTCACAAATACAGACAGTTATGATAATCGTTTTTAAGAGATTCCTTTAAAGGTCAAAGTGGATCCCATCACTTTGGAGTCTCAGCCAAGGTTGCAGGACACACTCTATCCCCCATTTAAAGTTGTGTGTGTGTGTGTGTATGTGTGTGTGTGTGTGTGTGTGTGTGTGTGTGTGTGTGTGTGTGTGAGAGATTCTTGGGTAGCTTTAGTTTCGGTCATATTATTACACTTAGCTTGAGAATGAATGTGTGCAAAATGAACTAGTTTTGGTGTGCGAGATATGTTCTTGATCGCTCTGGCATTTATATGGTTCGGGCCTCGCGTTGCTCCGTCAGTATTAACGGTATGAAACAACGTATCTCATGTGGTGTATCGTTTGAATGAATGTATTAATGATGATCATTAGGGCGGGTCTGTAGTTAGTCGATTCTACAGCATTTAAGTAGATTCTGGGTGGGTGTGTAAAGTGGACATCAAGGTGTAAGTAAGCACACACACACACACACACACACACACACAGCTTGTCTCGTGCGCGCCCGTGTTGGCTTCTTCATCCACGTCTTCGGTTTCGTCTTTTTCCTCTCTTTTCTCTCTCTCTCTCTCTCTCTCTCTCTCTCTCTCTCTCTCTCTCTCTCTCTCTCTCTCTCTCTCTCTCTCAAGCATACAGTCTCCCCCTCCGCTTGACAACGCATAACTCACGCGACTCGTTCTTTCGTAACATTAAATTTTGGTCTGGGTGATAGATCTTGCGTTTTGGCAGAAATCTAGTCGTAAAGTGAGCGACCGCTCTCTCTCTCTCTCTCTCTCTCTCTCTCTCTCTCTCTCTCTCTCTCTCTCTCTCTCCCCACGTACAAGCAAGATGGCTCTTGTGTGTGTGTGTGTGTCTGTTGTGAAGGTTGATGCAGAGGATGCCAACAGATCTTACGAGGTAACAAAAGCTACGTTTCGCCTCATGTTTGACGCTTTTGTTGGGACGTTTCATAATCTTTTGCTTTTGATACAAAGGAGAGCTGCATACGGGGAGACTCACACTACATAACGTAGGGGGGAGACTCACAGTACATAATGTAGGGGAGACACACAGTACATAACGTAGGGGAGACTCACAGTACATAACGTAGGGGGGAGACTCACAGTACATAATGTAGGGGAGACACACAGAACATAACGTAGGGGGGAGACACGGTACATAACGTAGGGGGGAGACTCACAGTACATAACGTAGGGGAGACACACAGTACATAACGTAGGGGGGAGACACGGTACATAACGTAGGGGAGACTCACAGTACATAACGTAGGGGAGACACACACTACATAACGTAGGGGAGACACACAGTACATAACGTAGGGGGGAGACACGGTACATAACGTAGGGGGGAGACACACAGTACATAACGTAGGGGGGAGACACGGTACATAACGTAGGGGAGACTCACAGTACATAACGTAGGGGGGAGACACGGTACATAACGTAGGGGAGACTCACAGTACATAACGTAGGGGAGACACACACTACATAACGTAGGGGAGACTCACAGTACATAACGTAGGGGGGAGACACGGTACATAACGTAGGGGGGAGACACACAGTACATAACGTAGGGGGGAGACACGGTACATAACGTAGGGGAGACTCACAGTACATAACGTAGGGGAGACACACACTACATAACGTAGGGGAGACACACAGTACATAACGTAGGGGGGAGACACGGTACATAACGTAGGGGAGACTCACACTACATAACGTAGGGGAGACACACAGTACATAACGTAGGGGAGACACACAGTACATAACGTAGGGGGGAGTCACGGTACATAACGTAGGGGAGACTCACAGTACATAACGTAGGGGAGACACACACTACATAACGTAGGGGAGACACACAGTACATAACGTAGGGGGGAGACACAGTACATAACGTAGGGGAGACTCACAGTACATAACGTAGGGGAGACACACACTACATAACGTAGGGGAGACACACAGTACATAACGTAGGGGGGAGACACGGTACATAACGTAGGGGAGACTCACGGTACATAACGTAGGGGAGACACACAGTACATAACGTAGGGGAGACACACAGTACATAACGTAGGGGGGAGTCACGGTACATAACGTAGGGGAGACTCACAGTACATAACGTAGGGGGGAGACTCACAGTACATAACGTAGGGGAGACACACAGTACATAACGTAGGGGAGACACACAGTACATAACGTAGGGGAGACACACAGTACATAACGTAGGGGAGACACACAGTACATAACGTAGGGGAGACTCACAGTACATAACGTAGGGGAGACACAGTTCATAACGTAGGGGAGACACACAGTACATAACGTAGGGGAGACACACAGTACATAACGTAGGGGAGACACACAGTACATGACGTAGGGGAGACACACAGTACATGACGTAGGGGAGACACACAGTACATAACGTAGGGGAGACACACAGTACATGACGTAGGGGAGACACACAGTTCATAACGTAGGGGCATCTCTGATTGATTCGTACTATTTACCATTGTCACTTTTTCGTTCAGCAATCGGAAAAAACTAGAGATTTTTAATCAGTTCGATATCTCGTGTGTTGATTAAAATCTCTTGAGATTTTGTAAGTGTTGATAGCATCAAACATCGTATGACGAGCAGTTAACACGAAGAAGAAGCAAATATGTATTGATAACATACAGAGTAAAAGAGATTAAAAGAGGAAAATGCAGAGTAAAAGAAAGTAAAAGAGGAAAATGCAGAGTAAAAGAGGAAAATGCTGAGTAAAAGAGATTAAAAGCGAAAATAAAAGGCAAAAGAGAATAAAAGAGGAAAATACAGAGTAAAAGAGATTAAAAGCGAAAACATTCGTGACCAGCAGTAATACTAGACAGTGTTTGGTTAGCTCATGAGCTGACTGGGTTGAAAATACGATCTTCAACATTCAAGTCTTGGCAAGGAATGTTTGACAACATATTGCTGGATGGTTGCATGTTGGCTGGACGCTGGCAAGTGTCATGTGTTTTCCAAAACCTTTTCATTTTTCCCTGAAATGTTTTTGAGAGCCATAATGTATTTTCCACATTCTTAGTGGAATTGAGATCTGATATTTTTTATATAAATACGATAGTGGTTTAAATGGTTTATCTTTGCTGTAATGTGTGCATTACTGTGGTATATTTCCTATATGGTGCTTGATTCCTTTACAGAACGGATGGTATACCTCCTGCAATATTGTGATGACCATCAGAGGGTCAAAAGAATATATATATATAGGGTCAGTGAAATACGAGGGAATACATACAGCCACAGACCACTGGGTTCCTGTGTAGCTACATGTGACAGAGCGAGGGATCAGAAACGTAATGTAGAGGTCATTGTGGGAAGAGGATGAGAGTAAACAGTTGTTTGATTGACGTGAATGAAGATGTTTCATCGTTTGACAGACGTGAATGATTGTGTTTTTCTCGTTCTGTATTTGACAAACGTGAATGAAGGTGTTCATCTTCTGTTTGACAGACGTGAATGAAGATGTTCATCTTGTTATGTATTTGACAGACGTGAAAGAAAGTGTTCATCTTCTGTTTGACAGACTTGAATGAAGGTGTTCATCTTGTTATGTATTTGACAGACGTGAATGAAGGTGTTCATCTCGTTCTACGTTTGACTAGCGTGAAGGAAGATGTTCATCTTCCGTTTAACAGACGTGAATGAAGGTGTTCATCATCTGTTTAACAGACGTGAAGGAAGGTGTTCATCTCGTTCTACGTTTGACTAGCGTGAAGGAAGATGTTCATCTCGTTCTGTCTAATTCACGTGAGTGAAGTTATTCATCCCCCTCAGGCACTACGTACACACTTGTGTTTACATGTTACCACAAGGCGAGCCACTGGCTTCGTGTGCAGGACTGCCTGTACGAAGAACACCTCAGACACATAGAGATACATATGTGGATTCAATCCGACTGTGTGTGTGTGTGTGTAGGGGATTCAACCATTGTATCACGACCTTAAATAGTGTCTTGTAACCTTTGTGTCAGATGGCTGTGGCCACCACTATAAGCCATGCTGAAGCGAGCCCATTTCTCTCCATTCAAAATACACCGATTTTACGAACGGGAATGCTAATACCTCATTGTATTTCGCCTAATTGTATTTGGATGCGCTGGCCATTGGCTGCGGAAAATAATATCTATTATCAAATGTAGCGGAAACGGCTATTCAAATGGGATGGATTTAATTACATTCATCATGCAAGAAATTGCTTGTCAGGTACAGACACAACAGGTCGGTAAAATCCCAGTAGGTGGAAAGGCACAAGGCTCATTCCATGGGCATTTAACACTGATGGCTGATTCTACCCTTAGATAAAACTGGAAACTGGGTCTTAAGTGAGCCTGTCATACGGAGTATACGTATATATATGTATATATCATCCTTGATCGCCGTGTCCTGCGTTAGCGAGGTAGCGTTATGAAACAGAAGAAAGGCCGCATTTCCCTTCTCTTTTTCCCCCCCTCCCCCTCCATTATTTAGCTTTCGTAATTGTGTCTCGGGAAACAGAATCGGTGCAAGAAAAAGGAATACGCATATACATTTATCGGAATTTGACGGCAGTGTAGAAAAAGGAATATACACATATATATTCATCGGAAATTTTAACGGGATATCATCCCCCCAAAAAAAAGAACACGAGATCTGGCGTATGTCTCTTGTTTCTTATCTCTCCTGTTCGTAATCCAGTGGTCCATCAAGAGTGGCTTATCGTTATCTGTTTCAGACCACAAGTCACTCTTGTGCCGTCCGGTGCGTCCCGACCCCCTCATGCCCTTCTTGGTGGCGTGTGGTCCTGATGGATCAACTCGGCTCGTAACGAGATGAGAGAGAGAGAGAGAGAGAGAGAGAGAGAGAGAGAGAGAGAGAGAGAGAGAGAGAGAGAGAGAGAGAGACCCCCAGGTCGCGATTGGAGATCACGTGCCCGGGGGGAAAAAACCATCGAAGACCGAAATGATGTAGTTTGCCAGACGTCCACTGAACAAGGGGGGAGGTCATGGTCCATGCCCTTCCCTCTAGAGAGAGGTTTGCCTCGTTAACTATACACATTTTGAGAGAAATCGAAGGTTTCAGGATAGACTTGGCTGAAGAATAATCTCTCATCGCTAGGATTAATCTTTAATCATCCCAGTTGATCAGTTGATCAGTTGATCAGTATGAAAAACTCGTAAGGATTATAACGTTCAGATTTTGAGGGAGGCCAAGTCAGATGACGTAACTATACAGTACGTTCTTGATGGTATCGTACGTGATGACGTACCCGACCTGCAGGTCCTTGATGACGTACCCATCCTGCAGGTCTTTGATGACGTACCCATCCTTCAGGTCCTTGATGACGTACCCATCCTGCAGGTCCTTGATGACGTACTCATCCTGCAGGTCCTTGATGACGTACCCATCCTGCAGGTCCTTGATGACGTACTCATCCTGCAGGTCCTTGATGACGTACCCATCCTGCAGGTCCTTGATGACGTACCCATCCTGCAGGTCCTTGATGACGTACCCGACCTGCAGGTCCTTAATGACGTACCCATCCTGCAGGTCCTTGATGTCGTACCCATCCTGCAGGTCCTTGATGACGTACCCATCCTGCAGGTCCTTGATGACGTACCCATCCTGCAGGTCCTTGATGACGTACCCATCCTGCAGGTCTTTGATGACGTACCCCTCCTGCAGGTCCTTGATGACATACCCCTCCTGCAGGTCCTTGATGACGTACCCATCCTGCAGGTCCTTGATGACGTACCCATCCTGCAGGTCCTTGATGACGTACCCATCCTGCAGGTCCTTGATGACGTACCTATCCTGCAGGTCCTTCATGTCATACCCATCCTGCAGGTCCTTGATGACGTACCCATCCTGCAGGTCTTTGATGACGTACCCCTCCTGCAGGTCCTTGATGACGTACTCATCCTGCAGGTCCTTGATGACGTACTCATCCTGCAGGTCCTTGATGACGTGCCCATTCTAAAGGCCCTTCCAAGGCGACGTACTCCATATCCTGCTGGTCCTCACAAGGACAAGGTCCTTCACCAGCCCTCGGCCAAGTTAGGAGCCGGTCCTACATGCAGCCCTCGGCCAAGTTAGGACCCGGTCCTGCACCAGCCCTCGGCCAAGTTAGGACCCGGTCCTGCACCAGCCCTCGGCCAAGTTAGGACCCGGTCCTGCATGCAGCTTCTGGCAACAGAGATCTGAAGTTGAGGCAGCGTGTCGACCCAGCATGATTCCACGAAGACATTGATGCCAGTTTCAGGTGATCGTCTTGCAACGTCGAAGGGAGGGACTACACACACACACACACACACACACACACACACACACACGACACGTTCGTGACCCAGGTGCTTGTCTGTGAGGTGCAGTCATGCAAAATGTCCCGGATCTGTCATGCACGGCGTTGAGTTCTACGCTTCACCAATTTTGTTGTAAAACAAGATTGGGGGGACAAACACCAACACGGGTTCCCCTCCGACTCCCCTTCAGTGCCTCCCTCTACCACAGGTCTCATATCGATTGTCTTTAACGATCTCCCAGAAGCCGTGGCGGCCACCCAAGGGCGTCCCCTTCACCTCCTGTGCCAGTCTTCGGGCTGGAGGGAGCGGGAGGTGAATCACCTCCTCCTCCTCTTCCTAAGCCTCTCTCTCTCTCTCTCTCTCTCTCTCTCTCTCTCTCTCTCTCTCTCTCTCTCTCTCTCTCTCTCTCTCACACACACACACACACTGGCAGACAGAGTCCTCCACTCCACCTGGCGACAATAGTTCATGATTTCGTTGACACGTCCCCGAGGGAAGATGAGGAAGAAGGTGGAGAGGAGACTCAGGAGGGGTTGCGCCTTCGTGCACGACCTCGGCGCGTCGCGTCGGTGCAAGATGTGGCGCGACCTCGCCCGCCTCCTGCGAATATTACCAGTCCGCTCGTCGAGGCTTGCGAGGATATTCATGTATATGGACGTCATGATTGTATACCGATCGCTCAGGAGCGATGTACATACTGTGTTATCAGGGTGTGTATGTGTGTGTGTGTGTGTGTGTGTGTGTGTGTGTGTGTGTGTGTGTGTGTACACCAAGGGGGGGGGGGCAAATTGTATAGGGGGTAGTAAGGACGATGACACGTAAGGACGATGACGTGAGGGACGCCCTTATAGTCTTATAGTCTTATTACGGATCGACGGAGGATCTTGCCCGCCTCTGTGCCAAAATGAGGCATGAGTGACCATCCTGGGATACGTGCGTGCATGTTCTGACCACGGATCTACTCCCATGTTGGAGTAGCAACGCTGACATGACACCCGCCTTCCAGGTATTGTGCGTCCAGGTATTAGAAGGTGGCGAACAGAAGCGCAGATCTTCGGCGAAGATCTGCGCTCTGGTTTCAATCGTGTTTCTTTGGACTGGTCTTGAAGCATGATGATGAACGGCAGAGTGAAGTATGATGGTAGGAACTCGAAAAGGTGTGTGTGTGTGTGTGTGTGTGTGTGTGTGTGTGTGTGCGTGTGTGTGTGTTCGTGTAGGTGAACGCAGCTCGAGTATGATTATGTAAACAGGTAATTCCATGACGTGTGATGTGGAACAGGTCTTGATCTTCGCTCCTGGGGAGGACAGACCTACCTGCCCAGGTCAGGGGCAGGTTTCGATCAGGTCAGGGCAAGGAGGAGGGAGGAGGAGTGGCGCAGGCCAGACGGGCCAAGAGAACCGAGAAGATGGGTCAGGGGGAAGAGTAAGTTGGGTGAAGCGGGTCAGGAAGGTAGAATGCTCGGCGAGGTCAGAGGCAGGGAGGGGAACTCAACGTGACCTCCCTCCCCCTTTACAAGCGTCTTCCATAAAACCTAATTTTAGAAAGTTGGCGAATAATAGTATCTCTGTGGACGTTCCGTGACCCAACCTGATCTGGGTGAGACACGCGAGGCCTCCCCCCCTTGCAGGGCCCGGGAGGACTTCCACCTCCTCCTCCTCCTCTCTGGTTAGGGATGGACTGGTTAGGAGGATAGATTGAATCATCTGTCCTGAGCTCGAGCTGCACGGCGGCCCTTGGGATGGTGATGGTGGTTTGGGATGGGTGATTGTGATGGTTGTTTGGGATGGGGGATGGTGATGGTTGTTTGGGATGGGGGATGGTGATGGTTGTTTGGGAGGGGGGAATGGGATGGTTGTTTGGGATGGGGGATGGTGATGGTTGTTTGGGATGGGGGATTGTAATGGTTGTTTGGGAGGGGGGGATGGTGATGGTTGTTTGGGATGGGGGATTGTGATGGTTGTTTGGGATGGGGGATGGTGATGGTTGTTTGGGAGGGGGGGATGGGATGGTTGTTTGGGATGGGGGATGGTGATGGTTGTTTGGGATGGGGGATTGTGATGGTTGTTTGGGAGGGGGGGATGGGATGGTTGTTTGGGAGGGGGGGATGGGATGGTTGTTTGGGAGGGGGGGATGGGATGGTTGTTTGGGATGGGGGAATGGGATGGTTGTTTGGGAGGGGGGAATGGGATGGTTGTTTGGGAGTTGAGATGGTGATGGTTGTTTGGGAGGGGGGGATGGTGATGGTTCTTTGGGATGGGGGGATGGTGATGGTTGTTTGGGATGGGGGGATTGTGATGGTTGTTTGGGAGGGGGGGATGGGATGGTTGTTTGGGAGTTGAGATGGTGATGGTTGTTTGGGATGGGGGATTGTGATGGTTGTTTGGGATGGGGGGATGGTGATGGTTGTTTGGGAGGGGGGAATGGGATGGTTGTTTGGGAGTTGAGATGGTGATGGTTGTTTGGGATGGGGGGATGGTGATGGTTGTTTGGGATGGGGGGATGGTGATGGTTGTTTGGGAGGGGGGATTGTGATGGTTGTTTGGGATGGGGGGATGGGATGGTTGTTTGGGATGGGGGATTGTAATGGTTCTTGATGGGTTGGGGGTTGTACTGGTTCATAGGAGGAGGTGGGGGTTGTACTGGTTCATAGGAGGAGGTAGGGGTTGTACTGGTTCATAGGAGGAGGTGAGGGTTGTACTGGTTCATAAGAGGAGGTGAGGGTTGTACTGGTTCATAGGAGGAGGTAGGGGTTGTACTGGTTCATAGGAGGAGGTAGGGGTTGTACTGGTTCATAGGAGGAGGTAGGGGTTGTACTGGTTCGTAGGAGGAGGTAGGGGTTGTACTGGTTCATAGGAGGAGGTGGGGGTTGTACTGGTTCATGGAAGGAGGTAGGGGTTGTACTGGTTCATGGAAGGAGGTAGGGGTTGTACTGGTTCATGGTTGGGCTGGACCGGTCCTCAGGGAAGATAATTTGTACTGGATCAGCGGAGAAAATACTATACAAGGAAGGATGACACTAATTCCTCCAGAATTCATACATCAAGGGGTTGTAGGTATAACTGGTTCTCACAACTGGACACTTAACTCTTGCCACGTACATTGCCAGACAGATTCAACACCCCGTCGACTTTGCCTTTCGGCATAGAAAATGGAGAAGATGCGTACGTCCTCTGGAAGGTGTAAATATTACATGTATTTCGGGTATTTACAGACGAGGATCATCGTAACTTCTCTCTCTCTCTCTCTGCGATCGAGTTGGGGTAAATAGCGGGAGCTGTCGAGGCATGATGGTTGGAATTTGTGTGGAATGAGAGAGAGAGAGAGAGAGAGAGAGAGAGAGAGAGAGAGAGAGAGAGAGAGAGAGAGAGAGGATGGGGGAATAAGGATTGGAACGGGTAGACTTTAAACAAGCCAGTCATGTCTGGCTCTCATCACCTAACCCCCCTCACCCGCTCACTCTCTCACTCACTCCCATCACCCACTCACCCACCCCTCACTCTCTCCCATCACCCACCCCTCACTCACTCGCACCCTCCCTCCCTCCCTCCCTCACACCCTCCCTCCCTTTCCCTCTCTTTGCCCCCCCCCCTTCCTCGCACTCTCTGGTCACGTTTCATCCCATCGTCTGTTATGCACTGCCGTCAATGCCCAGTGTCGTCTGCAAGTTTGCTCCCAAAACGAACTTCGCCAACTTTAGATTCCCGCGATTTTTCTCCAGTCTTGGCGCCGTGTCCTGCTTTCTTGTCGTGCCCATTTCCCCTCCTCCTCCTCCTACTCTTACTCCTACTCCTACTCCTCCTCCTCCTCCTCCTCCTCCTCCTCCTCCTCCTCCTCCTCCTCCTCCTCCTCCTGGCAAGAGATCCTTAGCTTCAGAGCTCAAGCAGGGTACATATTTCCATCGCCACACGTTCCAGACTCACGTGGAGGGTTGTGATATATATATATATATATATATATATATATATATATATATATATATATATATATATATATATATATATGTGTGTGTGTGTGTGTGTGTGTGTGTGTGTGTGTGTGTGTGTTGTGGCCGTTTGGTCACAACTCACATATGTGTACTTTGTACATTACTCAGAGGAAAGGTCACTCGTAGAAGGGAAACGCTTAGAGACGCTATAAAAAAGCCTTTTCTCTCTCTCTCTCCCTTATGGCGTCTGTTCCCTCTCTCTCTCTCTCTCTCTCTCTCTCTCTCTCTCTCTCTCTCTCTCTCTCTCTCTCTCTCTCTCTCTCCCCCTTGTATGAGAGAGAGAGAGAGAGAGAGAGAGAGGGAGAGCTTGTCAGAGGCGGATTAACATTATATCAGTTCGCCCAACTTTGGTCGCTGCTAAAGTTTATAATCCGGCGAGTGGCGCAAGGTAACTTAAATTGAGGTTTGTCGACACATGAACTATGTATCTTGGGAGACTTCTTTGAGGGGGGTTGGGTGGAGGAGGGTAGGGCTCGAGATGGTGAGCTGGGGAGAGATGATGAGGGAGATAATCTCTGAACGAGCTTAGGGAGATTACGAGTGTGGCGAATTATGGGGGTGAGGAGGGGTTTTCTTCTGGTGAGAAGTTGGTATGAGAAAGGCAGGTAAGGGAGACTTATGGTCGGGGGAGCTAATGATGCAGACGGGAAGGGAGATTACTCACGTAGGGGGAAACTGAGGATACAAAGTGTGAGGGAGATAAGTGCAGATGGCTCGTGTTCGGGGAGTTACGACGGCTGTGGGCGGAGGGAACTCCTGTTGGGTCAGAGGGTCGGGAGGAATGGAGGTGGAGGTGGAGGAGGAGGAGATGGAGGTGGAGGTTAAGACTCAGAGGAAAATATGGGAAAAACCGATGAGGTCAGCAGCGAGGAAGATCTGCAGCCAGCCAGAGGGAATATCCATAATCTCGAGAAGGAACTTCGACATGTTTATAATGTGAGAAGGTTTCATGAAAGGGGAGGGAGGGAGTGCTGTGGCTAGAGGGAGGAGGAGGAGGAGGAGGAGGAAGAAGAAGAGGGTTCGAGACGCGGGAAGAGGACGAAAGAGAGAGAGAGAGAGAGAGAGAGAGAGAGAGAGAGAGAGAGAGTGTATTAATACCAGGAAGTCTTTAGGCCCCAACCCACTCTTCGGGTGGGGGACGGACGAAGGAAGGAAGAAAAAAAAAAGAATATCGACACAGAAGATATCGTGTTGGAGTTTGTGATCAGGTGGATAATGTGATCAGATACTTTTTGGTGTGAAAGTTACGCCGAGTCGTTAAAGATCGGATCCTCCCCAAAGTCTCCAAACTTACAAAACGCACCGCTAGTGTTCTTTATGGAATTAGGATAGGCCTAAGGGGTTCTTTTTGCTGTAAGTAATAAAGTGTCGGGGTGGGGAAACCTTTTGGGGAATGATAGAGAGGTCGTATCGGGAGAGAGAGAGAGAGAGAGAGAGAGAGAGAGAGAGAGAGAGAGAGAGAGAGGTGGGTGGGGGAAATTTTCGATACTTATTTCGGATGTTGGGGAAAGTGGACAGGTATTGGATGACGTTGATTGACCGGTGGGGAAAGTTTGATCAGGATTACGGAAGAATTTGGTGATTGTATAGGAACTCTTACACATGCAGAAGGGCATGACCTCGGGTGGGGGGGGGGGTTCATGACCCGAAGGGTCTTGTAAACTAAGGTCTTGTGCGGGAGGGTCATGTCAGATACGAAAGATAAAGTAACAGTATGTATGATTGAGTAATATGATGTAATATTAGGTTCATGAATATATATATATATATATATATATATATATATATATATATATATATATATATATATATATATATATTGTGTGTGTGTGTGTGTGTTTGTATCGAGCCGTTGCGTTTGGGCGCGCGCGCGTGCGTGCGTGTGTGTGTGTGTGTGTGTGTGTGTGTGTGTGTGGAGCCATTGCCATGTGCACTTTCAAGTCTCTAATACACTTCACTTCCTCCAACTTCTCTCTCTTTAATCTCACATCCCCATCTGACTTGTCTCTTCCCCTTTGTCAAATTTAATAACCTAACTTTCCCACACATGAGCTCACGTCTCTCTCCTCCCACGCAATCTCTCACACTCAGAGGTGATTCGCGTTGGCTTCATTTCCACTCCAGCCATCCTACTTATATAAGTGGTAGTGAGTGCTTAGGTGTTTGACCTCCATATGTAGGAGTGACTATAGTGTTGACTCTGAGTTTTGAAACTTCCACTGGCATGTGTTTTTCCTTTTGGTAATGGGGATGAATTATCATGATAAATTGATTGTATTTTGCCTTTTTTTTTCCAGTTCTCAGATGTTTTTTATTTGACTGCTATACCCTCCCACACACACACACACACACACACACACACACACACACACACACACACACACACCAGTTGACGGCGTTGTATTTCGATTCTGTTGTGTGTGTGTGTGTGTGTGTGTGTGTGTGTGTGTGTGTGTGTGTGTATGGGGTGGGGGGGGGTAGTATCTGCCTACTCAATCTTACATTCAGAGCTTTTTTTTATCAATCTCTAAGTACCATAACCTGAGACTGACTCATTTTTAATCTACTGTCATTTGATACTCTCTCTCTCTCTCTCTCTCTCTCTCTCTCTCTCTCTCTCTCTCTCTCTCTCTCTCTCTCTCTCTCTCTCTCATATTTTCCTTTCTTCCCCGAGGAGTTCCTCTCCT
This sequence comes from Panulirus ornatus, assembly GCF_036320965.1. Classification (NCBI taxonomy): domain Eukaryota; kingdom Metazoa; phylum Arthropoda; class Malacostraca; order Decapoda; family Palinuridae; genus Panulirus; species Panulirus ornatus. The sequence goes on along the minus strand of NC_092238.1, from coordinate 34,024,485 downwards.
TGGTAGCCAGTGTTACGTGTCCCCTTGCGTGTATCATGAAGTCGTTCATGGTGGTACACGGTGCTGGTGTGTACCGCATTTTTTGATGGTCTGATCTGGTATGAATGGTAGCGGGGACGGTACGCTACCCTGTTTCATTACGTCTATCGAACCCCCATTTTGGTTTTCTTTCTTCTTTTCCTTTTCAAAAGGTGTACTCACTTGTACAGGGAATATGAGTACTTATTATTACTTTGAGAAGCTGGGCATTTGTATTTTATGCTGACAGACACTTGCATAATTTGCGTTTTGGTTGAATCGAAAGGTTTAGCACAAAGTGTATACAACTTCAAGTCATATTCTCGATCCTTTCCCATAATGTGTTGGACAGCAGATATAATGTCTCTGGTTCTGCTCTTCTTTCAGAAACCATCTTCCCATGCCTCTAAGTGTGGTTCTAATATTCCTCTACTTCTCTCTAATATTGGCAGTTGTCTTAGACATATGGCTCGTTGGAGATATTCCCCTATATTGCTAACAGTCTCCTGTTTCGTCGTTTTTTGAATATTGTGGATATTGCTTGTATTCTCCAGTCAGGTGATATAGATTTTTTTCCCTCCCCTCACCCTTTGCTTTAGTGTGATATTCGGTTGTTGGAATCTCACATTTTCATTTGCTTTCCTGAAGAGTTCGATAGTTACACCATCTGTGCCAGTTGCCTATCTGTTACCTGACGATGTCTAATGCGACTACCCGTTTCTGCCATAGTAATCGGAGCTTCTTTGGGACCAATTAGATGTAAGTTTTTCCCCTGTCTGGAACCCACTCCACTATCATTTGTGCTGGGAATCACTTTTGAATTGTTCTTTTGTAAAGTCAGACTCACACACACACACACACACACACACACACACACACACACACACACACACACACACATCTTCATAAAAAAAAGAGAAGATATGCTGACTTGACTTTTAACAAATCCTTTTGGTCCTCAGCCCAAAAACATCTCCGATAATTTCCGTAATTTTACTTTTTCCCCCTTTTTCCCTCCCCGACCCGATCAATCTCCAACTGATAAATCGGCTCTTAATTTTCCTTTAATTCAACTTTTAGATAATTTTTCTGCTTCCAGTTCCTTCCTACGTTCCCCGGTCTTCTATGACTGAACTAGTGCCGTCTCTTGTATTCTCCTCGCTCAAAGTGTTTCCAAACTATTCTCCTTAGTACCAAGTGGACAAAATGTATGGCAAAAAAGCAGCCTCTAGTCTTAAGGGAGGTGGAGGGCCTTGTGTGACCCTTGCCGGCCAATTTCGCCTCGGTTAAAAAGATGCAGAAGTTTCCGTCCCCTTGGAAACATGCCTTGGTGCAGCCCATCCCTAAGAAAGGAGACCGCTATTGCCCCATTGCTCTTACCTCTGTCTTCAAAGTCTTGGAAATTCTCCCTAACTCTCACCTTCTCAAATGCACAGAGTCCCATTCCGTTAGAATTTTCAGAATACCAATACGGATTTCAGAGTGCTGGATCTATTAGTGATTCTTCCATGTGACTCACCTCTCTTCCTCCTTTTAGAAGGATTTTGGTGAACCTTTTGTCTTGTCCCTCGTCATCTTCAAAGGCATCCAAACAAGGTGTGGCATGAGTCTTTAGTTTCTAAGCTTTCCCTCCTTTGATGTTCCTACTCTCTCTCTCTCTCTCTCTCTCTCTCTCTCTCTCTCTCTCTCTCTCTCTCTCTCTCTCTCTCTCCCGCACCTAAGGCTTGCTGCCGGTTTTCTTTGAGCGGAGTCTGGCCACCTGAGGATTGGGCCATTATGATACCTCCTTCCCTCCTAACGTCCTTCTCTAACCCTCCTGCCCTTGAGAACCAGGTTCTACAGACAACCTCCCATTAATGTCTATAATTAATGTCTATAATTTTATTTTCCCTCGCTCTCTATTTTTTTCCCCCTTGCGACGACCTTGTATTGCTCCTGCGATGGTCTTGGACACAGTAGTCCATTTCGGTCGTCCTGTAAAAGGATGAAAGACATTGAAAACTCCCTCACCAAGTCACCCCACCCATGTTGTTGGCACAGGAGACCAAAGAAGCATACGTGCTCCTCCTCCTCCTCCTCCTCCTTCACGTCCACGAATAAGGAATAACTTAATTACTCTACGACCAGTTAAAAAAAAAGATAGGAAAAGAAAAAGGTCAAGAAGACACAGTAGCAGAGAAGTTTTATGGCCGTACATCCCGAGCGTGTGGCTTCGATGGCTGGGGTCCCAAGTGGCACGAGCCTCGCTCTCTGAAAATGAGTTAAGTTGGTCAAGTCTCTGCTCTTTAATGACTTAAATCTGTCGCATAGAACTTGACGGACCTAATTCCAGATAATTTCCCCCCCTTTTTTTTCCACTTTTCTTAAATGGTAATGCTAGAAATCCATCCAGCTCGCTCTTTTATTTTGTTGTTGTTGGTCTGTCACCTTTTTATAAGTCTGTTGTAAGTCTCGGGCGAAATAAAGCCTTCGCGATAGATTCAAGGACTTTGAGAGATGCTGATACGAAAAATGCCTTTTATGTTCAAAATGAAATACATTATCCAACGCTCCACCTCCGCCGATAACTCAGGCCATATACGAAATAATTAAAAAAACTTTTACAATCACGAAATAAGAAAGGTAATCCTACTTTAATAGAGTTTGGTCTTGGATGTTTATAGATTCGGTTCGAAGGATTGGTCAAGGTGTCTCTCTCGGTGGAATTCTCCTCCTCCTCCTCCTTCTCCTCCTTCCTCTTCCTCCTCCTCCTCCTCCTCTCCTTCCTCTTCCTCCTCCTCCTCCTCCTCCTCCTCCTTCCTTCTCCTTCCTCTTCCTCCTTCTCCTCCCTCCTCCTCCTCCTTCCTCTCGTCTCTCTCTTTCTGTAGCGTTTCCACTTCAACACGTCGTCTCTGCCAACACTTGCGATGCTCAAATTAATCTCAGTTGGCGTTCAGATCCTCTGTTTATTATACCTTTTCCAGTCGACACGGCCTCGGCTGAGGAATTCTCTTGCGCGTCCCTCGGCGGCTACTCCCCTGACGGGGTCCCTGGCGATGTGTACCCGAAAATTAGTCACGTATAGTGACGATGGTTGATGATGAACAGGTCGGCGCTGGCCTCCTTCAGGTACTCTTCAGTCGTTGGTTACTAACTCTTTGCCACGAAGAAGACTGGATCGTGGCTGTGACGAATCCAGGTCTTCCTCCTCCAGGTGCTTCTCTTAAGTCATTGGTTACTAACTCTTTGCCACGAAGAAGACTGGATCGTGGCTGTGACGAATCCAGGTCTTCCTCCTCCAGGTGGTTCTCTTCAGTCATTGTTTTCTTGCTCTTTGCTACGAAGACTGGATCGTGGCCGGGACGAATCCAGGTCTTCCTCCTTCAGGTGCTTCTCTTCAGTCGTTGGTTACATGGTCTTTGCCACGAAGAAGACTGAGCGTGGCTGTGACGAATCCCGGTCTTCAGGTGAGAGTTGGGGGCCCCGTGACGTCAAGCCTGACACATGACTTTGAGAGACTTTGAACAAGATGGAATGTTGCGATAAAAGAATAAAGTTGTGTATGGTAGACTCGTTCTTAGGAACCAGTTGACACAGATTTGTACACTGAAGACGAAGAACAGACACTCATTCGTACAGAGAACGCGATGCCGAGAGGTCGTTCACTTTTTCTATGTAAAGTCTTATTGATTTGTGGTTTTTTCGAAGTCATATATATATATATATACGCAGAGAATTCAGAAACTCTCCAACGGAGAGAAAATGCAAGAGATTCCCATCTGTGAATGATATACTGAAGCCGACCTCTTTATTACCCTTTCCATCTTTTTTTTTCCCCCTCTCTCTCTCTCTCTCTCTCTCTCTCTCTCTCTCTCTCTCTCTCTCTCTCTCTCTCTCTCTCTCTCGCCTCAGTAAACAACCAACCTGCCTGAGGAAAGTGGTAAAACGTAAACTATGTGCACCTCCTTCCCAGAGGTGGAGGCTGGTTTACATTATATCTTATGGGTAGCCAACCCAACGAGTTTTGGACATTCTTTTTGTTCTCAGACCGGAATTTTATTCGTGCAGTTTTGTATTATTTCTCCTGATATATATATATATATATATATATATATATATATATATATATATATATATATATATATATTGGAAGGAGGTTAATATTGTATGAAAAACGAGAGAATAAATGGGTCAAGGGGGCAAAAGGGCAAGTTATAGCAGTTATTGATGAAGTGAGGAGATGGAGTGAGTATTTTGAAGGACTGTTGAATGTGTTTGACGATAGAGTGGCCATTGTAGGGTGTTTGGTTTGGGGTGGTGTGCGAACTGAGAGAGAGTCGTGGAGAGTGGTGTGGTGATGAGGGAAGGTGGTGAGAGCCTTACATAAGGTGAAATGTGGCAAGGCGGCTCTAGTGGATGGAATTGCTGTGGAATTGATTAAGAAAGGGAGTGCCTGCTGTAGTCGATGAGTCGGTAAGGATATTCATTTTATGTATCGATCATAGTGAAGTGCTTGAGGGTTGCCGGAATGCTTGTCTACGGCCATTCTATAAAGGCAAGTGGGATAAAGGTGAGTGTTCATACTTCAGATGTTAGAGCTTGTTGAGTGTACCTGGTAAATTGTGTGGGAAGGCAGTGATCGAGAGGGTGAAGGCATGCACAGAGCATCAGATTGGGAAGGAGCAGAGTGGTTTTAGAAGTGGTAGAGGTTGTGTGGATCAGGTATTTGCTTTAAAGAATGTATGTGAGAAATACTTTGAAAAACCGATGGATTTGTATGTGGCGTTTATGGATCTGGAGAAGGCATTTGATAGGGCTGACAGAGTTTCCTTGTAGAAGGTCCAAAGAATATTATGGTGTGGGAGAAACTCTAGAAGCAGTGAGAAGTTTTTATCGGAGTGTAAAGCATGTGTACAATCAAGAGGAGAGTGAATGGTTCCAAGAGAAGGTTGGGAGCGCTGAAGAATGTGTGGAGAGATTTTTATCTGGGAGGGCAAAATTGGTATGTTTGAGGGTAAATTTGCCCCAACAGTATTATATGGATGGGAGGCATGGGCGGTAGATAAAGATGTGAGGAGGAGGGTGGATGAGTTCTACATGAAATGTTTGAAGACAATATGTGGTATGAGGTGGTTTTGATCGAGTAAGTAATGGAAGGTGTGGTAATTTAGAATGTGGTTGAAAGAGCTAAAAAGGGTGTGCTGAAATTGTTTGGACATATGGTGAGAATAAGTGAGGAAAGGGTGACAAAAAGGATATACGTGTCAGAAGTGGTAGGAACAAGGACCATAGGGAGACCAAATTGGAAATGGAAGAATGGAATGAAAAATTATTTGAGATATCTGGTCCTGAACATGCAGGAGAGCGAAAGGTGTACACAGGATAGAGTGGATTAGACCGATGTGGTGTACATGGGTCGACGTGCTGTCATTGGACTGAACAAGGGCATGTGAAGCGCCTGGGAAAAACATTAGAAAGGTATGTGGGACCTGGTTGTGAATATGGAGCTGTGGTTTCGGTGCATTGCGCATGACAGCAAGAGAATGTATGTGAACAGATGCGGCCTTTTTCGTCTGTTCCTCTCTAACATGAAAGTTCACTTAGGAACTTATCGTGTTTCACTTTCCTCTGGCTATATATATATATATATATATATATATATATATATATATATATATATATATATATATATTATTCAATTATTTATCTGTTCAATTACTTAATTATAGATATTTGATTGTATTTCGGTGTTACCGTACTCCACCTACATGAGAATACACTGCAAGTGAGACTTCATCTTCCACGAGGTTTAGCATCATCAAAAAACTATTCACCCCAAAGGATTCCACCAGTTCCCTACCACAGATTGTAGCGCAGCCTTGAGGCTATAGAAATCTCCTGTATTATTAATTAATAAGGGGTCAGGGTTTATATGAATCGATAGATACATATGTATGTCACCCGCACTTCTGTTCAGACATTCGAAGCGCATTTTTGCTGACGAGGAATATGGACTCTAGTCGATGTAAAACGTCTTTGGTTCCTGCTTCAGCCACATACGTATAAGATACTTTTCTATGCTTGCCGACCGTGGCATCTCGCGTGTCCGTCGCCCGTCTGTTTTTAAGTGTGCGTGTGTGTGTGGGGTTAATATTAAGCTTCAATAGGACCTGTTCAAACCCTGCCGCCCTTGCCAGCCAGACACATCATAAACCTTCACATCGCTTTTCGTACTTCGCCCCTTTGGACACGCAACGCCTTCGAAAAGCAGCTTAGGAGGAGGAGGAGGAGGAGGAGGGTTCCTCCTCCTCCTCCACCAGCAGGAGGGTTCCTCCTCCTCCTCCTCCACCAGCAGGAGGGTTCCTCCTCCTCCTCCACCAGTAAGAGGGTTCCTCCTCCTCCTCCACCAGCAGGAGGGTTCCTCCTCCTCCTCCACCAGTAAGAGGGTTCCTCCTCCTCATCCACCAGCAGGAGGGTTCCTCCTCCTCCTCCTCCACCAGCAGGAGGGTTCCTCCTCCTCCTCCACCAGCAGGAGGGTTCCTCCTCCTCCTGCTCCACCAGCAGGAGGGTTCCTCCTCCTGCTCCACCAGCAGGAGGGTTCCTCCTCCTCCTCCACCAGCAGGAGGGTTCCTCCTCCTCCTCCACCAGCAGGAGTGTTCCTCCTCCTGCTCCACCAGCAGGAGGGGACTAATGATGTGCGCAGCCTTGGCCACCCTCTCGGTACAAGTCCTCGCTGGCTGGGTCACCCGGGGCGTAAGCAAGGGCTTTGATAAGGTCACGTTATCATTGCTCAAGACAGTTTTATCTCCGTCTTGTATCGCTGGCATCCTGTTATCGTATCGCTGGGATCCTGTTATCGTATCGCTGGATTCTTGTTATCGTATCGCTGGAATCCTGTTATCGTATCGCTGGGATCCTGTTATCGTATCGCTGGGATCCTGTTATCGTATCACTGGAATCCTGTTATCATATCGCTGGAATCCTGCTATCGTATCGCTGGGATCCTGTTATCGTATCGCTGGATTCTTGTTATCGTATCGCTGGGATCCTGTTATCGTATCGCTGGAATCCTGTTATCGTATCGCTGGAACCCTGTTATGGTCTTCGATCCTTTGGATTTCAGTTGGCGGATTCGACACTTCGGGTTTTCGACGTTGATTCACTAGCGCGATGGATGTCTGGTGGTTCACTGTGGACTGTAGTGGTGATACTGGTGGGTCGTGACTCCAGTGGTGATTTTTTTTTTCTTAATTTTCCAAAAGAAGGAACAGAGAAGGGGGCCAGGTGAGGATATTCCCTCAAAGGCCTAGTCCTCTGTTCTTAACGCTACCTCGCTAATGCGGGAAATGGCGAATAGTTTGAAAGAAAAGATATATATATATATATATATATATATATATATAAATATATATATATATATATATATATATATATATATATATATATATCCCTCCTTCCGTCACACACCCTGACTCTCTCTCCTCCCCTTCCTTCTCTTCCATTCCACCGATTATTTCCACTACCTCCTCACCCCCCTTTCTCCCCTTTCCAGGCCCTTTCCCTTCATCACGGTCGGCTTAGGAAAGATAATGTCAGACGTCGGTACAATGGCTCCCACACATCGCTTCACACAATCGCCAAAAGAGAA
>NC_092238.1:34009340-34011840 GCF_036320965.1 Panulirus ornatus | reverse complement strand
TATATATATATATATATATATATATATATATATATATATATATATCCCTGGGGATAGGGGAGAAAGAATACTTCCCACGTATTCCCTGCGTGTCGTAGAAGGCGACTAAAAGGGGAGGGAGCGGGTGGCTGGAAATCCTCCCCTTTCTTGTTTTTTTTAATTTTCCAAAAGAAGGAACAGAGAAGGGGGTCAGGTGAGGATATTCCCTCTAAGGCCCAGTTCTATGTTCTTAACGCTACCTTGCTAACGCGGGAAATGGCAAATAGTATGAAAAAAAAAAAAAAAAAAAAAAAAAAAAATATATATATATATATATATATATATATATATATATATATATGTATATATATATATATATATATATATATATATATATATATATATATATAAAGTATTAATACAGCTCAGTCAAATGTATATTTTGTAAACATCTTTGTCAAACCAATGTTTCTCCAACCCGACTTTTCCTCACACCTTTTTAATTAAAGTCTTCAGCTGCAACACAGCATCTCCTCCTCTGCCAGAACTGTGCCTCGTCGCGCATCACGCCAGCCCTCGCCCCTCGTACTGCAGAAAGCCAAATAGATGAAGAGTGAACACTGAACTGGAAATGAGATAGATAGATGATGAAACCAATGAACAGATAGGGTCATAACAGTTAGTAGATCGATGAATTAGATGATGATGATGAAATGTGTCATAAGGTTTAATGAATATAGAAAATGGTTGATGGTTAGCCATTCTTCTACTTCCCACACTTACGTGTTACGTAGTCGTTGTTGTCATACATACGTCCGCCGCCTCCCGTATTATTTTTTTATCTTTTTTTTTTTTTCTTTTGGTTCGTCCCTCCTCCTTCTTCATCCCCCTTGCCACACTTCTCTCGCAGCACCGTCAGGAGCTCGCCGGAGACGGAGGAAGGGGATCGGGTCGTCTCTCTCCTCCCCTTCCTTCTCTTCCATTCCACCGATTATTTCCACTACCTCCTCACCCCCCTTTCTCCCCTTTCCAGGCCCTTTCCCTTCATCACGGTCGGCTTAGGAAAGATAATGTCAGACGTCGGTACAATGGCTCCCACACATCGCTTCACACAATCGCCAAAAGAGAAAAAATAGCTGAACGTAACTCTTAATATTTACACATTTTGTGTAATATCCGCGATGGAATGGGGGGGCATTCAAGACGCCAAGGAAGAGGAGGGAATCGTGTTTAGAATGTCTCTTATCCGTTCCATTTCTTTTTGTAAGCTACTCTCTCACTTCGTCTTTCCATCCCTCCTTTTTTTATTTTTTTTTACTCCTCATTTATCCCCCCTTTTTTTTTCTTCTCCTTTCTGTTCTTTGATTTCTTGATTCTTCAGCTGCGATTTGTTTACGTGTCTATTCTGTCTTTTGTCTCTCTGAGCCAAGAAGGCGAGGGGCGCTACCGATGGGTTTTTGATACCTGAAATCTTCTACATTATGGCCGGGATGGTTTGATATCGTACAAGCAAAACGTGTGATTGCGTTGTTTTTCTCAACGACTTGATAGGCAGGCAGGATAGCGACAAATGTCGCAGCATCGCGACGATATCATGTCAGATACATAAACGTCCTTATCTTATCACGAGGGTACCATGCGAGATAACATCCCGTTGTTATCACAGTGTTAGCAAGCAAGATAACTGCCCCCCGTTACTTTGCGATAACAGCAGGCATGGTCCCCATGCGCCGTCTGTCACGAAGGTCACATGCAATGTCACACACACACACACACACCGTTCCTTCCATCGCTGTGATAACAAGACGCAATATACAGACGTCTTAGTTGAAGAGAGAAACTAGTTTCATGTACACGTTTCCCCCCGTGAAGCCCCAGCAGGCTAGATAACCTGCTTGTCTTTCACTCCTGGTCTGTTTCCCTCGCTGCTCGGATCGGCCTTGCTTCTTCTGTTTCCGCTGGGAAAGCGACTGCCGCTATCTAGTGGTGGTGATAGTGCTACTGGTTGTTGGTGGGTGGTGGTGGTTGGTGGTGGAGTTGATATGATGGTGCTGCAGCTGTTGGAGAGGGATGGGGGTAGTCACTGAGGACTCTACCTCATCCTGAGTAGTGTGTGGGGGTAAGTGGAGAGGGACGAGGGACTAGGTCTATCTGTTCTCTTGACCGCCAGAGCAACCTCACCTCACCTCACCTCTCCTCACCTCACCTCTCCTCCTCTCGCACGGGAGGGCTTCCTCCCTTTCTCTATCCACATCTTCACTCTCCCTTTTCTCCTCCTCCTCCTCCTCCTCCCCCTCCTCCTTGCTCGTCTTCTCACTCCTCTTCCTCTTTCCTCTTCTTCACTCCTCTTCTTTCTTTCTCTTCTTCACTCCTCTTCCTCCTTTCTCTTCTTCACTCCTCTTACTCCTTTCTCTTCTTCACTCCCCCTCCTCCTTGCTCGTTTTCTTCACTCCTCTTCCTCTTTCCTCTTCTTCTTCACTCCTCTTCTTTCTTTCTCTTCTTCACTCCTCTTCCTCCTTTC
>NC_092238.1:33986840-34006840 GCF_036320965.1 Panulirus ornatus | reverse complement strand
ATATATATATATATATATATATATATATATATATATATATATATATATATATATATATATATAAATGATCGCATATTTACCAAATGGCGTCCTAGTTTCGTCTCTTCGATGTATATTAACTGACTTATATTTATCTCTTGTGTCTCCCCTGATGATGTGATTATTACACGAAAGTGCACCTGGAAACTTATCGTGTTTCATTTTCCCCGTGGACTCATAGGAATATATATATATATATATATATATATATATATATATATATATATATATATATATATATATATATATATACAGATAGATAGATAGATAGTGTGATCTGATGTTGCTTTAGTGATGCAGCGAGCAGGGGAGGGTTGTACTTCTTACCTTGAAAAACCTACAATTATTAACGTGCCAGAGGACCATCTGACTCCTTTATTTATGAGGTTCACTGGTGTTACCAGTTCCCCCTGCCGTCAGGCTAGAAAGGTGACGAATGTTTTGTTAAGAGGAAAAATGATTCAACTGCTGGAGTGGCTTGGGGGACTCTCTCCCCCCGAAGGCCTCAACCCAATCCAGAACTTCTGGAACCAGATGAAATTCCGGCGTGCTTCATGCAACGCCTCGTCAGTGCGTCGCCCCATGCACGAGTTCGAGACCTCGTGGACCTAAAACATGGACCTAGAGTGAATACTTCAGGAACCTTGCCAATTCCATACCCAGGCGTCTGCATATGGTAATTGTGGCCAGAGGAGAGATGGCAAAGTACAAAAATGTGAACGGGACATTTTGCTCTTACATATTTTTGTGGTACTTGGGGTGGGGGGGTCTTGTAGTAGATATATGTACATGTGTATATATATGTATATGTCTGTGTTTGTATATGTATATGTACGTTGAAATGTATATGTATGTATATGTGCGTGTGTGGGCGTTTATGTATATACATATGTCTATAGGTGAGTTGTGCCATTCCTAGCGCTACCTCGCTAACGCGGGAGACGGCGGTTAAGTATAATAGAAAAAGAATATATATATATATATATATATATATATATATATATATATATATATATATATATATATATATATATATATATATCCCTGGGGATAGGGGAGAAAGAATACTTCCCACGTATTCCCTGCGTGTCGTAGAAGGCGACTAAAAGGGGAGGGAGCGGGTGGCTGGAAATCCTCCCCTTTCTTGTTTTTTTTAATTTTCCAAAAGAAGGAACAGAGAAGGGGGTCAGGTGAGGATATTCCCTCTAAGGCCCAGTTCTATGTTCTTAACGCTACCTTGCTAACGCGGGAAATGGCAAATAGTATGAAAAAAAAAAAAAAAAAAAAAAAAAAAATATATATATATATATATATATATATATATATATATATATATGTATATATATATATATATATATATATATATATATATATATATATATATAAAGTATTGATACAGCTCAGTCAAATGTATATTTTGTAAACATCTTTGTCAAACCAATGTTTCTCCAACCCGACTTTTCCTCACACCTTTTTAATTAAAGTCTTCAGCTGCAACACAGCATCTCCTCCTCTGCCAGAACTGTGCCTCGTCGCGCATCACGCCAGCCCTCGCCCCTCGTACTGCAGGAAGCCAAATAGATGAAGAGTGAACTCTGAACTGGAAATGAGATAGATAGATGATGAAACCAATGAACAGATAGGGTCATAACAGTTAGTAGATCGATGAATTAGATGATGATGATGAAATGTGCCATAAGGTTTAATGAATATAGAAAATGGTTGATATAGCCATTCTTCTACATCCCACACTTACGTGTTACGTAGTCGTTGTTGTCATACATACGTCCGCCGCCTCCCGTATTATTGTTTTATCTTTTTTTTTTTTCTTTTGGTTCGTCCCTCCTCCTCCTTCATCCCCCTTGCCACACTTCTCTCGCAGCACCGTCAGGAGCTCGCCGGAGACGGAGGAAGGGCATCGGGTCGTCACCCATCGCCCGGGGGACAGTGTTTCGTGTTGATGACGACCACGGACGCTCGTGGTATTTTAACTCGCCCGTAAAAGAAATTAATTTCCTCTCGCACTTTTCATGTGTTTTATGAAGGTACTTTCTCTCTCTCTCTCTCTCTCTCTCTCTCTCTCTCTCTCTCTCTCTCTCTCTCTCTCTCTCTCTCTCTCCCCGCCGTACAGCTGTTCAGGCGCCTGCAGCTGGGATCAGGGAGAGTCGCTCGTAAAGAGAGGGGGAGGAGATGACATTCAGTTATGTCCATCATAGACGGACCATCCACCTAAGTAGAAAAATGGACCAAGTTCAGGCATTATGTACAAGTTTCCTCGTAGCGAGGGGGAAGGGAGGTGAGCACCGCGGGAGAGAGGGAGATTAGGCAGGGCGGACGAGGGAGAGACAGGGAGAGACAAGAGAGATAGATAGATAGATAGATAGAGAGAGAGAGAGAGAGAGAGAGAGAGAGAGAGAGAGAGAGAGAGAGAGAGAGGAAGTAATGTCTAGATCGCGATGGAAGAGTTTCAGGAGGAATTTCGCTTCGAGTGGTGAAGGGAGAGAGAGAGAGAGAGAGAGAGAGAGAGAGAGAGAGAGAGAGAGAGAGAGAGAGAGAGAGAGAGAGAGGAAAAGATATAGATCTCGGTTAATGTCGATGTATCCAGAATTTCGTCGCTAAAAAGACAGCATCACGGGTGAGCAGGTTGGGAGATGGTGGGGGAGATGGCCGGAGAGTGATGGCCGGAGGGCTTCCCGTGGGCGCGTAAGTCAAAGGAAGTGGTAAGAGAAAAGTCGTCAGGGGAAGCCGTGGCCAGACGAAATGTATTGGGAAGGAAGAGAGCGACGCGGAGGATCTGAATTGGCTACGAACACGAAACACGCACGCTGCCCCTCACCTCCCTGCCTGTCTACCTTTACGGTTTGGTAAGGATTATCGGATTATCTCTTTGAGAGATAAGAAGTGCGTAAAGCAAGCAGTAGGTGGTGAGGAGACGAGGGGAAATCAGTGTAAGTAGGCGTAAGAGATGAATAGGTAATGGAGGTGGCGTGAGCGAGGCAACGAGAGGGAGGGGAAGGGACATGTGAGGGAGGAGCCATAAGAACGAGGAGGTTATGGGGGAGCGAGAGCCGTCGGGAGTGGCCATCTGGTGGTGGTCGGGCTAAACACCTGACAGTACTGGGATAGGCCACAGACCCTCAGCGAAAGTTCTGGGTGGACAACTTTTTCCAATATCTTTCTCTTTTTTTCCCTCTTTTTTTCCCCAGTTTTCAATTTCCGGGAAAGAGACGCCGAGCGTAGAACCTGCTTTTGTTTTTTTGTGTTTTTTTTTATCCCCCTTTCCGATAGGCTGCTTCTGTGTGTCGCTTATCCAACCGGTCTAGACAGGAGGACCGTATACGCCCTCCTTCCTGGGCTCCGTACGCCCTCCTTCCTGGGCTCCGTACGCCCTCCTTCCTGGGCTCCGTGCGCCCTCCTTCCTGGGCTCCGTACGCCCTCCTTCCTGGGCTCCGTACGCCCTCCTTCCTGGGCTCCGTACGCCCTCCTTCTTGGGCTCCGTACGCCCTCCTTCCTGGGCTCCGTACGCCCTCCTTCTTGGGCTCCGTACGCCCTCCTTCTTGGGCTCCGTACGCCCTCCTTCCTGGGGTTCCTACGGCGTCCTGCCGTGGTGTGCCTGGGTTCCTACGGCTCCGGCTGCATCATCCTACAGTGGCGTGTCAAGGATGGGAAATTAGGTGCTGGGGGGGACTAGTGGGTCAGAAGACGCGCTGTGAACCACTGAGGATAAGTGGGAGAGAGAGAGAGAGAGAGAGAGAGAGAGAGAGAGAGAGAGAGAGAGAGTAATGGGTGGGGAGTGTGGAAGGTGAAATTGAGGGAGTGAGGTAAGTTGGCGAGGACAGAGAAGCAGAGGGAGACATAGTATGAAAGTGGAAGCCAAGTTGTGCAAGACAGTGAGGGTCAAGTGTTCAATGTAAACAGAGAAGCTACCATCTCCTGGCGATGTTGAAGGGTTAGATACTGGACCTTGATTACAACGGAATATTCGACCCTGACGGAGTTGAATATTCGACCCTGACGGAGTTGAATATTCGACCCTGACGCTGTTGAATACTCGACTCTGACGAAGTTGAATACTCAACTCTGACGGAGTTGAATGTTCGATCCTGACAGAGTTGAATATTCGACCCTGACGGTGTTGAATATTCGATCCTGACGGAGTTGAATATTCGATCCTGACGGTGTTGAAATCTCGAAACTGACGGAGTTGAATGTTCGACCCTGACGGAGTTGAATACTCGACTCTGACGGAGTTGAATGTTCGATCCTGACGGAGTTGAATATTCGACCCTGACGCTGTTGAATACTCGACTCTGACGGAGTTGAATGTTCGATCTTGACAGAGTTGAATGTTCGACTCTGACGGAGTTGAATATTCGGCCCTGACGGAGTTGAATATTCGACTCTGACGGAGTTGAATGTTCGACCCTGACGGAGTTGAATACTCGACTCTGACGGAGTTGAATGTTCGACCCTGACGGAGTTGAATATTCGACCCTTGACGGAGTTGAATATTCGACCCTGACGCTGTTGAATACTCGACTCTGACGGAGTTGAATATTCGACCCTGACGGAGTTGAATATTCGACACTGACGCTGTTGAATACTCGACTCTGACGGAGTTGAATGTTCGACCTTGACAGAGTTGAATGTTCGACCCTGACGGAGTTGAATGTTCGACCCTGACGGAGTTGAATACTCGACTCTGACGGAGTTGAATGTTCGATCCTGACGGAGTTGAATATTCGACCCTGACGCTGTTGAATACTCGACTCTGACGGTGTTGAATACTCGACTCTGACGGAGTTGAATGTTCGACCATGACGGAGTTGAATATTCGACCCTGACGCTGTTGAATACTCGACTCTGACGGAGTTGAATGTTCGATCCTGACGGAGTTGAATATTCGACCCTGACGCTGTTGAATACTCGACTCTGACGGAGTTGAATATTCGACCCTGACGGAGTTGAATATTCGACCCTGACGCTGTTGAATACTCGACTCTGACGGAGTTGAATGTTCGACCTTGACAGAGTTGAATGTTCGACCCTGACGGAGTTGAATATTCGGCCCTGACGGAGTTGAATATTCGACCCTGACGGAGTTGAATATTCGACCCTGACGCTGTTGAATACTCGACTCTGACGGAGTTGAATGTTCGACTCTGACGTGGTTGAATGTTCGACCCTGACGGAGTTGAATATTCGACCCTTACGGAGTTGAATATTCGACCCTTACGGAGTTGAATATTCGACCCTGACGGAGTTGAGTACTCGACCCTGACGTAGATGAATACTCAACCCCGACGTGGTTAATTATTCGACCCTGACGTAGTTGAATACTCAACCCTGATGTAGTTGAATACTCTGACATAGTTAGATACTCGACCCGGATATAGTTGAATACTCGACCCTTATATAGTAGAATATAGTAGAATACTCTACACCTGACGTAGTTTGAGGACTTGGTTCATCAATGGACACTGACGTAGTTGAATATTCGACAGCGACATAGTTCAGTATTCGACACTGACATAGTACAGTATCAATACTCGACTCTGACGTAGTTAAGAATCGACACTAGCGTTGCTTGAATACTCGACACTGACGTAGTTCAGTGTTCGACACTGACATAGTACAGTACTCGACACTGATGTAGTTCATTATTCGACACTGACATAGTTCAATACTCGACACTGACGTAGTTCAGTGTTCGACACTGACGTACCTCAGTATTCGACGCTGACATAGTACAGTACTCGACACTGACGTAGTTCAGTATTCGACACTGACATAGTTCAATACTCGACACTGACACCGTTGAACACTCAACCCTTTGAACAATTAAGTAATCGACCCTCTGAAACGAGTGAATTATTCATTTTAAGTCATCCACTTCATTAAGGAATATTTCCCCAAGGGGAGAATACAGCGACGTGACCCATACAGTCGAAACGATCATTAAACCACATGAACAATCTCTCACGTTCCTCGGCCACGTCGAATCTCTCTCTCTCTCTCTCTCTCTCTCTCTCTCTCTCTCTCTCTCTCTCTCTCTCTCTCTCTCTCTCTCTCTCTCTCTCTCAGAACTCCGGTGTCGAAATATTTGTACAGATATTTAATATTCGATTCGTTATTTAGCAATACTCGGTGACAATATTGTTAGTGATTATGAAATGCCTGATGAAAGTAATTAAATTTTTTTTGTTTTTGTTTTTGATGCTGAAATCAACAAGTGTGTGAATTATTCTCCCTCTGTAATCACCTGTAGTCAATTGTAATCACTTGTAATCAACTGTAATCACCTGTAGTCAACTGTAATCACTTGTAGTCAACTGTAATCACATGTAGTCAAATGTAATCACTTGTAGTCAACTGTAATCGCCTGTAGTCAACTGTAATCACTTGTAGTCAACTGTAGTCAATTGTAATCATTTCTAGTCAACTGTAATCACCTGTAGTCAACTATAATCACCTGTAGTCAATTGTAATCACTTGTAGTCAACTGTAATTACCTGCAGTCAATTGTAATCACTTGTAATCAACTATAATCACCTGTAATCACCTGTAGTCAACTGTAATCACTTGTAGTCAACTATAATCGCCTGTAGCCAACTATAATCGCCTGTAGTCAACTGTAATCAACTGTAATCACCTGTAATAAATTGTAATCACCTGTAGTCAACTGTAATCACCTGTAGTCAACTGTAATCACCTGTAGTCAACTGTAATGACTTGTAGTCAACTGTAGTCAACTGTAATCACTTGTCATCTGTAATCACCTGTAGTTAACTGTGATCACCTGTAATCAACTGTAATCAGAAACGTTGTGTTATAACTTAAACCTTCATCGTATTGGTAATATTTTGGTTTCTGATGAAAATGATAGAAGAAAGAACACCTCCTTCGTGTCGTTTTATTTCTTTCTTTCTTTCACTGAATGAAAAGAAAAAAAAGAAAGAGAAGACGACGTGAGCAGCGGCAGAATGTCACAGCCACACATGCCACGCCTAAACCATTCTGACGCCGTTAGAATAAGCGGCGCGCGCCGTCTGGAAAAATGGAAAATTCTCAACAGCTTAATACGTAACCTGTCGCTGGCGGGCCCCGCGCCCCCCCACGATAACGAGGAACCTAGACCCACCCATTCATTACACGATTTCCTCCCTCCGTCCGTCCTGTCCCCCTTTCCCCTTTCCCCCTTTCCCCCATTCCCCCTTAACACCCTCTCCCCCACCCCTCACCCGGCACACGCACACACACACACAAACGAGGCCTTTGTCACACACGTGTTCGAGTCTCGGGGAAAGAAAATTCCTGTCCCTTCAGCGCCTTCTGCCGGAGTCCTGCTGACGAGACGTGGGACCTAACTCGATTATGAATCATTGACAGAGCCACCAGACTCTCTCTCTCTCTCTCTCTCTCTCTCTCTCTCTCTCTCTCTCTCTCTCTCTCTCTCTCTCTCTCTCAAAATACCTGATGCGGGCCTGGCCGGCGGGTGGGGAAGACCGCGGCAGATCAGGGCTAAGCCACACGCCAGCCATAAGGTTGAACAGCCCACAGTGAACGTGTTCGTCAGCGGCCTCTGCGGGCGGGCGTGGCAGAGGGTTCATCGACCATCGCCTCGGTAGCAAGAAAAAGGAACGAGAGACGGGGGGAAAGAGCGGAGAAAATTTGTTGTGTTGCTGACCGGTGTCGCGTGCTTGGTGTCACCTGCCGGTGTCTCTCGCTGGTGGCACTAGCTGGTGGCAGAAGCTGGTGTCAACTGTTGGTAGCACAGGCTGATGGCACTAGCTGATGTCACCTGCTGGTGGCAAAAGCTGGTGGTACGAGCTGATGTTACCTGTTGGTGGCAGAAGCTGGTGGCACTAGCTGGTGTCACTTGTTGGTAGCACAGGCTGATGGCACTAGCTGGTGGCACTAGCTGGCAGCACTAGCTGGTGGCACTAGCTGGTGTCACTTGTTGGTAGCACAGGCTGATGGCACTAGCTGGTGGCACTAGCTGGCAGCACTAGCTGGTGGCACTAGCTGGTGGCACTGGCTAGTGTCTCCTGCACGTGTATCTACGATTACCGTACGCATTCCTGCTCAGTGAGGTGCACAACTGGAAGAAACTGTTTCACATAGGACGATGGATATTGGTCCAATATTCGACTAACATTCTATAGTATATAGATAGATAGATAGATAGATGGATAGATATAATTCATATACAATAGGCTGGGAGACAGGGAGCTTGTGTGTGTGTGTGTGTGTGTGTGTGTGTATAAACCAGTGGCTGACCTAAACCAGTCCTTGCGTAAACACGTCGTCCCCGGCGGGACTTGTGAGATCTGATTAGGGGAAACATGGTTAGCGCTAACCCTGCTGCCCTGCTTTATACGACCTTTATGCCCGGGGGGGGGTCAGCGTGTAGTAGTGAGTTTAAGAGTCGAGGTGTCAGAAACCATGTGGTCTTTGCTGCCCAGGTTCGTAACGGGTCTACGTAGTTACGGGGTCCGCCAACGCTTCACTCACGTGTTCGAGAGATGTACCGATGAAAGACCTTCTCTTACGATTATTTCATCATTAGTGAGTAAGATATATCATGTTGTCAGGTTAAGAGAAGTGACGTAGTGTGATTAGCTTCTTTCGTAGTTTGTATCGTGATTGCAACCTGTTGGGTCTTATAGCAGTGAGAGTTAGGGTGTTCAAACTCACGAGACCCAGCGTCGTCCATGGAAAGGTTTCCCTCTGTAGGATTAAGTAAGCTCTGAAATGTATCTTTCCTTAAGTTTAACCTTCTCAGTTTACTGGAAGATGTCACGCGAATGATATATTTTTTACTGTTTATGTGAGCTTAGACGGTACGAGCAACTGAATGTCATAATTAAGGGCATCTTTTTACACTATCTATCTATCTATCTATCTATCTATCTATCTGTATATGTAAAGCCTAGTTTAAGCCAGATACCCAGTTTATCGACTAGACCCAAGGGGAGGACTGCCGACTGCCTCACCCAAGATTCGAACCCGGGTAGGTGGAACTTATACAATCACATCCCCTCCTCCTCCTCCACTTCCCTTCCTACATCATGCTTTCGTAACATCATAATCATTTGTTCGTTAATTAGGCATTCATCATGTACGTTTAGTAACTGTCAGTTTCTTCTATCTTCCGAAAGCCCACGTCATGCCATGCACCAGGATAAGAAAAAATAAATGTCTTGATTTGCTTACCAGACTGTCACATGCAGGAAAAAGTCATGCACACACACTGTAGCCATTCAAAATCGACTCTTTAATAATCTCTTCCCATGAACTTGCGACATTGTCGCCAACCTCCGTGACATTAAAATGAGTTTTAGAATTCCCGAATCATTAATGGTTCACTCTCTCTTCATTTCCAGATCTTACCTGATCGTGAAAAAAAGTTCCTCTTTAAGATAGCTCCACTTCACGGGTGATGATCGACCCCTTGATCACCAGGCTGGAACTGGGGTCGTTTTCGTATACTTGCGTCCACCATTACGTCCGGGGGCGCTCACATCACCAACCATCACGGGTGACCTTCGAGTATCCATTTGGATGGATGATGCATCGTTCTTTTGGGAGGTGGAGAAGGGGGGAGGGATAACACCGCTGCCACCGCCTCCGCTGCGGTGCGATGGTCTCACGTGACGTCGGGGTCGAATGCTAAGCCCCCCCAGACCCATCCCTGTTGTCCCAGCAGCAAGTTCATTCTTCTTTGTAAGTGGTAGTAGTAGTAGTAGTAGTAGTAGACGACTCACCCCGCGACGAAAAAATGCCCCCTCCCCGACAGAGCCCTTAGGATTCTGGTGGGGTGGTACGCTATCAAAGACACTCTCTCTCTCTCTCTCTCTCTCTCTCTCTCTCTCTGTGTGCAGCAGCATTACCAGGCTTCTAGAAGAATCCTCCGACGATTCCCCCCCCCCCCCCCCGGCGCTTTCAAAAGCTCGGCGCAGACGCTGCCATCCATGGAACTAAATGTTCATTTCCAGGCGTTCATTTCCAGAAGAGGCGACACTCATCAACACAATTGAACGCCTGTTGAGGTGTGCGGGCGCGAGGCTCAGTAGAGTTTGATTCAACAGGATGTTCTTTTTTTTTTTTTTCCAGCAAGAGTGTTCGTTCTTGCCTCTTCCAGGCTCGCTTTGGTATTCTTCCAGTCTCCCACTTCTTGAAGAACCTCCTCGCGCACCAAACCCTCTCTTTTCCTTTCGTAATACCTAAGATTTTCTTGCCCTCGATCTGTTCTTCTTCTTCACTCCACATCACCTCAAACGATGACTTTGGCTTCTGTTGAATCATAAAGGTATCAGGTAGGATCACTCTACTGGTTCGGATCCTCTGTCCAGACCACTGGCTCGCGTTCCATGGTTTCCATGAAGTTACTCCAACGCCATGATAACTTGGCTTCATCTAATATTTTTTAAAAACACATTTTGGAGTTGCCTTTGTAGTCTCTTTGTTCTGGTTAAAGTACAGAATCTCTTTCATAATTTCGGTCTTACGGTCTGATAATTTGGTCTCTCATTCTGTAGTTTGATGATTTGCTCTTGCGGACTGATAATTTCCTCCTATAATCTAATAATTCAGTCTTACAGTTTGATAATAAAGACCTTTAGCTTGATAATTTTGTCCTACAGTTTGATAATTTGTCCTACAGTCTGATAATTTGATCCTTCAGTTTGATAATTTGGTTAACAGTTTGATGATTTGGTCCTGTGAACCCACTTGACCGACACAGCGAAGACGTTTTGGATATAATGCTTCCTTTCGCTTCCAAAATCAAATTGATGAACAGAATGGATAATTATAATCCTAATTAATGACCAAAAGTCGCTGGATTATTATACACCCCCCCCCCACCCTCGTAGTAGTAGCTCGCCTGTGTTAATAATACCAGAGTCTCTTTGATCGTGAATAATTAGTGGAAAAAAAAATTTCATTAAAAAGATTTCGGGTCTTTTAATTACCGGTATGAATGGTACTTCCCCTCCCCTCCCTCCCTCCCTCCCCTCCCCTCCCTCCCTCACTCCCTCCCTCCCTCCCCTCCCTTCCCTCCCCTCACATCCCCTCCCCCCACTTTATCAATAAAGAAAACCTGCTTTTCATGTTTATCCTCCGCCATTTGAATTACCCATGAAACCACGAATGTGAAATGTGACTTGTGATTTTATTTTTGTCATGTGAAGCTGGCTCTCTCTCTCTCTCTCTCGGGAAGTCGGGCGTTTTTTGTCATCGTCAAACTTTGAAGAAAATAAAAGAAGAAAATTATGTTAAGGGGAATAAAAAGGAAAGAAGGCATTGGAACGCCCCGAAATGTTTGGTTATTAAGTAAGTTATTATAAATTATGACATTTGATTGCATGTACTTTATAAACCTTCTTTAAGCTTTGTGTACTTGGATGAAGGCAGCAAGTATGAATATGTACATAGGTATATGTCTGTGTGTGTATATGTAGGTATACGTTGAAATGTATATGTATGTATATGGGCTTGGGTGGGCGTTTATGTACATGCATGTGTATGTGGGTGAGAATGGGGCATTCCTGGTCTGTTTTCTTGCGCTACCTCGCTGACGCGGGAGACGGCGGTTAAGCATAATAAAATGAAAATGAAAAATAATAGATGAATAATATATATCGTATGAGTAGGCAGATAATTTTTCTGATATACTGTTTGATAAAGTCCAGTGCCTATTTAACATTCAATGTCTTTCTGTTGGTTTTTCGATTTTTGTCGTCACACGTCTTTCTTCATCAGCTGAGTCTGAATGTAATGATTTATATCGATTTTCACTTAATTCTGGAAATACCCGAGACGTTTTCGACAGACGAACACAGCATCTTCAAATTGGTTATAAATGATACAAAGAACAAAACAGGAATGAATTACGTCTTTTAAGTTTTACAGAAATTGCTTACATCTTGAAATGATACAGACGAGAGCGGTGACGAAGATGATAGGTTGATCGTTGGACCGTGTTCCTTCGGCGGAATTCATGCATGGTTGTGTGGTCGGGTCGGCAGGGGGGTCAGACTTGTTCGGTCATCGGTTGGGAGGTTTGCCTGAGGCCCTCCACATCTGGGAAAGTCCGACGGAAGTAGAGAGTGTTGTGTTCCCTAATACCACGCAAAAGGTCCTAATTTCCAAGCTTGGCTGTTGGAGGGTATTATGTGGTAAATACATTTGCTTGTATGTGTCATTGTCGTTTTTCCATCACACACACACACACACACACACACACACACACACACACACACACACACACACACCAAAGATTTATAGATTTGTTTCCGCGAACTCAAACCTTGGCCAGGAGGGAAGTGGCCTCGAGTCTTGTGACGAGAAAACTTCCTTTGCTATGACTGATAATTTTTCTTTCACCCACTAGCAACATGCGTAGGTTACCACCGAGCCAACAAGGGAGGCCCTCCACCCACTTGCGCACGTCGGTAGGTTAACCACTGAGGCAGTTGGAGGAGGCGGGTCGAACCACCGCGAACACCTATAGTTAATCGCCGACTTAGCGGTAGGAGCGAGTGACATGTCCAAGACTTTAAAGTCCTCCTCTTTGGTCTTTTGTCAAGCTTCTCTGCAAGACTTCACTCCTTTGTGGCTGAGGAGACTTTGTTACACCTAAAGGATTTTCGGGATCCGGTGCACAAGTTCGAGTTAATGCTGTGAGTTTTAGCCACGAGTTCGTTGGTGGCAAGATGCCAGGAGGTGTCCGGTGTGTGCGAGAGTGTCTTGTAGGGTCAGGAGGCATTAAGACTCCTCCTGGAGACATTTGACGATGCAGAAGAGGTCCTCATACCCCCCCTGTAGTAGGCTTTGCCCTTGATCAGTTGTGACAGAATTGATAATAAGCTGCAGCAGAAGCCCCACTCATCACCTGCTGTAGAAGCCATCTCTGATCAGTTGTGGCAGACGTCCCCTTGCGGCAGAAGTTCCTTACGAAAAGCTGAAGTAGAAATTCTAAAGACCAGTTGCTTTCATCAGGGGCGATGCTCTTCGAAGTCCAGAAGCAATACACAGTCACATACACACACACACCACCACCACCACCACCACCACCACCACCACAGAGCCACCTGACAGAAGAATGTTCCTGACGGAGGCTATTTCTCCTGACGGAGGTTTATTGCTCCTGACGGAGAGTATTGCCCTGAGTGCGAATCTAGACGGATGTGAATTGTCGAAGGCGCCCCTCTTACAATCAATTCCAGAGACACTTACGCACTCACTTCCAGAGGGAATAACAACACTCATGAGATAAGGTTTTATCCCGTCCCACAGACGTTATCAGCTCATGAGGTGAACACACTTAAAACTGAAACAGACAGAACACAACGGCAACAGACAGACACAGCCTGAAGTGTGTGTGTGTGTGTGTGTGTGTGTGTGTGTGTGTGCTGTCGCCCGCAGCCTGTGACAACACCTAAGCGAGACAAAAGGAAGACGTCTTCCTCGCCGGCATATCCTGTGGGCTATTGTTTCGACGCAACACATGTTCCGTACCGACCCCGCCCCCACCACCACCACTCGACTCCAGTTGGAGGCTTTAGACGGTCGCTCCTCCTCCTCCTCCTCCTCCTCCTCCTGCTCCTCCTCCTCCTCCTGCCACTCACGCTGGCGTGTCACGACGGCTATACATCAGGTGGGTCTCTTGGCTGTCGCCAAGTGACGGCCACAGGAGTACTGTAGTTATAGTTATAGATAGAGACCTCCACTACAACATATAAGAGGTTTTGTATCATATAGAGGCCATGACAACAACGCAAGTGCTTTGGTTGTAGTTAGTTGTAGATAAGATCTACCACAACAATATAGCGTCAGTGGTGTGAGTTTAGCCAGAGACCACCGCTTAAGCAGTAGCCAAAGACCACCGCTTAAGCAGTTTGGTTGTAACCAAACGTCACCTCAAAACTACCTACCTGCTGAGCGGCTGGATGTCACTAACCCCTCCCTGGGTTATCGAGGATCGTCTGTAAACATCATTGCTGAGAGAAATCCAATTTCCCGCGTTGCGCTGAGGTGGTGAGACGATGGGGCTTCGCTGGCGAACGCAGCCGTGAAGGCGATGAGTTCTGTCACCTTCAGGTGTTGGTCAGCGGTGCGTCCCGCAGTTCATATGGAGTGTAGACACACACACACACACACACACACACACACAGAGTTAATATAGAGTGTAAACACACACACACACACACACACACACACACACACAGTTAATATAGTGTGTAAACACACACACACACACCCGTTCGCCTGTCAACATTGTATCAGGGGGGATTGAATTACCACCCTCCCGGAGCCCAACTTTCTTCTATTGTGAACCTTCTCTATAGAGGTAAGCCTAGCGTTGGATCCCACAGAGGGAGTAGTGGCTGCTGCACGTTAGGTCCCACAGGGGGAGTAGTGGCTGCTGCACGTTAGGTCCCACAGGGGGGGGGGTAGTGGCTGCTGCACGTTAGGTCCCACAGGGGGAGTATTGGCTGCTGCACGTTAGGTCCCACAGGGGGGGGGGGTAGTGGCTGCTGCACGTTAGGTCCCACAGGGGGGGTAGTGGCTGCTGCACGTTAGGTCCCACAGGGGGAGTAGTGGCTGCTGCACGTTAGGTCCCACAGGGGGGGGGGTAGTGGCTGCTGCACGTTAGGTCCCACAGGGGGGGTAGTGGCTGCTGCACGTTAGGTTCCACAGGGGGGATAGTGGCTGCTGCACGTTAGGTTCCACAGGGGGGGTAGTGGCTGCTGCACGTTAGGTCCCACAGGGGGGGTAGTGGCTGCTGCACGTTAGGTCCCACAGGGGGGGTAGTGGCTGCTGCACGTTAGGTCCCACAGGGGGAGTAGTGGCTGCTGCACGTTAGGTCCCACAGGGGGAGTAGTGGCTGCTGCACGTTAGGTCCCACAGGGGGAGTAGTGGCTGCTGCACGTTAGGTCCCACAGGGGGAGTAGTGGCTGCTGCACGTTAGGTCCCACAGGGGGAGTAGTGGCTGCTGCACATTAGGTCCCGCAGGGGGAGTAGTGGCTGCTGCACGTTAGGTTCCACAGGGGGAGTAGTGGCTGCTGCACGTTAGGTCCCACAGGGGGAGTAGTGGCTGCTGCACGTTAGGTTCCACAGGGGGGGTAGTGGCTGCTGCACGTTAGGTCCCACAGGGGGAGTAGTGGCTGCTGCACGTTAGGTCCCACAGGAGGGGTAGTGGCTGCTGGCTCGCGTCTGGGACGAGGGAGCAACAGATTATTGACCCTTATTGACAGGTTCCTTAAGAACGTCGTGTGTGGGTTTAACATCTCCAGGTTATTCTCACTTGTTTACCTGTAATTGCTGTTCATATTTCCCTGTTCCTCTGCCTCAGTGATTCTCACTCGCTCACATTCTATCGTCTTCTTCCCCCCCTTTTTTTCTTATTCTGTTCCCTCATTTTACGTTTTTCCTCCCTCTTCCACACTCCCTTTTCCATCATCCATCCTTTACCCTCCCACAGTGACCCCCTCAGCATGTTGGAGAGCGTTCTCAAGACACAAGCTGTAAAGTACTTTACACCTGCTTACACCACCCTCCTCCTCCTCTTGCTGGGCCGGAGAGCGCGATCTCTCTCTCTCTCTCTCTCTCTCTCTCTCTCTCTCTCTCTCTCTCTCTCTCTCTCTCTCTCTCTCTCTCTCTCTCTCCGCAAGACGGACGGCCGGAAGGCTGGAGTTCTTCCCAGCTACCGCCTCTCTCCCTCGGCACTCTTGTGTTTAACACGGAGGCGAGATAAAGGTTGGAGGAGGGTGGTGGTGGTGTGGGGTTAGGGATGGTGGAGTTGAAGTAGTGGTGCTGAAGAGGTCGATGCGTTTTTGTTTTCTTTTTTTTTTTACATGTTTGTAGAAACACACCAGCTTGTACATACATACTCGAAGACTCGCACATTTTTTTTTATAATTTTTTGAATGATTCTCTCTCTCTCTCTCTCTCTCTCTCTCTCTCTCTCTCTCTCTCTGTATGTATGTACGCATCTGTCCGTCTACCTATGTGTAGTATACTCGCGTAGCGTCGCCCCTTTGTGGACACGACGCTCCGCTACAACGCCTCCTTCCTCTGTGATCATCTTTTAGTTCCGATGTTGGCCGCTGGCGCTGGTCCCTCATCATTCCCCTCCCTATCCTTAGTAATCCTACGCCTCAATTGCCCTCACACCCCCTCCCCTCCTGTGCTTCCCTAAGGATGGAGGGTACGCGAGGCATCCTACGCTGTATTGAGAACCATCGTGGTCCCCATTGCCTTTATATCAACACAGGACAATGAGCCACTCCGTTAACGTTGTGAAGGCTCAGGAGTTTCGCACGCAAAAGTATATATATATATTTACTAAAGTCCACGATATGGTCACAGTAGATTTCGCGGTGAGGAGAGAGAGAGAGAGAGAGAGAGAGAGAGAGAGAGAGAGAACAAAGCGTACGGATTAAAAGATCCAATTTTTTTTTTTTTTCTAAACGAACAGAAGACTGTGTGTGGACTGGCAGACTCGTATTTCGTGAACGCAGAAACAGAGCCAAACATTATGGCCCATAAACACATCTTTTAATGTGACTCCAGGTTATGAAACAGATTTTGAACCTGTGGCTTTTCCACAAAAATTGAATTATATATATATATATATATATATATATATATATATATATATATATATATATATATATATATATATATTATCCCTGGGGATAGGGGATTAAGAATACTTCCCACGTATTCCCTGCGTGTCGTAGAAGGCGACTAAAAGGGGAGGGAGCAGGGGGCTGGAAATCCTCCCCTCTCGTTTTTTTTTTTTTTTTTCGAAAAGAAGGAACAGAGGGGGCCAGGTGAGGATATTCCAAAAAAGGCCCAGTCCTCTGTTCTTAACGCTACCTCGCTAACGCGGGAAATGACAAATAGTTTAAAAGAAAAGAAAAATATATATATATATATATATATATATATATATATATATATATATATATATATATATATATATATATATTCATTTATGAAGTTTGTAAAATATTGCGAAGTGTTGGAAAGTGTATTTGGATCTGCTGCCAAAGCCGCCCTATTTTTTTTTTGTGTGTGTGTGTGTGTGTGTGTGTGTGTGTGTGTGTGTGTGTGTGTGTGTGTGGTGTTAACTCTGAGGGGAAGACCCAACCCCCCACGGCTCCCTCCAGACTTGAAATTACCGGCCTCTGGCTGGGTTACGTAAACGAGAGAGAGAGAGAGAGAGAGAGAGAGAGAGAGAGAGAGAGAGAGAGAGAGAGAGAGAGAGAGAGCTCACAACCACTAAAAGATGAGTTTTATGCCATTAGGCAGGAGTGTCGCCTGAACCTTGCTGCATTAGACGAGAGAGAGAGAGAGAGAGAGAGAGAGAGAGAGAGAGAGAGAGAGAGAGAGTAAACACAAGCGCAAGAGGAACCAAAAAGGGAGGAAGTTCCTTTGCGAAGAACAGAACCCGAGTTCAGATTCGTCAAAGTTACCCCGAGACCGAGTGAAACCAACTTTGGCAAGAGGAAGGGAAAGAAACGGTTTAAATAACACAGTAGAATGCCACGAGACGGAGAACCCGAGACATAGAATAGTAGATTCTGACGATGGGATGAACGAAGGAAATGTACGTCTTTCGCTGACGGACGAGCCAGACCCCAAAGGATATTTAGCATTTGAGAAAACGGACAGTGTGTTTGTGTATTGTGTCTCGTGGGAGACTCTGTGTGTTTCGAGAGAGATTTGGGGAGCTTCACCGCGAGATCGTAAGAGAGATGGGGAGCTCCACCGCGAGATATGTAAGAGCCATAGTGAGTTTCAGCGCGAGACATTAAGAGACAAGAGAAAGTAAGACATAGTGAGTTCCACCACGAGACAGTAAGAGACATAGTGAGTTCCACCACGAGACAGTTGAGGCCAGGAGGGACCTGCACCAGGGAGGGAAAACTAAAAAAAAAAAAATTCCAAGCTTGTTGTGGTTGAGCGTAACAGGTGAGGTCAAAGTCTCGGGTGGGAGGCGCTCAGTGCAGCTGCAGCCTCCAGACCCGACTGTGTGTGGGAGAGAGAGAGAGAGAGAGAGAGAGAGAGAGAGAGAGAGAGAGAGAGAGAGAGAGAGAGAGAGGCTTAAAAGTTTCCTAGTCTCTAGATTGTGGAGTGGAACTCGTAATCCACCGACTTAACGTGAACTCGTCGTCAGAAATGCCAGCAGCAGAATACACCCCAGAATGGTGTGGGTTCCTGTTCGTAGATTCGTCTTCTGGGGTACACTGTGCAGAACGCGTGGAGGCTTTCCTGAGAAAGATACGACCCGAAAATGAGACATTTTTCTGCACTTCGACTTGTCTTCTGAGAGAAAACGGAATACAAGGGCTTAAATGGGCTCAGGGGACAACGTAGGTGGTAGCTGAGATTAACAAGGGCTCTTTGGCTTCTTGTATGCCAGGGAGTTTTCTGCATGTCGTAGAAGGCGACTAAAAGGGGAAGGAGCCGGGGGCGGGCTGGGAATCCTACCTATCTCGTTTTTAACTTACTAAAAGATGTCACCATGGTTGTTTAATCTGTTTATGGATGGGGTGGTGAGGAAGATAAATACGAGTCTTTGAGAGAGAGGAGCGCGTATGCAGGTTGTAGGGGATGAGAGGGCTTGGCAATGGAGTCAGTTATTGTCTGCTGACGAACACTGGAGGCAGATTCGAATGGGAAACTGTAGAAGTTGGTGACTGAGCTTGGAAGGGTGTATTGAAAGGAGGAAGTTAAGAGTAAATGGGAATAAAAACCAAGGTTATTAGGTTAACAGAATTGAAGGAGAGGTTAGGTAGGTTTGAATTTGAACGGAGAAAAATTTGAGGAATTGAACTGGAAGTTTCCTTTCTTGTCCACATGATAAATTTCATGATACGCATGTTGCCACACTCGAACGCACTCGACCTCCATTGGGATAGTCACTTGTTTACCAAATGGCGTCCTAGCTACGTCTCTTCGTTGTATATCAACTGACTATTATATTTCTTTCTTGGATCTCCCTTGATGATGTGCACTTGGGAATTTATCGTGTTTCATTTCCATGTGGATGAGAGAGAGAGAGAGAGAGAGAGAGAGAGAGTCGGGAGAACACAGGAGGGTGAGGCATACGGTGTAGTTTAAGCTGGTGGTGTAGGTGGGTGGAGGGCGGGGGGACTCATATATATATATATATATATATATATATATATATATATATATATATATGGGTGGGTGGCACCCATGTGTTAGATGTCCATATCTCTCACTCCTTGTTTGACATTATCTTAATTACATGTTTTTTTTTTTTTTTTACCATTTGATGTGTAGAATACCAAGGGAAGCACAGGAGGAGAAGGATAGAGGAGTGGATATCACGGGAGAAGGTGGGAAAAGGGTGGGAGAGGATGGAATAGTCTTATGGAAAAGGATGATGAGAGGGGACGGAACAGGAGTGAAAGATATTGAAGTGTAGCTGAGTCCTGAGTGGAAGGAGTTAAGAGGATACGCAGGATTCCGATGGAGGATAGAGGGATAGACCCCGAGAAAATATAAGCTTAGTAATAGGACTCAGAGACATTGTTTTGTCATGAGAGAGTGAGTAAAGGAGAAGCGACAAGAGGTAGGTGGCGTCAAGTGCGACTTAAGCCACAGCTTAGACGAACGCTCGGAGGGTTACGTCAGGATAAGCGTAGAGAACTTTTGCATTGTAGCGCAAGAGATAATGCAGCAATTTCTGTCTCGAATATATATATATATATATATATATATATATAGGTCCTTGCAAAGCCTGTCTCGTGTGCTTTAACCTCAGAGCCTCAGAATTAGCGTGCTCGACTGACAGTGGTCCATGTGTGTAGTAAGAGAGTGTGTATGTATGTATATGGTCTTCGAATCATACCTGAGGCTCATGGAGGAGATGATGATGATGTTCAAGGCTTAGTCAGAGGGTAGTTATATAATTT
>NC_092238.1:33901840-33984340 GCF_036320965.1 Panulirus ornatus | reverse complement strand
GTGTGGCCCAGAAGTTTACACCTCCGTTAATGTCGTATATTTTTTTCTTTCATTTTTGTGAAATATGAATATTTATCATCAGGGGCAAACGGGAAGTCGTAAATGAATATTTTAGCTTTTATTTTTCTCGTAGTTCTGCTTCTGAAAAGATCCCGTCCACTAAAACTTCTCAGGAGGAAGCATTAGTGGCTCCGCGCGAGCTGAGAACTTGGCTGAGAGTCAGCAGAATAGAGCCAAGACAGAGGGAGAAAGGGAGGGAGGAGGGGGAAGTTTCAGGGGAAGAATGCCAAGAGGCAGCCCGAGACAGGATTGATCCTGTCATCTTCCACGACAGGATGAGGGAGGGAGGGATGTCATCTTCAATGTTTATGATGACTCGTAGGGTCTGTACATCATAGGTCAACTCCTTCCCTCCAGCTGCACGTCTACTCCTTCCCTCTCCCAGCAGCACGTCACCTCCTTCCCTCCCACCTGCTCCTCCCTCCATGCTCCTCCTCCCTCACCTGACCACCATTATATCCTACTCCTCCATGTCCACCTGGTGATACCTTCTCGGCCTTCTTTACTTCAAGATTACCTGCCTCCTTTCAAGTTCATCTTTGGACCAACCCTCTCCTTAAGCTTAGCCTAGAGAAAACCTTGCTCAAATTCAACTCTAGCCCCACCGTTTCTTCTGGTTGCAACTCCAGACTCCTCCTGTTCTCTTTGGTTCTGTTCGAGACGACCACTTCCCTTAATGTACCAAGTGTACCTGTAGCCAAGCGTACCTTCTCCCTCACATAACCCATATCCAGATTATCCACCTTTCCCCAGATCCACTTTGAGACTTGTACCCTCCGCAAGATCTACCTCCAGACTTGTTCCCTTCCTATATATACCTCCAGACTTGTTCCCTTCCTATATATACCTCCAGACTTGTTCCCTTCCTATATATACCTCCAGACTTGTTTCCTTTCCTATATATATCTCCAGACTTGTTCCCTTCCTATATATACCTCCAGACTTGTTCCCTTCCTATATATACCTCCAGACTTGTTCCCTTCCTATATATATCTCCAGACTTGTTCCCTTCCTATATATACCTCCAGACTTGTTCCCTTCCTATATATACCTCCAGACTTGTTCCCTTCCTATATATACCTCCAGACTTGTTCCCTTCCTATATATACCTCCAGACGTGTTCCCTTCCTATATATACCTCCAGACGTGTTCCCTTCCTATATATACCCCTAGACTTGTTCCCTTCCTATATATACCTCCGGACTTGTCCCCTTCCTATATATATCTCCAGACTTGTCCCCTTCCTATATATACCTCCAGACTTGTTTCCTTCCTATATATACCTCCAGACTTGTTCCCTTCCTATATATACCTCCAGACGTGTTCCCTTCCTATATATACCTCCAGACTTGTTCCCTTCCTATATATACCTCCAGACTTGTTTCCTTCGTATATATACCTCTAGACTTGTTCCCTTCCTATATATACCTCCAGACTTGTTCCCTTCCTATATATACCTCCAGACTTGTTTCCTTCGTATATATACCTCTAGACTTGTTCCCTTCCTATATATACCTCCAGACTTGTTCCCTTCCTATATATACCTCCAGACTTGTTCCCTTCCTATATATACCTCCAGACTTGTTTCCTTCGTATATATACCTCTAGACTTGTTTCCTTCCTATATATACCTCCAGACTTGTTCCCTTCCTATATATACCTCCAGACTTGTCCCATCTCTATATACTTCCAGACTTGTACCCTTCCTATATATACCTCCAGACGTGTTCCCTTCCTATATATACTTCCAGACTTGTACCTTTCCTATATATACCTCCAGACTTGTCCCCTCTCTATATACTTCCAGACTTGTGCCCTTCCTATATATACCTCCAGACTTGTTCCCTTCCTATATATACCTCCAGACTTGTTCCCTTCCTATATATACCTCCAGACTTGTTCCCTTCCTATATATACCTCCAGACTTGTTCCCTTCCTATATATACT
The DNA here is from genome assembly GCF_036320965.1 of Panulirus ornatus. Taxonomy (NCBI): domain Eukaryota; kingdom Metazoa; phylum Arthropoda; class Malacostraca; order Decapoda; family Palinuridae; genus Panulirus; species Panulirus ornatus. Next base: position 33,982,333 of record NC_092238.1, on the reverse strand, counting down.
TCCAGACTTGTCCCCTTCCTATATATACTTCTAGAATTGTCCTCTCCACACTACCTTCAGGTTTGGTCACCTTCGTATATACCCCCAGAACTTCAGCCTTTTGTAAATACCTCCAGACTTCTCCCCTTCTCTTATACGTTCAGACTTGTCCCATTTCTATATACTTCGACTTGTCATCTCCCCATATACCTTCATATTTTCACGTATCCGCAATATACTCCCTGATTTACCTCCTCCCATATACACTCCTACAAGAACCCTGTCCTCAAAGCTGCCTCTCTAGTTTCCCCACCATCTCCAAACCTTACCTCCTGACTACACCTCCTCCTCCAGGTAAGGCAGACCTCCAGACTATACCTCCTCCTCCAGGTAAGGCAGACCTCCAGACTATACCTCCTCCTCCAGGTAAGGCAGACCTCCAGACTACACCTCCTCCTCCAGGTAAGGCAGACCTCCAGACTATACCTCCTCCTCCAGGTAAGGCAGACCTCCAGACTACACCTCCTCCTCCAGGTAAGGCAAACCTCCAGACTATACCTCCTCCTCCAGGTAAGGCAAACCTCCAGACTACACCTCCTCCTCCAGGTAAGGCAGACCTCCAGACTACACCTCCTCCTCCAGGTAAGGCAGACCTCCAGACTACACCTCCTCCTCCAGGTAAGGCAAACCTCCAGACTACACCTCCTCCTCCAGGTAAGGCAGACCTCCAGACTACACCTCCTCCTCCAGGTAAGGCGGACCTCCAGACTATACCTCCTCCTCCAGGTAAGGCCAACCTCCAGACTATACCTCCTCCTCCAGGTAAGGCAGACCTCCAGACTATACCTCCTCCTCCAGGTAAGGCCAACCTCCAGACTACACCTCCTCCTCCAGGTAAGGCAAACCTCCAGACTACACCTCCTCCTCCAGGTAAGGCAAACCTCCAGACTATACCTCCTCCTCCAGGTAAGGCCAACCTCCAGACTACACCTCCTCCTCCAGGTAAGGCCAACCTCCAGACTACACCTCCTCCTCCAGGTAAGGCAAACCTCCAGACTACACCTCCTCCTCCAGGTAAGGCAAACCTCCAGACTATACCTCCTCCTCCAGGTAAGGCCAACCTCCAGACTACACTCCTCAAGGCTACCTGTAGACCGACCCCCCTTCCCCCTCAAGGCTACCCCCAGCCTACCCTTTGGCTTGGATCCCCTCTCTCTCTCTCTCCCCTCTATTTGAAGTGTCCTCTCTCTCTCTCTCTCTCTCTCTCTCTCTCTCTCTCTCTCTCTCTCTCTCTCTCTCTCTCTCTCTCTCTCTCTCAGGGATTTGAAGACACTCACCCACCCTCTGGTACATATTCTTTTAGCCGACGTCTCTCTCTCTCTCTCTCTCTCTCTCTCTCTCTCTCTCTCTCTCTCTCTCTCTCTCTCTCTCTCTCTCTCTCTCCCCTACCTGACCTGCAGACCCCTACCTCTGCCCTGCTCGTCTGAAAATCCTCGCTTGTTTGTTTTCCAGAGCTGTCTCCCCCCCTTCTCTCTCTCTCTCTCTCTCTCTCTCTCTCTCTCTCTCTCTCTCTCTCTCTCTCTCTCTCTCTCTCTCTCTCCCCCTCGCGTCTGGGAACAACAGATTTGTGTTTATTTCTTGCAACATCTTCCCGTCTCTCTCTAGGGAACGAGTAAGCTGACTCCAAAAAAAGAATTTCTTGATTGTGTGTGTGTGTGTGTGTGTGTATGTGTGTGTGTTTGTGTTTGTGTGTGTGTGTGTTTTCGGGGCCATATCTTCAGACATTTTCGCCAAGAGGCCTTTCCCTGTCATATTACGTTCATGACGCTACAGAAACATTTTGATGTGACGTACGCTTAAGGCGTAACAGTTCTGCCATACCAAGTCCCATACAGGGTTTCCCTGCCGTCACACTCTTTCACGCCAAAATCGCGCTGCGTAAACTCCCTCCCGGCCAGAGCAAAAGTGAAATGGCTCGTTGGCCATACTCACGTGTTGGCCATACTCACGTGTTGACCATACTCACGTGTTGATGAATAGTGATCAAGTTCGGCGTTTTAAATTATTCGTCAAGAGTGTAAGATGTTCTCTCTCTTGGGTTCACGCATTGCCCAGGAGATGTGTGTGTGTGTGTGTGTGTGTAGGTTGGGGGGAGGGGTGATAAAAGATTGCGCGGTGGGTCTTAAAAATTGTTGTGGTTGTCCGTTTTCTTTACCTGCTGCTATCAGGGGGAGACTGATAACGAACGTATGCCTAATAAAAAAAAAAAGAAATGGGGGGAGTTTCCTCCCTGACGTTAGCAAAAGGTCAGATACATCCCTAGTATTTGACGTCGCTTCTGTTTTTTGTTTTTTTGTTGGTGTTGGCCTCATATAAACTGACTTTATTCATATATTTTGATTTTCTGGTCTCTCTTTCTCTCATTTTTTCCTCTCTCTCTCTCTCTCTCTCTCTCTCTCTCTCTCTCTCTCTCTCTCTCTCTCTCTCTCTCTCTCGTTCGTTCTTCGTATTTTCGTAAGATGAAGAGTACATTCCTATAGCAGGTTGAATCACGGTCTAGAATGCTATGATTTGTTGCCTTGCACATGAAGACTATCATTCAAAATTTTCTTTTTTTTGTTTTCAACAAGTGTTATTGCATTACCAGCTCTCCCTCCAACACCATAGAAATGGCTCGCATTATTCAATCCCTGAAATTCAAAATTTCTTTTTTTTGTTTTCAACAAGTGTTATTGCATTACCAGTTCTCCCTCCAACACCATAGAAATGGCTCGCCATTATTCAATCCTTGAAGATCGATCCTCACCCACCTACCCACCCACTCCCTTTATGGGACTGCTACAGTTTGGGGGACTTTGCCTCTCGCGTGGCTAGGGCAACGCTGTGTTTCCCTTGCGTTGAAGGGGAAGGTTCTCTCGCCGAAGATGCCTGCACTCTCTTTCCTTCGTGTCTATTAACGATGACGAGAACTTCGCCCAAGGTGGTTGGTTCCTCCTCGCTCGCGATCTGGGTGTTAGCACTCGTAGGTAGGGAACCTGGGATCACCTGCCACTGGTTCTTTCTTGAACATATCCTCTCACAAGAGATGGTACACCCCACCTTCCATGGACAAGGGGAAAAAATATAGATTAAAAAAGAAAATGGGTTATAGCCATCTTCATTGTTAAAAAAGAAAATGGGTTATAGCCATCTTCATTGTTAAAAAAAAGAAAATGGGTTATAGCCATCTTCACTGTTAAAAAAAAAAAGAAAATGGTTATAGCGATCTTCATTGTTCAAAAAAGAAAATGGGTTATAGCGATCTTCATTGTTAGCTAGACGCCACCAACCCAGAGTCATTCACAAGTGATTCACTTCCAGAATCCTCAAGGCCCCACAGTGCTATGTTTTCCAACGCCCAGTTCTATCCACAAACCCTCGTCACACTCTCTCTTCCTACACACACACTCTCTCTCTCTCTCTCTCTCTCTCTCTCTCTCTCTCTCTCTCTCTCTCTCCCCCTTTGCGAACCACAGCGTCAGTGCCCTTTCATATGCAGATGACCTCACATTTACATCTCAGGACCCAGACACACTACACGAGCAACGGCACACAGCACTAGGAACACCGTGCAAACCAGATCACTGACTCACTCGAACGTCGAGTCTCCATCTCCCACCCTTGCTAAAAGGCTTCAGTCCTACATCTACGCCCTCCTCCCCCCACCCTTGCTTGCTAACAGGCTTCAGTCCTACACATCTACGCCCTCCTCACCCACCCTTGCTGACAGGCTTCAGTCCTACACGTACGCCCTCACTTTATGCTATGTGATCAAATGCTCCCATTCGCCAAAACACGGTCCGTATTCATAATCGCGTACGACACACGGATGCCATGCACACTTCCCACACCACAAACATCAGTACAATGGTTAACACAGTATACTCCCCTCAGAACACTGCCACAAGGTTTCGGACTTTAGAAGGAATGTCGTAGTGGCGTAGGCTACAAAGGTATTCATGACAGTTCTTCTGATATTTTGAGACGGTTTTTGTAATGCTGGAGGGGTATTTTGATGTTCAGAGCTCAAACGAGAAAGTGTAACTCTTACTTGTCTGGGGACTTGAGTTTCGGTGTAGGGAAGGGTGTTTGTTCAGTTTCTGTTGGATCATTTCGCTGCGTATGTATATGTCTCCTCGTTGTTCTTATTGTTGGGGGAGGAGGATCTGTGAGTATAGAATGGAGTCCAAGGTTTTTCATTTCTAAATGAGGATCGGTGCTTGGTCTTGAAGTGGTTTGCGCCAGAAGAGTTTATCGCGGTTGCAAAGAGTTGAGTGTCGAGTATACCGTGATGAGATTATCGTGGAAGTGTTTGTATGTTGAATGTTCTTGACTGCTTTGAGTATTCTGTTTTATGTGTTTTGCAGCTTTATTGTTTTTGCTTTCGAGTATGGAGGATTAGGTAGTTATACCAACACTTTAGGGGGAACAGACGAATGGTTTGGATAATGATTAGGTAGTTATACCACCACTTTAGGGGGAACAGACGAATGGTTTGGATAAGATATGAAGGAATTCCTTCTTCCCCGTCTAGATTTGGTACCAGTAAGTGTTCTTCGGGTGTTAAGTACGTTCTTGGCGGTTATGTTATTTGTTGTGTGGGGAGCAACATGTGTCGTATATGATGTCTGGTATGGCTAGGGTTGGGTTGAGTGGGAATGGTTGACTCTTCAGGATAACGGGAGGTTTGTAGGTTGGATTCATGTCTGTCATGGGTGAAAAGAAGGATGATAGACTTCTATGATGATGTAGATATTGTGTTGTAATTGTATGTTGTGGTTATGCAGACTTGTTCATTCTCGGCGGTTGTTTGCGCTGTGATGTGATTGTGAGGTCGTCTGAATATGTGAGGACTTTTACACTTTGGTGTAGCGGAGGAGAAGGAAAGACAAGTAGGAAGAGAATGAAGGGAGTTGGAGGAAGAACCGCTTCTTGGTGAATTTTCTTGTAGAACATAAGGATCTTGGAGTCGAAACCTTGGGGATAGGGGAGAAAGAATACTTCCCACGTATTCCCTACGTGTCGTAGGAGGCGACTAAAAGGGGAGGGAGTGGGGGGCTGGAAATCCTCCCCTCTCGTTTTTTTTTTAAATTTTCCTAAAGAAGGAACATAGAAGGGGACCAGGTAAGGATATTCCCTCAAAGGCCCAGTCCTCTCTTCTTAACGCTACCTCGCTAACGCGGGAAATGGCGAATAGTTTGAAAGAAAAAAAAAAAAATATATATATATATATATATATATATATATATATATATATATATATATATATATATATGCATTACAGATCACAGTATGTTAGATTGTCGCAAAGTTTACAAATCTACACCATAAAAAGGCGCTTTTTTTTTTTCTTCTGTCTTTAGATAAGCCTAAGTTGCCAGACTCACTACGACTAACCCACGTACACATTTACCAATAACTCGCCTATTTGCTGGCTGCTGGGATGATATAGTTTCGAGAATTGATATATCGTATACCATAGAATACTGATCCGGTGTATCTTCTATGTGTAGACACTAAGGGAGTTGGCAGGTGCGGGATGACTAACCCCCCGATGCACATTTGTCAATAATTCATTCAATTTTTCGGCAGGATAGAAATTACTGGTTGGTGGGGGTGATCTGTTTTTTGGAAAATATGTTGGTTTTGAGCGAAAAGTTTGCGCCGGCTTCATGGGATGTATGAAGAATAACACCGGCGGGGCTGTGTGAATGGTCACACCACAGAAGAGTGCCATTCCGCCGTTCTCCGACGATAAGAGCCAGCAAGGGGTCGTTGCTGTCGGAGGAGTATCTGCTCAGTGAAGATCCGAGTCGAAAGGTCAGTGGCTGGCTGGTCAGCGGCACCCCATCCTCACTACAGGAGAGAGAGAGAGAGAGAGAGAGAGAGAGAGAGAGAGAGAGAGAGAGAGAGAGAGAGAGAGAGTATAAAAGGGCCCGGAGTGCTCAAATCAGCTAATGTTGATAGTTTTGACAGTAAGGTGCACGACGAGAAGTCCCTTGTTTTACCTCTTTATACAACGTTTAACATTCCTCTGCAGTGTTTTATTCTACTTGGTAGAGAGAGGACTGATGAAGGAAATTGGAACAGAATGATTAAGAGAGAGAGAGAGAGAGAGAGAGAGAGAGAGAGAGAGAGAGAGAGAGAGAGAGAGAGAGAGGTGCGTTACGTGGCCGACACACTTTGTGACTGACAAGACAATGATAGATATTCGGAACGCACGGAGGAGGAGGAGGAGGAGGAGGTTGCAGCGTGGCAGCAGCGGTATTGCAACCCAGTGACGGAGAGTGAGTGAGTGAGTGAGGGAGGGAGATGAACCTGACTAGGATGTCACATAACCCGAGCCAGCGTCAGTGACGGAGAGTGAGTGAGGGAGTGAGATGAACCTGACTAGGATGTCACATAACCCGAGCCAGCGTCAGTGACGGAGAGTGAGGGAGTGAGTGAGGGAGATGAACCTGACTAGGATGTCACATAACCCGAGCCAGCGTCAGTGACGGAGAGTGAGGGAGTGAGTGAGGGAGATGAACCTGACTAGGATGTCACATAACCCGAGCCAGCGTCAGTGACGGAGAGTGAGTGAGTGAGTGAGGGAGGGAGATGAACCTGACTAGGATGTCACATAACCCGAGCCAGCGTCAGTGACGGAGAGTGAGGGAGTGAGTGAGGGAGGGAGATGAACCTGACTAGGATGTCACATAACCCGAGCCAGCGTCAGTGACGGAGAGTGAGGGAGTGAGGTGAGGGAGGGAGATGAACCTGACTAGGATGTCACATAACCCGAGCCAGCGTCAGTGACGGAGAGTGAGGAGTGAGTGAGATGAACCTGACTAGGATGTCACATAACACGAGCCAGCGTCAGTGACGGAGAGTGAGGGAGTGAGTGAGGGAGGGAGATGAACCCTGACTAGGATGTCCACATAACCCGAGCCAGCGTCAGTGACGGAGAGTGAGGGAGTGAGTGAGGGAGGGAGATGAACCTGACTAGGATGTCACAATAACCCGAGCCAGCGTCAGTGACGGAGAGTGAGGGAGTGAGTGAGGGAGGGAGATGAACCTGACTAGGATGTCACATAACCCGAGCCAGCGTCAGTGACGGAGAGTGAGGGAGTGAGTGAGGGAGGGAGATGAACCTGACTAGGATGTCACATAACCCGAGCCAGCGTCAGTGACGGAGAGTGAGTGAGGGAGTGAGGGAGGGAGATGAACCTGACTAGGATGTCACATAACCCGAGCTAGCGATAACCTTTCCTCGTGCAATCTGTTGATGTCCAAAGCCCACTTTTTTTTTTTTTTTCAACGGCGCGCCTGATTATAAAACGCGTTCTTTTTACCGTGCGAGTGGGCCACTGGCAGATAACATTCACTACATAAACATGGAACTCGCTTTATATCATGACGGGGTGTTAAGGGGGTGGGTGGGTGTGTGTACACACATTCCTGACGTGGCAACGCAACGTGGCATGTAGCAAGAGTGGCTACGTTATCATCTGGAATACAGTTATGGACATTCTCTCTCTCTCTCTCTCTCTCTCTCTCTCTCTCTTCTCTCTCTCTCTCTCTCTCTCTCTCTCTCTCTCTCTCTCTATCTATCTATCTATCTATCTATCTATCTATCTATCTATCTCTTTCGGCACTGTAGTAGAAGTACCATTATTATTTTTTTTTCTGTATCGGTCTGAGAGTTTAGAAAATTCCCTCAACGTTACCGAAGTTCGCATCATTGCTCAGTGTGATCTGCGGGCAAGGTGAGGGTTTCCACCTCAGCGTTACAGCTTTCCCTCCACTCACTCCCTCCCTCCTCCTCCTCACATCCCTCGCCTCAGCCCTGTTTGTGTCCTCAGTCTCTACCTCAGCATCCAGTCCCTACCTCACCGTGGCATAAGCTCGACCTCCTAATCTTTATCCACTACTATTTTATCGTAGTTCATTTTAGTCGTTTTTTTTTTTTTAATGTATTTTTTTTTCCCCTGTTGGTTCCTCGGAACTCATACATAGTGTATGATATTCATGTTTTCAGGATTTTTCTTCTTTTTTTTTCGTTGGCTCAGTTAAAAGTATCTGGAATCTAGACACCAGAAGGATTTAAACACCTTTTGGTAGACAGATAATTAACCCTGTGTCAGTAATTGAGTGGAACAACTCACCCTAACCCTGTGTCAGTAATTGAGTGAAAGAACGCACACGAACCCCGTGTCAACACCTGATTGGAACAACTCACCCTAACCCTGTGTCAGTAATTGAGTGAAAGAACGCACACGAACTCCGTGTCAACACCTGAGTGGAACAGCTCACACTAACCCTGTGTCGGCAGTTGAGTGAAAGAACTCACACTAACCCTGTGCCAGTAATTGAGTGGAACAACTCATCTTTTACCGCCCCTCCTCCCCTTACAGTGGTATACCCCTCTGGTACAAGCGGGATTATACCATATGGTCATCTGTACATTGACTGTGGACGGCGCCTGGCGATGGAGCCCCCTTGAGTTGGGGGAGGAGGTTGGGGGTGTGTGTGGTGTATGTGTGTGTGGGTGTGTGGTGTAGGATGGTGGTCTTGAGTTCCGTGTTGATATATCGCTGTTTACACTCTCCCCTCTCACTCCACGGCCCCTCATATTCGAGTCCCTCAGCACACTCTGCTTAATTTATAGGCAATCAAGAAGTTAGACTCAAAACACCCCTCACCAAATTTGCACATTGTAAATGCACTTTTGGGAGGAAAAATGTTTGACACGGTTGAATAAAGTTGGCAAAAATATCCGGGCCAGTTCCAAGAAATGAGCTACAAAAAACGATGCATAGGAATTGGGGTCAATTGGTGGCTGATGATGAGGGGAGATGGGAAACGTCAGGAAAACGTTGACAAACGTTTGGATTATGGAAATAGAATTTGGAGAGAACGTTTTGAATGTAACGTTGGGAGGAGAGAGAAGGTGTAAAGGATCTGTATAGGCGAAAAACAGTGTGGTAAATCATGTTCAGGAGGACGGAGAAGATGCGAGATGAAGGTAGTGGGAAAGGAAATGGAACCATTAATGAAAAGAAAATGAAAATGTAATAGAAAAGTGGAAAGAGAGGATGCAATGAAAACGGGAAAAGAAGAGTGAACGAAGAGGAAGAGATAGAGGAAGGCGAAGAGAATAGGTAGTAAGGTGAAGAGGGAAGACCAGAAGAAGAAGAAGAAGAAGAAGAAGAAGAAGAAGAAGAAGAAGAAGAAAATGAAGAGGAAGAGGACGAAGGAGAAGCGCAAGAATTACAAGCACAAGTTGAAAGAAGAAGAAGAAGAAAATGAAGCGGAAGAGGACGAAGGAGAAGCGCAAGAATTACAAGCACAAGTTGAAAGAAGAAGAAGAAAATGAAGAGGAGGAGGACGAAGGAGAAGCGCAAGAATTACAAGCACAAGTTGAAAGAAGAAGAAGAAGAAGAAGAAAATGAAGAGGAAGAGGACGAAGGAGAAGCGCAAGAATTACAAGCACAAGTTGAAAGAAGAAGAAGAAGAAGAAGAAGAAGAAGAAAGATAGTGAAGGTTGAGGGAGGCGAAAGTGAGAAGACAACACTTGATAAAGCGAAGATTTACACTCCAACTTTTCATCTAATTATTCCAATAAAGTTTCCTTCCCATTCTTCATTTCCCGAAGATTATTAGGATTAAGGGCTCCATCATCGGGGGGCCTCCCCTCTGCTGGCTCAGGGCCCGGGGAAGGGCGCTCACCAGCACCATTACAGGGAAGATGGATGGATAGTATGGATCTGGATAGACATTAGGATGTGGTGGACTGTTAATGCGTGCGATAGTGGAATGGATGGATAGACGGACAAGTTTCTAAGTTTGTAGGGGGAAAATGAGGACATAATACTGCGTGGATAGCGGGTGGATAGAATGACATGTGTAAGTTTGAAGGACAGGAGAGAGTCAGTATTGTGTGGATAGTTAAGTGGATAGAGAGACATGTGTAAGTTTGGAGGACGCGAGAGGGTTAGTGCTGCGTGGATAGCGGGTGGATAGAATGACATGTGTAAGTTTGAAGGACAGTAGAGAGTCAGTATTGTGTGGATAGTTAAGTGGATAGAGAGACATGTGTAAGTTTGGAGGACGGGAGAGGGTTAGTGCTGCGTGGATAGCGGGTGGATAGAGGGATAGATATCAGGGTTCTCAAGACAATAGAGAGTTAATTTTGTGTGTATGGGAGGAAGGCACAGAGAGTTGGGGTTGGTGTGGGGGAGAGGAAGGTTGTGTCGGCAAAATAAAGAGGTGTGTGTGTGTGTGTGTGTGACCCACTGCAATGATTTCCGGTCATAACTTCGTCTATAATTTTCTTTTCGAAGTCTGTCGCTCCTGATCAAAGTAACTCGATGTGAACAGTGACACACACACACACGCTCGCGTGCGCGCTTGCAACCCCCCCCCCCCCCCTCAATAATGATTAAAAAAAGTTACTGAAAAACCATCTTAAAGAATAGGATGATTACCTTGAGTCATTACGTCGAGGGAGTTGTAATCGTGAGACGGTCATGGAAGGCGCCATGGTTCACAGCTGCTGATGAACCTCACGACCCTGGGATGGAGTCTGACCCTCGTTTTCTAATGACAGAAGAAGACGTCACTAAAGGAAAGAAGAGATCATATACCCACCAGGTACTGACCTTGAAGATACTCTCTAGGCCACAGAAGAGGGCACAGAAGAGTCGGCCAACTCTCTCTCTCTGTCTCTCCCGTGGGATGTTCCAATCCCTCGATAGAAAATGGAAAGATCGGTGGAAAATGGCTAATACACAGAACCATCAGATGTAGCCATGTCCGGTGAGTGTTGTCGACACGGAGTAATTAATACCACGACGGAGAGAACTGGCTGGTGAGGGAGGAAGGAAGGAGGAACAACGAGATGGAGTCGAACTGAAATTGATCTTACAAAATATATAGGAGTTTGAATGATCACGCGATTGCATTATGTGTGTGTGTGTCAGACTTGGTGTGTACAACAGCTCCTCGATTCTGACGGCAGGTCACCTACGGTAGTGTTTCTCTCTCTCTCTCTCTCTCTCTCTCTCTCTCTCTCTCTCTCTCTCTCTCTCTCTCTCTCTCTCTCTAGTGACAGGATCTCGAACTCGGTAGGAGACGAGACCTTCCCCACCTCACCCCACCACAACTCCGTCAGACAGTAGTAGTAGTAGTAGGGTGGAAGCTGGTCTGGACAGAAGTTGACAAGTGGATTATCAACTCCATCGAACTATTTCCACACAAAAGGTTTCCTTCTCCTCTCTCTCTCTCTCTCTCTCTCTCTCTCTCTCTCTCTCTCTCTCTCTCTCGCTGCAGTCGAGCGGAGGAGAGAGACGTTGTGTGTGTGTGTGTGTGTGTGTGTGTGTGTGTGTGTGTTCCTTGATCCTGCCGCCGCCCGCGCTCTCTCCTTCACTACTACTTCTTTTCGTGGCGACTCCATCTGAACCACAAGTTAGGGCACGTGATACCCTCCGCTCTCTGCAGCAGGGAACCTTGCTCCCAGTTTTTACTCTTTGTGTGTGTGTGTTTGTAACAAGGTAGGGAAATCGGAGAGTGTAAACAGCTCGAGAAAGAGAAAACACATGGAAAATTCTATGTTTATTTTTCCATTGTAAACAGGGAGAAGCAAGCACAAACAAGGTGAATCGACATGTCGATGGTGTAGGAAGGGGAAAATATCACTGTCGATTGGTGTGGGAGGCAAGGCTATGATGGTCAGAGGTGTGTAAGGCAAGGCCAGCTGTCGATTGGTGTGGGAGGCAAGACCAGCTGTCGACGGTGTGTAAGGCAAGGGCAGCTGTCGATGGTGTGTAAGGCAAGGCCAGCTGTCGATGGTGTATAAGGCAAGGCCAGCTGTCGATGGTGTGTAAGGCAAGGCCAGCTGTCGACGGTGTTTAAGGCAAGGCTAGCTGTCGATGGTGTGTAAGGCAAGGCTAGCTGTCGACGGTGTGTAAGGCAAGGCCAGCTGTCGATGGTGCGTAAGGCAAGAACCAGCTGTCGACGGTGTGTAAGGCAAGGCCAGCTGTGGATGGTGTGTAAGGCAAGGCCAGCTGTCGACGGTGTTTAAGGCAAGGCCAGCTGTCGATTGGTGTGGGAGGCAAGGCCAGCTGTCGACGGTGTGTAAGGCAAGGCCAGCTGTCGATTGGTGTGGGAGGCAAGGCCAGCTGTCGATTGGTGTGGGAGGCAAGGCCAGCTGTCGACGGTGTGTAAGGCAAGGCCAGCTGTCGATTGGTGTGGGAGGCAAGGCCAGCTGTCGACGGTGTGTAAGGCAAGGCCAGCTGTCGATTGGTGTGGGAGGCAAGGCCAGCTGTCGACGGTGTGTAAGGCAAGGCCAGCTGTCGATTGGTGTGGGAGGCAAGGCCAGCTGTCGATTGGTGTGGGAGGCAAGGCCAGCTGTCGACGGTGTGTAAGGCAAGGCCAGCTGTCGACGGTGTGTAAGGCAAGGCCAGCTGTCGATTGGTGTGGGAGGCAAGGCCAGCTGTCGACGGTGTGTAAGGCAAGGCCAGCTGTCGATTGGTGTGGGAGGCAAGGCCAGCTGTCGATTGGTGTGGGAGGCAAGGCCAGCTGTCGACGGTGTGTAAGGCAAGGCCAGCTGTCGATTGGTGTGGGAGGCAAGGCCAGCTGTCGACGGTGTGTAAGGCAAGGCCAGCTGTCGATTGGTGTGGGAGGCAAGGCCAGCTGTCGACGGTGTGTAAGGCAAGGCCAGCTGTCGATTGGTGTGGGAGGCAAGGCCAGCTGTCGACGGTGTGTAAGGCAAGGCCAGCTGTTGATGGTGTGTAATGCAAGGCCAGCTGTCGACGGTGTGTAAGGCAAGGCCAGCTGTCGACGGTGTGTAAGGCAAGGCCAGCTGTCGACGGTGTGTAAGGCAAGGCCAGCTGTCGGACGGTGTGTAAGGCAAGGCCAGCTGTGGATGGTGTGTAACGCAAGGCCAGCTGTCGATGGTGTGGGAGGCAAGGTCAGCTGTCGATTGGTGTGGGAGGCAAGGCCAGCTGTCGATTGGTGTGGGAGGCAAGGCCAGCTTTCGATTGGTGTGTAAGGCAAGGCCAGCTGTTGATGGTGTGGGAGGCAAGGCCAGCTGTCGGACGGTGTGTAAGGCAAGGCCAGCTGTCGATTGGTGTGTAAGGCAAGGCCAGCTGTTGATAGTGTGGGAGGCAAGGCCAGCTGTGGATGGTGTGTAAGGCAAGGCCAGCTGTCGACGGTGTGTAAGGCAAGGCCAGCTGTCGATGGTATGTAAGGCAAGGCCAGCTGTCGATTGGTGTGGGAGGCAAGGCCAGCTGTCATTCTTGATATTAATTAATCAAGTTGTGTACTGAAGTGTTACGCCTTCTGTAGCATCCGTGTGTACTATGTCAGATACACGTACACACACATCCGTACACATGTACACTTAAACTCGCACACACATACGGGCCTTAAAGCTACAGTGTTGAATCTATGGTAAAAGTTGAAACAGAAGACACATTGGGAGGAAAAAATAATCCTGTTATTAAGAGTAGATTATGACATTACAAATCTCTTCCATCATTAGAGAAGATGGGGAAAGAGGGTAGTGAAGTTTGCTGAGGTATTATTCAATAAACAGCGTTGGTTATTATTCATTTTCTGATCTCTGGAGGCAGGTTAGTGTGGCTGGTGTGTGGCGACGGCCAGACATTCGTGGTTTGGGGTCTGTCCCTCCTGGTGTGGTTTTTGCTTACTAGGGCGCTGTGAGGATGGGGGAGGGGTCGTCTCCTCTCCCTTACTCTGCCCGATCACCAGGGTTTTGGAGTGAGGGAACTGCTTCTCCTCACCCCTATACCAGGGGGAAAAGGGTGAGGGGCGCTTCCCCTTCCCTTCACGCGAAGATGACTCAGAGCAAGGGAGTTTAATCTTTATCCTTCCTCTCTCCCCCCTCACCTCCTCCATCCTGACGTATCCCTTCTCTATACCTTACGGCTTCTCTCCCCTCCTTCAGCAGGACCTACATAAAGAAATGCCCTCAGTCGGTGGTAATAGTTGTGGTGGATGATGTGATGGTCGCTCTTGTGGTGGTAGCTGGTGGTCAGGTGAAGGGGTTTGATCGTGGTAGTTGTGGTGGTGGTGGTTGTAGTGATGGAGATGGTGGTTGTAGTTGTGGTTGTGGGGATAGCGTGGCTGAGGGTGATGTTGTTAAAGGATGTTGGTGATTGTACTGGTGGTTGGTGGGGGCAGTCAGTGGGAGGAGGAAACAGAGGTTAGAAAATAAACGATGGGAATTGAAAGTGGAGAAAAATGAATATGATAAAGAACATTATTAGTATTACTTTTTTTTTGTATTTGATCGCCGTTTCACGCGTTAGCGAGGTAGCGCCAGGAACAAAGAAAGGCCAGATCCTCTCGCATCCATTTTCCAGCTGTCATGTGTAATGCACCGAAATCACAGCTCCCTATCCATAACCAGGCTCCACAGACCTTCCCATAGTTTATCCCGGACGCTTCACATGCCCAGGTTCAGTCCATTCACAGCACGTCGACCCCAGTATACCACATCGTTCCACTTCGGTCTGTCCCGTGCACGCCTCTCACCCTCCTGCATGTTCAAGCCCTGATATGCACAAATTCTTTTTCACTCCAAGGAACGTGTACAGTAATTCATCATAAATCAATTTACATTTAACGCACATGGATTCATCGATAAATAATGATGAGACATGAGGAAGGATATCACATATACTTACTATGATGTTGTACAAGAAGAGAATGGGCAGTGAAATGGCACGGATGACACCCAAATACACTAAGACCAATATGATAAATCTTCAGTGGGAAAGAAAAAAGATGAAGTAAAGAAGGAAGGAAGGAAGGAGACAGGCAATATGATCTGAAAGGAAGAGAGACACAACGTCACTGTATTTCGAATAACCATCGTAGCACAGAAGAGAAGGACGTAAAGTGAAATAGAAAACGGGATGAGACGCTGGAAAGCCAAGAGAGCTAGCCGGAAACGCGAATTGAAAAACGATAGGAAAGAGAGAGAGAGAGAGAGAGAGAGAGAGAGAGAGAAGGGGAGAGAGTCGTATAGCCAGAGGGTGGAGCCCACGCAGGATTCTGACACCTAGCCCCCATTTCTCCCTCGTCCAATCTCCTCCCAACGTCTGTGGCGAAGGCAGATAGATGGAGGGCAAAGATGGAGAGTCATGACTAGCTAGAGGGATATCGTATGTAACAGCAACGGGTCGCTTGGCCGCCATCAGCCCCGTTTTGATTCCATCCGCTCACCAGGTTTCGGCAGCGGGTCGAGAATTGGGAGTCTCGCTCATACGGCCGGGACTTACGGTGAGGTCAGGGGGTCACGCCATCATACGCGGGGGGGGGGTGGGGGGGGGGGGGAGGAGACCGTCGTGGTCAAGGGTCGTGCCGTCGTGGTCAAGGGTCGTGCCGTCGGGGTCAAGGGTCGTGCCGTCGTGGTCAAGGGTCGTACCGTCGTGGTCAAGGGTCGTGCCTCGTGGTCAAGGATCGTGCCCTCGTGGTCAAGGGTCGTGCCGTCGTGTTCAAGGGTCGTACCGTCGTGGTCAAGGGTCGTGCCGTCGTGGTCGTGGATCGTACCGTCGTGATCAAGGGTCGTACCGTCGTGGTCAAGGGTCGTACCGTCGTGATCAAGGATCGTAACCGTCATGGTCAAGGATCGTGCCGTCGTGGTCAAGGGTCGTGCCGTCGTGGCCAAGGGTCGTGCCGTCGTGATCAAGGGTCGTACCGTCGTGATCAAGGGTCGTAACCGTCGTGGTCAAGGGTCGTACCGTCGTGGTCAAGGGTCGTATCGTCGTGGTCGTGTGTCGTGCCGTCGTGGTCAAGGGTCGTAACCGTCGTGATCGTGGGTCGTACCGTCGTGATCAAGGATCGTGCCATCGTGATCAAGGGTCGTGCCGTCACTGCTGAAGGTGTATCATGCTGTTGTTTCAAGGGTCGTACACTCGTGCTCAGGGGTCGTATCGTCGTGGTCAAGGATCGTACCGTCGTGCTCAAGGATCGTACCGGCGTGATCAAGGATCGTACCGGCGTGATCAAGGATCGTACCGTCGTGCTCAAGGGTCGTACCGTCGTGCTCAAGGATCGTACCGGCGTGCTCAAGGGTCGTACCGGCGTGATCAAGGATCGTACCGTCGTGCTCAAGGATCGTACCGTCGTGCTCAAGGATCGTACCGTCGTGCTCAAGGGTCGTACCGGCGTGATCAAGGATCGTACCGTCGTGCTCAAGGGTCGTACCGTCGTGCTCAAAGATCGTACCGTCGTGCTCAAGGGTCGTACCGGCGTGATCAAGGATCGTACCGTCGTGGTCAAGGATCGTACCGTCTTGGTCAAGGTTCGTACCGTCGTGGTCAAGGATCGTACCGTCGTGCTCAAGGGTCGTACCGTCGTGCTCAAGGGTCGTACCGGCGTGATCAAGGATCGTACCGTCGTGCTCAAGGGTCGTACCGTCGTGCTCAAGGATCGTACCGTCGTGCTCAAGGATCGTACCGTCGTGCTCAAGGGCCGTACCGTCGTGCTCAAGGGTCGTACCGTCGTGATCAAAGATCGTACCGTCGTGCTCAAGGGTCGTACCGTCGTGCTCAAGGGTCGTACCGGCGTGATCAAGGGTCGTACCGTCGTGATCAAAGATCGTACCGTCGTGCTCAAGGGTCGTACCGTCGTGGTCAAAGATCGTACCGTCGTGCTCAAGGATCGTACCGTCGTGGTCAAAGATCGTACCGTCGTGCTCAAGGGTCGTACCGTCGTGATCAAGGATCGTACCGTCGTGATCAAGGGTCGTACCGTCGTGCTCAAGGACCGTACCGTCGTGCTCAAGGATCGTACCGTCGTGGTCAAAGATCGTACCGTCGTGCTCAAGGACCGTACCGTCGTGCTCAAGGATCGTACCGTCGTGGTCAAGGATCGTACCGTCGTGCTCAAGGATCGTACCGTCGTGGTCAAGGATCGTACCGTCGTGGTCAAGGATCGTACCGTCGTGCTCAAGGATCGAACCGTCGTGATCAAGGGTCGTACCGTCGTGCTCAAGGGTCGTACCGTCGTGCTCAAGGATCGTACCGTCGTGGTCAAAGATCGTACCATCGTGCTCAAGGGTCGTACCGTCGTGATCAAGGGTCGTACCGTCGTGGTGAATGATCGTTTGATATAGCCTTCAATTCAAAATTTCAGATAGATAGACAGATGGATAGATAGATAAGGGATATATCGATAGATAGGTATTATAGTAACGAAGGAAAAGCGACACAGATTCATGTAAGAAACAAGAGCAAAGTAGAAACGTAAGGAAGGCGAATTTCATGTTATCAAAAATAAGAAAGAAAAAACGAAAAATAGGAAACGGATTTTCGTTTTTCTTCTTGCCTCCTACTGAGCTACATTTCGACCAACTGACTCGACTTATTTCTCTGTCAACTTTCGGGAAAAACAAGGAAGTAAGTCTGGGAACAGTTTGTTTTTTCTCGCGTTCCCCCACTTTAAATGGGACTGCCCACACGGACACCCCAAACGACTGACTCTGGACGGCTGCCCAAGATCAAAGTGCACGAACGAAACCCCATCACCTTCTCCCTCTCCCTCACTCCCTCTCTCCCTCTCTCCCTCCTCCCTCCCCTTCCCTCCCTCCCCTTCCCTCCCTCTCCTTCCCCCCTTTTCAGAGCGGGAGAGAGAGAGTAAAAAAATAAAAAGAAAATGGAAAATCCGTTTTTCCTGAGGTGAAAATAAAAAGAAAACTGGATGACTTTGGGCAGGATTGGAGGATAGATGAGAGGGAATGTCTCGAGGGTGAGAGGGTTGGAGAGAGAGAGAGAGAGAGAGAGAGAGAGAGAGAGAGAGAGAGAGAGAGAGAGAGAGAGAGAGAGAGCATACTTCTCTCGTATTCTCTGCGTGTCGTAGAAGGCGACTGAAATAAGCGGGAGCACGGGGCTGGAAATCTTCCCCTCTTGTTTTTACATTTCCCAAAGAAGGAACAGAGAAGGGGGCCAAGTGAGGAGTTTTCCCTCTGAGGCTCAGTCCTCTGTTCTCGACGCTACCTCGCGTACGCGGGAAATGGCGAATATGTATGAAGTGAAAATAAAATATATATATGAGAAAGTAGAATACACCTTCGTATCCCTTGCTTGTCGCAGAAGGCGACCACAAGGAGCGGTAATAGGGAGCTGGAGACTCGTCTCTCCCTCCGTTTCCATTTTTAGAAATGGGAACAAAGGAAAGAGCCAAGCGAGGAGGGTTAATCCCCCCCTCGAAGGGCTTAGGCGAAGGTGTCTGACTGTTGTGTTTGGATTTAACCAGATGAGTGAGAGCTACTGAGTGTCAAGCAGCCCTTAAGCTTAGCTGCAGGAGCCGCTGTATAAGGTTCCTTGGGTTGTGTAATAATGAGAATGATAATAATGAATATGATGATAATGATAATGATAATAGTAATGGTAATCCAGTGATTCGAAGAGGAGGTGGAAGGATGGATTTCAAAATGCTTTTGAGATGAGATGTTGGGGAGGTCTGACCACACACAGGAGATTGTAAGGTTTGCCTGGGATAAAACGAATTGAACTGGGTGGTATACTGGGGGCGACATGGAGTCAGTGGGGATGTGAAGCGGCCAGGAAAGGACACGGGAAGTTCTGTGGAGCCAAGTTGTGGGCTCTGGTCTCGGTGCATTACACATGACAGCTAGAGAGTGAATGTGAGCGGATGAGGTGGTTTTTCGTCTGATCCTGGCGTGCCTCGCTATCACGGCAAACTGCGACCAAGGATAAGAAATCATATATATATATATATATATATATATATATATATATATATATATATATATATATATATATATATATATATATATATCCTTCCTTGAAGCGGCTATTTATCGTGTAGTTGTGGGAGTTTACGTAAGCCTTGTCTCCATTGTGGACAGCAACTATGTATGTTATAGAACCAAGTTTCCTTCGGACGTTCGGTTACGCAAGTCTTAAAGGTGTTGGTCACGTCTGCTCCTGCAGAGGATTCTCCCTCTCCCTCCTCTCTCTCTCTCCCTCCTCCGCCCTGCTCTTCTTGGGAGAGTCTTCAAGGCTGCGTTGGGAGGCCCCTCCATGTGTGGTGTATGTGTGTGTGTTTCCGCCCTCGTATGGTTAGTGTGGTGGTGCCCACATCAGAGCCGTACACCTCGACCCCTTTCCTTTAAGGTCGGCGGGCGGGCGGGCGGCTGCCTGCTACCGGCTCAGATCGATGCCCTTGGCCTTGAGTCTATTCTGACGTCACCACATGTGTGTGTGTGTGTGTGTGTGTGTGTGTGTGTGGCGGGCTTGAACAGACACAGGATGCCAGCCTTATCGACCAATAAAACAACCCCTCCTCCCGTGCGTGTCTCTCCAAGTATGTTGATTGGAGTTCGACTCGACCAGCGCGAGAAACGGGTAAAAAATATATATATATATATATATATATATATATATATATATATATATATATATATATATATATATATATATATATATATTCCTCCTAAGACTCGGAAAAAGGATTACCTTTTTTATTTTTTCTGTTGGGTTATAATTAGGTTTTTTTGACGCAAAGATTGATTTTCTTTTTATACAAGTTGTTGACCTTAACCCGTTGAAGATGATGGGACGTCACATGCGCCGCGTCGAAACATTCTTCGACACGGCGTGACCTTTGTGACCTGTTCTTTAAAAGATTTTTTGGCGGGGTCGGGGGGTCAAAGACCAGGCCGTCGTTTCCCAAGAGCTCCCCGTCGCGCCCCCAGCCGTCGTGTTGGAGGAGGTAGAACAGCGTATCCTGCAAACTCCTTCATGAGAGTTCTTCCTCACTTCCCACGGCCCAGTTTTGCCCCTCCTCCTCCTCCTCCTCCTCCGACCCCCTCGCACTTAACGAAGCGAAACATGACCCCAAACTTGTCCGCCTTATCTTTCCTCTCAGATAAGCTGAGCTTTCAAGCGTGTCACTTTGCTTCCTCTTGTAATGTCTCACGTTTGCTGTGGAGGAATTTTAAGCAGTGTCTGTTGTTGCATCAGGCGTCACTCTCCAGTTCCCTCCCTACCCGTCCTGAGTTTCTCCCATCTAATGGAGGGAAAGCAGTAAGGCCAGTGGAGGGACTGTGGAACTCAGGCTTATACGTTTTGCCCCAAAGGAGTCCATAACTTCCCTGCTCCTGCTTGGAGTGCAGCCTTGGGATTGCAGCATCCCTATAGAATGGGTCTTATATATATATATATATATATATATATATATATATATATATATATATATATATATATATATATATATGTAAACATTCGTATTATCTGATGATTACTTTATCACCTTAGTAATATAAGTTACCTGGATATAATGATCGAAGTACGATAACTCGACGCCTTAAGTACGATGACCCAAGTGTACGATAACTCGACACCTTGAGTACGATGACCTTAGTGTACGATAACTCGACACCTTGAGTACGATGACCTTAGTGTACGATAACTCGACACCTTGAGTACGATGACCCTAGTGTACGATAACTCGACACCTTGAGTACGATGACCTTAGTGTACGATAACTCGACACCTTGAGTACGATGACCTTAGTGTACGATAACTCGACACCTTGAGTACGATGACCCTAGTGTACGATAACTCGACATCTTGAGTACGATGACCTTAGTGTACGATAACTCGACACCTTGAGTACGATGACCTTAGTGTACGATAACTCGTCACCTTGAGTACGATGACCCTAGTGTACGATAACTCGACACCTTGAGTACGATGACCCTAGTGTACGATAACTCGACACCTTGAGTACGATGACCTTAGTGTACGATAACTCGACACCTTGAGTACGATGACCCTAGTGTACGATAACTCGACACCTTGAGCACGATAACCCTAGTGTACGATAACTCGACACCTTGAGTACGATGACCCTAGTGTACGATAACTCGACACCTTGAGTACGATAACCTTAGTTTACGAATAATAAAGAATCTCTTCGTTCGTTGCACAAACGGCCTTTCGCTTAACGAAGGTGTGCAGCACGTTTTCTTTAATGCTCTCCGTCAAGACTTGGGTTCGGCACACCAAGCCATCACCGTTCGCTTGCATTTTCCCCCAAATATGCTTTCATCAATTAATCCCACGCTGCTGACGTCACTTAATTAATCAAATACAGTAGAAATTATTTGACTTAGAAATGATTCCGGCTTCAACTCTGGGTGCTGCTTTTGATGTCGGCCATGCGAAAAATGCCGGGACCTGGTTCACAAAATATTTTCCTGAGTAGACTGGATTATTTTGTTCTTTTTTTTTTTTTTACACAAACTCGGTACCAGATAATTGATGTATGATTACCTTGTTATGGGTCGTTAATAACCCTTTAGTGGTGGTTTCTACAGATTGGCGGGGTAGTATAACTACGGATATTCTTGTATTTCAGTTTCTAAACGATGGGACAAGATAGAGCCAAGCAGAGACTGTTTATCTGCCTGGAAGGCTCAAGATAGTGTGTGTCGAAATGTGTGTGTATACGTATGTGTAACCAAGATGAGAAGAGAGAAGAGATAGGTTTGAGGGAAGAAATCTGTGTGTTCTGGCACTGAGTGAAGCAGAGCTCAAGGGTAAAGGGAAAGAGAAGAGGAGTAGTTTGGGGTTGATGAAAGAACATGAGCTAAGGAAGGAGTCGAGAGAGCTGAAGAAGGTGTATTAAAATGCTTTGGAATTATGGAGAGAATGAGTGAGGAAAGGTTTGACAGTGGTCATATGCGTCAGATGTGGAGGGAACATAGAGAATAGGGAGACCGAATTAGCGATGGAAGGAGGGAATGAAAAAGATCTCGAGCGACTGGGGCCTGAACGTGCAGGAGGATGAGAGGCGTGCACGGGATAGAGTGAATCAGAACGATGTGGCATACAGGGGTCGAGGTGCTGTGAATGAACTGGACCAGAACATATGAAGCTTTTATTATATATATATATATATATATATATATATATATATATATATATATATATATATATATATATATTATATATATGTATGTATATATCAGGATTCCTTTCCCGGGCTTATGTGGCTTTAAGGCTGCGCTACAATCAGCATCAGCAACATTGCCTGTGAGCCGATTGGCTTGCCCAGGAGGATTTGAACCCCGGCGGACCTTGGCCTAATTCATCGACCGCGAATCGAACATCAACACCATTAAAGCTACGCATTTTCTCCTGTCTTTACGATGGTGATTAAATGATAGAGAAGTTAAGTACTGCAGTGGAAAAACTCATTGGACACTTTCCCAACGGGTATGATACAAAAGAAAAAAAAGATGTATATACGAGTGAAAAACATGAGATACTTATTATTATCAACCTTATTGACACACCTGATTATACGTGAGTAATGCTTTACTCATAAATACTCATAAATAACGCTACGGTTACTGTTCCTCTGTGTGAGTGAGAGGAAGGGGGGAAGTTCCTCCTCCTCCTCCTCCTCCTCCTCGGGGGCTGTGTGATGTCGTTCGAACATAAAATTACACAGAGAAAAAAGTTGGGGTGGAAAAAAAACTTCGTTTCCTACGATCAAAGCGACACCCGGCGCGCGAGAGAGTGACTTAGAGGTGGCGAGCTCAGGTCGGGGGCGACTCTAGGAGGAGGCGGAAGGTGTTGAACATTGAGACGACCTTTGTAGTCAAGAAGAAAGTTTATGAAGTTTATATACTTTGAATATATATATATATATATATATATATATATATATATATATATATATATATATATATATATATATATATATATATTTGTGTGTGTGTGTGTGTGTGTGTGTTTATTTATATCATATTTAATAGTCATTTTACCTCATAAGCGAGGTAGCGCCAGTAAAAGACGATAGCATCTCCTGCTTCAGGAGTAGTGCTACTCCTTCCTTAGGTCTTGTCTTCTCGTTAATTACCGACTTAACTCCTCAGACATTTCCAGTCCATATCCTTTCCCCTTCCCCTTGAGCTCTGGTTCTTTCAGAATATCCAGGTCTCTTTCCTAGACGCGCCAGCCTGCGCCTTCGAGGAGGATGGGCCCTCCCTGCTTGGCTCCTTCTACTCTTCCTTCCGGTAGAAATTGAAGTGCAAGAAGGATGAGGGTTTTTAACCCCCGCTCCCCCCCTCTCCCCCACTTTAGTCGCCTTCAACGACACACAGGGAATACAGAGGTAGAATTCCTTTTCCCCCTATCCCAGGGGGATATATATATATATAT
Source organism: Panulirus ornatus (assembly GCF_036320965.1). NCBI lineage: Eukaryota > Metazoa > Arthropoda > Malacostraca > Decapoda > Palinuridae > Panulirus > Panulirus ornatus. The sequence goes on along the minus strand of NC_092238.1, from coordinate 33,959,105 downwards.
AATTTGCATATCTTTACTCAAAATCATTTACGATGTGTTTATGGTGTAAAGAAAACGTTAAGATAATGCCAGGCGATTCATCAATGATGAAAACAACTGCACTCAAGTCGAATGTCAACACAGTGGTAGACCTGCTTCGTCATGAAACTTTAAGTGAGCCGCTGGACGACGGCGCGTACGCGTTAGAGGAACGCCTGTCGTGATTTATATCGTTTGTGGACTAACTCTCGGTAGACGAAGGGGCTTGTCTTAGGCCTGCGAGTGTCCAAGGCGCTCGCTAATGTGGTGTGAGGAGAGCGACCACACACACCACTCAGGTTTGCGTGTGTCCTTGGCGCTCGCCACTGTGGTGTGAGGAGGGCGACCACACACACCACTCGGGTTTGCGTGTGTCCAAGGCGCTCACTGCTGTGGTGTGAGGAGGGCGACCACACACACCACTCGGGTTTGCGTGTGTCCTACGCGCTCACTGCTGTGGTGTGAGGAGGGCGACCACACACACCACTCGGGTTTGCGTGTGTCCAAGGCGCTCACTGCTGTGGTGTGAGGAGAGCGACCACACACACCACTCGGGTTTGCGAGTGTCCAAGGCGCTCGCTACTGTGGTGTGAGGAGGGCGACCACACACACCACTCGGGTTTGCGTGTGTCCAAGGCGCTCACTGCTGTGGTGTGAGGAGAGCGACCACACACACCACTCGTACATCACCCTGGCCGAGCCGCTACCACTGGCGGGTTGTTATTGTGACGAGTTTTGAGGCGTATTGATCCGTGCCTTTTTGCATTCTGAATGCTGATGTGGAGAATGACAGAGACCTCATGAATTATTCTTCGTCTGTTCTGCGTCCCCCCCCCTTCTCTCTCTCTCTCTCTCTCTCTCTCTCTCTCTCTCTCTCTCTCTCTCTCTCTCTCTCTCTCTCTCTTTCATCTTAATGCGGGAGGAGGGAGAGGGGAGGGTGTTGGGAGGGAGAGAATAAGGTAAAGAGGGGAGGTTTAAGGAGCGGAACAAGCGTATGAGAGAGTGAAGAAAGAACTTCTTTTTTCTTCATTCACAATGCTCTCAATCCACTCACTCAGACGTGCCCCTCTCGCGTCCCCTCACTCAGGAGAGGTAATGTCAGAGTTCGGGGAGAGAGAGAGAGAGAGAGAGAGAGAGAGAGAGAGAGAGAGAGAGAGAGAGAGAGAGAGAGAAAGAGACCCCCCTCCACAGTGATTACTGACCGCTGATTAATTGATTGATTAATTGCCTCGCCAATGATGGTCCTTAGTAAGATGCAATGTGACACACTTTTATCTGTTCATACTTTCTCCCCGTAGTCCTAGTGTTATACACTTTGATATAACACACCCACCTCTTGTCAACACACTCTTCCATCGTATTAACACCACACACTTTCATATAACACACCTTATCCTCTTGTAAACACACTCTACCATCGTATTAACACCACACACTTTCATATAACACACCTTATCCTCTTGTAAACACACTCTACCTTCGTGTTAGCACCGCACACTTTCATATAACACACCTTATCCTCTTGTAAACACACTCTACCTTCGTGTTAGCACCACACACTTTCATATAATACACCTTATCCTCTTGTAAACACACTCTACCTTCGTGTTACCACCACACGTTTTCGAATAACACACCCTCCTTTACTTAACACACTCTTTCATCGTCTTAGCACCACACACTTTCATATAACACACCCACCTCTTGCAAACACGCTCTCTCATCGTATTAACACCACACACTTTCATGTAACACGTCCTCCTCATGTAAACACACGCTACCATCGTGTTAAAACCACACACTTTCGTATAACACACCCTTCTCTTGTTAACACACACTCCCCTCGTGTTAGCACCACACACTTACATGTAGCACACCCTACTCTTGTTAACACGCTTCCCCATCGTGTTAGCACCACACACTTTCATATAACACATCCTCTTGTACACACACACACACACACACACACACACACACACACACATTTTTTCCCCCCCCAGGTAAACACACTCCCATCTAGTAGTGTTCGTACCGCACTCTTTCACAACAGTATCATTCGGGTGTTGGTCAAACGGAACGCGAGATACGCTTGGAATGGGAGAACCAATATTTACATATCCCGTGTCCTGAGCAATGGTTGTTGTGAGCGATAGTCTGTGAGACAACAGTAGGAGAGGAATGGTTGTTATGACCGATAGTCTGTGAGACAACAGTAGGAGAGCAATGGTTGTTATGACCGATTGTCACAACGTACGGGATATTTCTGTAATAATATAACATTGATTATATATATATATATATATATATATATATATATATATATATATATATATATATATATATATATATATATTATCCCTGGGGATAGGGGATTAAGAATACTTCCCACGTATTCCCTGCGTGTCGTAGAAGGCGACTAAAAGGGGAGGGAGCAGGGGGCTGGAAATCCTCCCCTCTCGTTTTTTTTTTTTTTTTTTTAATTTTCCAAAAGAAGGAACAGAGGGGGCCAGGTGAGGATATTCCAAAAAAGGCCCAGTCCTCTGTTTTTAACGCTACCTCGCTAACGCGGGAAATGGCGAATAGTTTAAAAGAAAGAAAAGATATATATATATATATATATATATATATATATATATATATATATATATATATATATATATATATATATACTGATAAGATCTTGCGTGTATTGGCCTTTCGTTAGAAGAGAGGGTTTTTTTTCATTTTGTAGTTAGTCGCTTGGCCGATGAATTCTTCACTATTGGTTCTTGATTGACACTCTCATCATTACGTAATGTACCGTAACCTTTTAGTGAAAAAAAAAGAAAAAGAAAAAAGAAATCTATCTTTGGTTGGTTGTCTTGCTCTCTTGTGTTTTGCCTCCCGTTTTCTACGACGAAAGTGGGGAGAGAGAGAGAGAGAGAGAGAGAGAGAGAGAGAGAGAGAGAGAGAGAGAGAGAGAGAGAGTTCATTGAGGGTCAACTGAAGAGGAAAAAAGGAAAATTTATATAGACTCCCGTCCTTCGGGAGTATATCGTCATCCTCCCCCCATTTCCCCCATTAGCCCCCATTTCCCCCCCATTTCCCCCTACCTCCCCCATTCCCCTGATCAGCCTCTCCTTAAAGGGTAAGAAAGAAAGAAAGACAGAAAGAAAAAAGAGAGAGAGAGCCGTAGAGCAGAGCGAACGAAACTCACTTTATGGTTTCGCTGCCCATTAGCCGTACGTAAGAATTTGGGAGTGTAAGATAAAGCACCATTTTACAGGTTTCCCGGTAAAAGCCACGATGGTGGGAGTTGACTCCCTATCGGGAATGGGGGGGAAGGGGGGAGAAGGGAGCACGGCGGCTTCGGGTTGGAAGAAGAGGGAATGGGATGGGGGGGGGGGGCGAATTTTTTTTGAGGACCATGTGAATGCATAAGTTTTTGTTTTTTTTTATTTTTTTCTGCTTCTTCTTCGTCTTCTTCTTCTTCTTCTTCTTCTTCTTCTTCTTCTTCTTCTTCTTCTTCTTCTACTGCTTCTTCTTCTGCTTCTTCTTCATCTTCTTCTTCTGCTTCTTCTTCCTCTTTTTCTGCTTCTTTTTCTTCTACTTCTTCTTCTTCTTCTTCTACTGCTTCTTCTTCTGCTTCTTCTTCTTCTTCTGCTTCTTCTTCTTCTTCTTCTACTGCTTCTTCTTCTTCTTCTTCTACTGCTTCTTCTTCTTCTTCTTCTTCTTCTTCTTCTTCTTCTTCTTCTTCTTCTCCTTCTTCTTCTTCTTCTTCTTGAAGGCAACATGATATACGGATTGTGAGTGTCGGTGCGTCCTCGGTACGACGCTGTGAATTGGTTTACGTCGGGTGGGGTTGGGGTGGGGGTTAGCTAATGGGTTCCGGGGGGGTCGTAGGGGGTTAGGGGTGGTAGCTAATGGGTGTGTAGGGGTAGAGGAATGAGGATGGTCAGGGGTCGTGGTGGAGTGGGGAAAGAGGGAGGGAGGGAAGTAGTTTGGTTAGGATGGGTCTGCTGGTGTTTGTGTGTGTGTGTGTGTCTTTGTGTGTGTCTGTCTGTGTGTCTGAGTGTGTGTGTGTGTGTGTGTGTGTGTGTGTGTGTGTGTGTGTATGTCTGTGTGTCTGTGTGGAGATTTAGAACATTGTACCCAATGGATATCAGCATTGCGTCTGACGGAGTTGAACTCACATAAGAAATACTCTCCTCTAAGGATGAAACACGAGAAAAGAATATGACACATTGGAGATCAGTTGGTTACACACACACACACACACACACACACACACACACACACACACACACACACCAACAACGTGTCTGGTTTATAGAGTGAGGTCGATCAGTCGACGACGCTCTGGTATACGAGTTTTCTCCTCTTAATCCAAGTTGAAATGAGTTTTGTGTGTGATGGAAGGTGTCCTGTGGAGGAGGAGGAGGAGGGGAAATTAATGATTGTTAACGCCACAGAGATCTGAACAGAGGCTGAGGTAAGGAGAAACTCTGTCCCTCTGTGGCTGAGAGGAATAGGTCTGTTCCACAGTGATGGGTGTCGAGTGAGGCAAGCGGATCTCCGTCCCAGTGTAGCTCAGAAGAATGGATCTGTTCCACAATGATGTGGGGTTCCACAGTATTATGTGTGGAGGAGAAGATAAGCAGATCTCTGTTCCATTGTAACTCAGAGGAACAGATCTGTTCCACAGTGATGTGTATAGAAATAGAAGTAAGCAGATCGCATGTCCCCCATCTGGCAAAAAGGAACAGATATGTTCCAGATGATAGCACAGAGGCAGAGGTAAACATATCTGTGTCAACCATGTTGGAGAGAGTAGTAGATCTGATCCACAGTGATGTGAAGAGAGGCAAATAGACGTCTGTGTTGTGGAAAATAACAGGGCCAAACTTGTGTAGCTGACGCTCTTCATCGTGGCCATCATGTCTGTCTTATACATCAATGACAAAGGCACTGGGGATGGAAATATTATATATATATATTCAATTGGGAGGTGAGTTTGAATGGAGAAAAACTGGAGGAAGTGAAGTGTTTTAGATATCTGGGAGTGGATCTGTCAGCGGATGGAACCATGGAAGCGGAAGTGGATCATAGGGTGGGGGAGGGGGCGAAAATTTTGGGAGCCTTGAAAAATGTGTGGAAGTCGAGAACATTATCTCGGAAAGCAAAAATGGGTATGTTTGAAGGAATAGTGGTTCCAACAATGTTGTATGGTTGCGAGGCGTGGGCTATGGATAGAGATGTGCGCAGGAGGATGGATGTGCTGGAAATGAGATGTTTGAGGACAATGTGTGGTGTGAGGTGGTTTGATAGAGTAAGTAACGTAAGGGTAAGAGAGATGTGTGGAAATAAAAAGAGCGTGGTTGAGAGAGCAGAAGAGGGTGTTTTGAAATGGTTTGGGCACATGGAGAGAATGAGTGAGGAAAGATTGACCAAGAGGATATATGTGTCGGAGGTGGAGGGAACGAGGAGAAGAGGGAGACCAAATTGGAGGTGGAAAGATGGAGTGAAAAAGATTTTGTGTGATCGGGGCCTGAACATGCAGGAGGGTGAAAGGAGGGCAAGGAATAGAGTGAATTGGAGCGATGTGGTGTACAGGGGTTGACGTGCTGTCGGTGGATTGAATCGGGGCGTGTGGGGCGTCTGGGGTGGGCCATGGAAAGCTGTGTAGGTATGTATATTTGCGTGTGTGGACGTATGTACATGTGTATGGGGGGGGGGGGGGTTGGGCCATTTCTTTCGTCTGTTTCCTTGCGCTACCTCGCAAACGCGGGAGACAGCGCAAAGTATAAAAAAAAAAAAAAAAAAAAATATATATATATATATATATATATATATATATATATATATATATATATATATATATATATATATATATATATATATATATATCCCTGGGGATAGGGGATTAAGAATACTTCCCACGTATTCCCTGCGTGTCGTAGAAGGCGACTAAAAGGGGAGGGAGCGGGGGGCTGGAAATCCTCCCCTCTCGTTTTTTTTTAATTTTCCAAAAGAAGGAACAGAGGGGGCCAGGTGAGGATATTCCAAAAAAGGCCCAGTCCTCTGTTCTTAACGCTACCTCGCTAACGCGGGAAATGGCGAATAGTTTAAAAGAAAGAAAGAAATATATATATATATGTATATATATATATATATATATATATATATATATATATATATATATATATATATATATATATATATATATAACATATTATATTCTAGTTATTGGAAGGATTGAGAATATTGTTTAGGTTGGGTTGCACGGACTGATATGATTTGTGTAAATATAATCCATGGTTTGACAGTGATATGTGACTGCATAGCTTTGGGTAGAATATCCTCAAAGAATATTGAGGTTCCTTTGGAGTAATGTAGACCATACGTACGTAACTATTGAGAAAGATGTGAGTCAGTACCAACGTTCGCTTGGGATGGAGTGACTCGGAACGATGTGGTATACAGGGGTCGACGTGCTGAGAGAGAGAGAGAGAGAGAGAGAGAGAGAGAGAGAGAGAGAGAGAGAGAGAGAGAGAGAGAGGCTTGGGTTCGGGGCTGAGCAGTTGAATCTGGCCAGTTAGGAGACAGGTCGTCCGTTAAGGTCGTGTTTTTGTGGTCGAGGGTCAGTCCCTTGGGTGAGATTAAGGTCCACACCTTCTCAGCTGTTCCCCTCCTCTCGTGATTGGGAAGTGATGGTGGAAAGCCCCCTTTGGCGCCCCGCCTTAAATCTTATACATTCGCCCTCTAGCCTTTTGCCTTGTGATCCTGCAAGCGCCCTCCCAACACACACACACACACACACACACACACAGCATAGCCTCAACAGCAAGGAGATGGCATGACGGGGAAGTGGTCTTGCAAGACGCTGGAATATCAAGATGTGACCTAAACAAAATACCGAAGTGTCATGACCCATATGAGGCTCATGGTCCTGATGAAATATTCACCATAAAGATACGTGTAGATGCATTGGACAGACCACCTGAGGGCTATACATTGCTCAAGATGTCGCCGAAGAAAGGTAGAGTGCCAAGGGAGTGGATGAGGGCGAACATCATGTCTCTTCTTACTTCAAGGAGTCTGGGAGGACACGCTCAACTACACACCCTTCTACCTGACCGGCGTAGTTTGTGATGTACTGGAAAAGATAATCAGAAAGTGAGTGTGAATGGCTGTATTGCCAAAGGAGGAACTTACCTTCGTGAGAAACGACACGGTTTGAGGGGAAGGTCATTTGTAACGTACCCCGAAGATTTCTCAAGATAGAGTTGAGCCGTGTTTGGAAGACAAAAGAGACTACAGGGTGGATTGCCTGTACCTGGACTGCTTGAGAACAATTTTTTTGACACTGTACCGCATCGGAGAGTGGTAAAGAAAATAGACCTTGAGGCAGGAATAAGGGCAAGGATGCAGGTCATGGCCATCTTCTGGAAGTGGGTTGGGGGGTCACCAGTGGCGTACCGTAAGCGCCTCTTTTGTGATCGTTGATCTTCTTGATCTTGTGTGAATGACCTTCCGGAGTGCATGTATGGACTCCGACCTGATCATGTTTGTGGATGAAGATGGGGAGAAAGCTAGCAGGATTATATTAGCCTACAAGGGGATCTAGACAGATGATGAAACTCAATCCCAGTATGATAGACATAGAGCAGTGAGGTGGGCTTACGAGGCTCCAGGTGGGCGTACGAGGCCCCAGGTGGGCGTACGAGGCCCCAGGTGGGCGTACGAGACCCTAGGTGGGCGTACCAGGCCCTAGGTGGGCGCACTTAACCAGCTGGTGGGTAAGTCTGGCTTATAGTTGGACGAACCTCCTCGATATAGCGAAAAAGACTGTCTAGTGAGATTAGATATTTCCCGGTTTATGTATTTCCTTTTATCACATCCATAAAAAAGGAAACCTTCAAGTTGATTTGCATCATGATGAAGCCAAATCGCGTAACCTCTCACCACGGGGACAAAGCCATATAGGAGACAAAGCCAATATTTTTTTTAAGTATTACTTAGCCACATCGAATACAGAGCCACTCAGAGAGCAGATCCGCTGAGAGAAACGAAGCCACTTCGGGAGAGAGAGAGATAGAGAGAGAGAGAGAGAGAGAGAGAGAGAGAGAGAGAGAGAGAGAGAGAGAGAGAGAGAGAGTTTGAAGAATGATCTTCACGATACCCATGAACCACATGGGTTTAAGAGTTCTGCGTCGACTCCAAAAGGGAATACGTCCTTTGGACACGTGTCGTCCCTTCCTTGCCAGTCAGTTAGTCAGTCAGTCAGTTATTCCTTGTGTTCTTCACGTGAATGTCTTCACCGCCTTCTTCTTCATCGCTTTCGTTGCCTCCCGGCTGCCCCCCCCCCCCTCTCTCTCTCTCTCTCTCTCTCTCTCTCTCTCTCTCTCTCTCTCTCTCTCTCTCTCTCTCTCTCTGTCCTTGACATGCAGCGAGCAGTAATCTCCTGCTTTTTTTTTTCTTTTTTCACGAACGACCCAAATACTTGAGGTGAACACTTTTCTTTTCTCGTTTTGAGCCCCCGTGACGTCGTCATGTGAAAGCCAGTAATGTCACATGTATTGATGTTTTGACTCGGTGAAGATAATTTCCACAGAGCGAACTCGTGAGTTTTTTTCTTCCATTTTGGAAAAGTAAATTTGAGTAATCAGAAGGGAAAAAAGTATATAAAAGATATATATATATATATATATATATATATATATATATATATATATATATATATATATATATATATATATATGACAAGTGAATTCAATATGATATAGGTGATGTTTTGTCATGTAATCTCCACTAAAACCTTAGAGGGGAGTTTGAAAATTATTTATGTTCTGTTTTTATCTTTTCGATAAAACACGATATCATCGGATTACATTTTGAGCCAGTTTTATTGTTATATGAGTATGAAGGACATCATACTATTGTATTCATCCCAGTGTGTCTATTCACAAGGTCTATTTTTTTTTTTTTTCCATGCTTGCTCTCCCCTCACTATTTGTTGGTACACAACCCTTACACTCTCCTCTCTCTATCTCTCACTCTCTCCTCTCACAGCCCTTACACTGAACTCTCACTGTCTCACTCTCCTCTGTGGAGAATTTACGTATTTGTCTTACAGTACAGAGACTTCGAACACCCCACACCTTCTACTGAACCTCAGCGACGTGTCCACATATCCACCTTTCATGCACAGACATCGCCAAAGCATCATACCACACAATACATACCCATCCCTCGTAGGGAGGCCTGCCTTGAATTCTTGATCACAACTCCTGGATTCTCCCCTCTTCCCGCAGTGTTCCCATCCACTAGACATAACCCTGAAATCAAAACAAAATTTCCAAAAACTCAGAACCGACCGCCGGAGTACAGCTCATCCCTGGGTTTCCGAGTGTAGAGTAAGTTTGAAGAGGAACTACAGGATGAATGGGTCTATATAGTGTGTGTTTGTGTGTGTGTGTGAGAAGGCGAGCCAGCGTGATCAAGGTGGCTGGCGGCGAGTTCGTCGCTGTAACCCTCAGTTCGATGAGGAAATGCGGTCAGGGGGGAGGAGGTGTTGTTGTGTTTTGATACCGATGCGTGTAAAAGACATGCCAGACCCCGAAGGTAAAGTCGCCTGTCTTAATTCACTCTTTTCTGGCGTTCGCCGTTGAACGTCTTAAAGACCAAGATGTGAATGGGTAAGGAGACACGCCACTTCTGTACTGCCATTCAGTAAACCTCTACAAACAGTAGTTAGCTGAGGTAATACAGAAATACAGAGGACGCTAAAGGTCCTCACTTGGGGCTCTGCATGTCTCTGTGGAGTATGCATGGATGGCGTTCACCAGAGCTGTGTACAGAAGAGCAGTTCAGCACAGCCATGACTAGCGTTCGTCAAGGCTGGAGCGGAACCATGGATGGTTCTTTTAGCTTTAGGCTGGCGAGCTGTCGTCACCACGAATGGTGTCAGCTTCCCGGTCATGTAGCTGAGGAGCTGCATGAAATGATGTGTAGAGAACTGGGAAATTTTGTTACGGTTTTATCTTTATAAACTGTCAAACGTTTTCAGACTTGGTGTATCCTGTTGCTATAAAATATCATTGAATCTAGTCATATTACACAGATACATATAATATATATATATATATATATATATATATATATATATATATATATATATATATATATATATATATATATATGATATTCCGCCTACGTGGGGTTTACACCGCGAGAGAAAAGTCACCTTTGACGTTGGACGAAAGGCGTATAGTCTCGTCGAAGAACTTCACCATTTCCCTGCTACTGACGGTAGCGCCGGCAGGGAGTTGCAGGAGCCTCGTAAAAGGAAGGCTCTGGGGTTATATAATCAAAATCAAATCACTGGGTGTTGCAAGATAAAAGAACCGCCAATTAAGAGTCTTATAAACACACGTTGTAATGGCAAATCAAATGCACAGAATTTCAGTCTCGTGTTAAAACAAGAGAAAGTGAAGATTGTAACCGCGTAACACAACATTCATCGGGTTTCAGCGTATCCCAAAGTGCTTTCGTTCATCCCCATCTTCTGGGGTGAACGAAGAGTGAGGAGAAATGTGTACAGAGGCACTGTATATTTAACACAGTGGGAGGGTAATGTCATTTGGCGTGCGCCGATTCTCACGAAGTTTCCCCCACTGACAATGCCCATTGTTTATAAAACACGTCTCAATACGCTTAAATAAGACTTTAGACCCATTGATATGTCTCTTAACCAAAGAATTATGAAAACGAGGAAATCTTTGCCCAGTCAGTACAATTATCGTCATCCCAAACATGTGTAAACAAGTGACTGAAAGTCTAGCCTATCCTCACGCTAAATATGTGTTGTCAGAGCCTAGCTTTAAGATCCTCTCCTGGTAGCCATATGTAATACATCATTACACGTCGTGCAAGCCAATTTGTATGTAAGGACACACGAACACATTCCAGGCTTTGAATATATATATATATATATATATATATATATATATATATATATATATATATATATATATATATATGGGTTGGCATGTAATATTTCATCGACCGATTCAAAGATGTTTTAAGTGATGTCGCGTCCCTCAACCTTAACCCAATACTGGAGGCAATTCAGTCTCTCTCTCTCTCTCTCTCTCTCTCTCTCTCTCTCTCTCTCTCTCTCTCTCTCTCTCTCTCCTCAACCGTCCTTGAATTCAGGACAACCTTCACGTTCAGTGCCTAGAAACATCGGTGGATGGCAGGCAGCGACTCTCTGTCTGTCTGTATGACGGTTTAACGACCCCTGAGCGGCCCGTCAGACACCAGACGTGCCTCGGGCGCGCCTCACGTCACTCTCCCACTGTGTAGGTGTATATACATACGTACTAGCTTTGCACTGATCTCCTAACTCTTTTTTTCCTACCTTGAAGACGTGGACACAGAGACACTCGGAGTAGATGTCTGTTTATGTATATGTATGTATGTATGTATGTATACGTTGAAATGTATAGGTATGTATAAGTGCGTGTGTGGGCGTTTATGTAAATACATGTGTATGTGGGTGGGTTGGACCATTCTTTCATCTGTTTCCTTGCGCTCCCTCGCTAACGCGGGAGACAGCGACTAAGTATGATAATAGAAATAATAACGATAATGATATATTTTTATTATTATCATACTTAACCGCCGTCTCCCGCGTTAGCGACGTAGCGCAAGGAAACACACGAGGTATGGCCCAACCCACCCACATACACGTGTATATCATCCCCAGAGTGTATATAATCCAATCATAATATACATTTCCCAGGCAGTGTGTGTAAAAATGCCTGGCGGGGTTTACGCAAATTGTTTGCTGCCACCTAAGCTTAAGCAAGGCAGGAGTTACAAAGAATGTCTTGGTAAAGTGTGAAATGGAACAGCCACAATCTGTAAGGCATTGTGCCCACTGCCTTAACAGGAGGAGGAGCTGCTCATGGGTCGTGTAAAGTTACTGTTCTTTCACACCGTAACTCCAGACCGTCAGACGTTTTGCACAATGCCTGGGAAATGCATGTAGTGCATGATTTCAGAACTTTTCCTGTTTATGTATATATATATATATATATATATATATATATATATATATATATATATATATATATATATATATAGTCGCATTCTACGACACGCAGGGAGTACGTGAGAAGTATCCTTTCTCCCCTGTCCCCAGGGATATATATATATATATATATATATATATATATATATATATATATATTATTGATTGATTGATATATAGTTACCTCAGGATCAACATTGATGAAATGGTATAGGTGTTACCCCAAGAATGTAAATATATATATATATATATATATATATATATATATATATATATATATATATATATATATATATATATATATATATATATGTGTGTGTGTGTGTGTGTGTGTGTGTGTGTGTGTGTGTGTTTCAACATTTGATGTATATGTAACATTACACGAGTATTAGTAATTTGCAATATTGCTCATCACCTTGATAAAAAGACACCGCGTTACGACCTTTTCAACGGAAACTTGTTCAGTCTCTCGTATCGTCATGAATCCCCCCCCCCCCCCTCTCTCTCTCTCTCTCTCTCTCTCTCTCTCTCTCTCTCTCTCTCTCTGTCTCTCTCTCTCTCTCTCTCTCTCTCTCTCTCTCTCTCTCTCTCTCTCCCCTCTCCCCATTTTATAAAAAAAAAAAGATCTGAAAAACAAATAAAAAAGAAATGGCTTCATCTGACGGGATTAGCTTTTTATTACACGACAGCTTTTAATAACACGGCATTACGGCTGAGCAGACACACACACACACACACACACACACACACACACACACACACACACACACACGCACACATATACATATATATATATATATATATATATATATATATATATATATATATAGAGAGAGAGAGAGAGAGAGAGAGAGAGAGAGAGAGAAGAGAGAGAGAGAGTGAATTGGATCGAGGTGGTATACCGGGGTTGACGTGCTGTCAGTGGATTGAATCAGGGCATGTGAAGCGTCTGTGGTAAACCATGGAAAGTTGTGTGGGGCCTGGATGTGGAAAGGGAGCTGTGGTTTCGGGCATTATTACATGACAGCTAGAGACTGAGTGTGAACGAATGGGGCCTTTGTTGTCTTTTCCTAGCGCTACCTCGCACACATGAGGGGGGAGGGGGATGGTATTCCATGTGCGGCGAGGTGGCGATGGGAATGAATAAAGGCAGACAGTGTGAATTTTGTGCATGGGTATATATGTATGTGTCTGTGTGTGTATATATATATGTGTACATTGAGATGCATAGGTGTGTAAATTTGCGTGTGTGGACGTGTGTGTGTACGTGTGTGTGGGGGTGGGTTGGGCCATTTCTTTCGTCTGTTTCCTTGCGCTACCTCGCAAACGCGGTAGACAGCGACAAAGCAAAATGAAATAAATGAATATATAATATATATATATATATATATATATATATATATATATATATATATATATATATATATATATATATTATCCCTGGGGATAGGGGAGAAAGAATACTTCCCACGTATTCCCTGCGTGTCGTAGAAGGCGACTAAAAGGGAAGGGAGCGGGTGGCTGGAAATCCTCCCCTCTCATTTTTTTTTTTTTTACCCAAAAGAAGGAACAGAGAAGGGGGCCAAGTGAGGATAATCCCTCAAAGGCCCAGTCCTCTGTTCTTAACGCTACCTCGCTAATGCGGGAAATGGCGAATAGTATGAAAGAAAAGATATATATATATAATATATATTGGAAAGGATCACAATTTTTCGCGTGATCAAGATATTCCTATGAGTCCACGGGGAAAATGAAACACGAAAAGTTCCCAAGTGCACTTTCGTGTAATAATCACATCATCAGGGGAGACACAAGAGAGGAATATAACAGTCAGTTGATATACATCGAAGAGGCGAAGCTAGGACGCCATTTGGTAAACATGTTTCTCAGCGTGGGCCAGAGGATACAGTAGATTAATCCCAGTAGATTAATTTGGTTTTTAGGATAACAAAAGGACTCTGGCCACATTATTGTTTTATTATATATAAAGTCTCAGATACCTGATATTTCAGATGTGTCTGTGTACACCCACATCCCTAATGAAGACGATGCTGAACTCTACGGATTTTTCATCATTTCATTTATATAATCGCTATTTCCCGCGCCAGCGAGGTAGCGCCAGGAAACAGACGAAGAATGGCCCATCCACTGACACACACACACACACACACACACACACACACACACACACACACAAATTTTCATGGCTATTTATAAACTGTTGATAATAATTACACTTGTAATATCTGAAATAAAATGTTACACTTTAAATTGTGTTACACTTTAAATTGTGTGACATTGTATCAAAGTTGAATACACTGAACAACGCGATGGACTGACAAATAGACTCTCTCTCTCTTTTTTTTTTCGATAGATGATCGGGTGGTATTATTCGGTTATCTGGTAATGCCCACGCTGGTTCGGATGCGTGCGCAATTATCCGGACGTTAGAGTGTCATGCAATAATGTGCATGATATATACAATGTTCAGCATTGTCAACAACGGTATTGGAATAAGACGTCTGTATGTCGTCCCACCGTTTGGTCGATGTTTGTTAATTAATGACAGTAGTAATCGTCCTTATGATTGTATGCCTATAATTACCTTTTTTGGGAATTTACATGAAATTCCTGCCATGGCTGCCATCAATGTTGTGTGTGTGTGTGATTTGAGTTATATTTCAAGATAACCACATAATGACACTGTCTGCTTGGACACTTGTGATCATGTTATATTCGATGAATTCTATAAAAAAAAATTCATTAAGAAATATCGTATTATGGGAATTACTTATCCGAGTATTTTGATGCGATAAAGAGAAGGTTATTTCAAAGATGATATTGTATAGACGTAGACGCATACCGTGAAAGTAAACATTTTCTTAAGGCGAAGGTACACACACACACACACACACACACACACACACACACACACACACACACACACACACACACACCCGCGCGCGCGCGCGCGGTCATGTGCGTGAGAAGTGTATGGCATGCGTGAGATGGGAAATACGCATGTGAGTAAGGCTGGGATTAGGGATTGGGAGTTGGCTGGGAGACGAGTCAGCTGTTGTTTGCTGATAACACACTGTTGATGGCAGACTCAAGTGAGAAACTGCAGAAGCTGGTCTGTGAATTTTGAAGACTGTGTGCGAAAGGAGAAAGTTAAGAGTATACGTGTAGAAGAGTGTGTGCGAAAGGAGAAAGTTGAGAGTAAACGTGTATACGACTGTGTGCGAAAGGAGAAAGTTGAGAGTATACGTGTAGAAGAGTGTGTGCGAAAGGAGAAAGTTGAGAGTAAACGTGTATGCGAGTGTGTGCGAAAGGAAAAACTTAAGAGGGGAACGTGTATACGAGTGTGCGCGAAAGGAGAAAGTTGAGAGTATACGTGTAGAGGAGTGTGTGCGAAAGGAGAAAGTTGAGAGTAAACGTGTATGCGAGTGTGTGCGAAAGGAAAAAAGATGAGAGGGGAACGTGCTTAAAAGCAAAGTTAAACAGATCTAGCAGTGGGAAGGTGGCTTGATGGCTTGAGGAGTGTGAATTGGAGTAAGTGGGATGTTTGTAAGGTACCTGGGAGTGAACATGGCTGCGAATAGAACTGTAGAAGCTGAAGTGAGTATTGGGGTGGACGAGGGTGCTAATAAGGACGTGGATGCATTGAGAAGTGTGTGTGTGTGTGTGTGGGTGAAGAGGTCACTGTCTGTACGGGAAAACATGAGCACGTTTGATTTTACAGCAGTGCCGTATTTACAGTTTCCTTTGATCGTCTTTTACACCACCTGATGATAACTGACGTGTTTACACTAGCCTTTGTTAAGATTTTTTTTTTTTACCTGATGATAAATGACTTGTTTACAATGTTTCGTTATTATCGTTCTTTCTTATTCTTTATCCCTCTAAGGTCCATTTTGAATGTAGATAATTCAGTAGACACAATTTATTCTTTTTTTTTCTTCTGAAGTTCATTATGAATGTAGGTAATTCAGAAGACACAATTTATTCTTTCTTTTTTCCCCTTGAGGTCCATTTTAAATGTTGGTAATTTAGTAGACACAATTTATTCTTTTTTCCCTCTGAGGTCTATTTTGAATGTAGGTAATTTAGTAGACACAATTTATTCTTTTTTCCCTCTGAGGTCCATTTTAAATGTAGGTAATACAGTAGACAGAATTTATTCTTTTTTCCCCTCTGAGGTCCATTTTGAATGTAGGTAATACAGTAGACACAATATCTTCACCATAGCATTGCATAAGATCACTAGGATGCACCTAAAGACCAGAGATCATCCCAAAAAATTGTAATTTAAAAAAAAAAAGATTTTTTTTCCTTTTTCTCAAAAAGAATTTTTTCTTTTTTTCTTCTGAAAGGTCATCGGGGATGACCACCAGTGAGTGCTGGTTCAGGAGGGCGTGTTGCCCAGGGAAACAAACGCGTCATGAAAATATTTTATTTCTTTCTACAAAAATAACACATCTCTTCTGAAAATAGCTCAGTCAAGAGTCGATTACACCGGTGGGTTGGCTGGGTGGGTGGGGGAAGAAAAGAAAAACCAAGAAAAAGGAAGTCTTATCTTGTAACATCCACACTGGAAGAGATAGTAATAATAATAATAGGCAGATCAAGTCTTGTCTCCGTTGTAACATTCACTTTAATCTATTTATGAACATCTTCGTTTGTGAATAATGTATAGGAGTAATTTATTTATCTTTTCCCCCCCTTCATCATTTCCCTCCCCCACCGCAAGAGACTGATATGCCCTTCTTCCGCGCGCGTGTCCTAAGGATGTGATGAGCAGTTGCCTTGAGTCCAAAGCAACATGGACAATACACAGCGACTATGAACCTTATGGGGCGTACAGATAAAGCTGATGTTTCCCTCGTCATTGAGTGTGGGAGATAGAGCCGTTTTACTCTGGCATTGATGTCATAGTGTATATATATATATATATATATATATATATATATATATATATATATATATATATATATATATATTGATTAGGTTACAAATCATATACGCTACAAATTATAGGAAATGAAGAAAATCATAAGGTTCACTTTCACTAGTCTTGGATATATGATTATCAGCTTAACCTACTATATCTTTGGCTTCACCAGAATTAATTGTGGATCGCAGTGATACAATGTGACACAGACGTAGGGCCCCTTTCATTGCCAGATATTACTTTATTCTTTGTAACATTCGTGGGTATTGTCTCTCCATGTAACAGTTGCTGTAGAAACTACAATATATATATATATATATATATATATATATATATATATATATATATATATATATATATTATTCACTATATGGCTGATTCATGTGAGAAACTGCAGAAGCTGGTGACTGAGTTTGGTAAAGTGTGTGGAAGAAGAAAGTTAAGAGTAAATGTGAATAAGAGCAAGGTTATTAGGTACAGTAGGGTTGAGGGTCAAGTCAATTGGGAGGTGAGTTTGAATGGAGAAAAACTGGAGGAAGTGAAGTGTTTTAGATATCTGGGAGTGGATCTGGCAGCGGATGGAACCATGGAAGCGGAAGTGGATCATAGGGTGGGGGAGGGGGCGAAAATTTTGGGAGCCTTGAAAAATGTGTGGAAGTCGAGAACATTATCTCGGAAAGCAAAAATGGGTATGTTTGAAGGAATAGTGGTTCCAACAATGTTGTATGGTTGCGAGGCGTGGGCTATGGATAGAGTTGTGCGCAGGAGGATGGATGTGCTGGAAATGAGATGTTTGAGGACAATGTGTGGTGTGAGGTGGTTTGATCGAGTAAGTAACGTAAGGGTAAGAGAGATGTGTGGAAATAAAAAGAGCGTGGTTGAGAGAGCAGAAGAGGGTGTTTTGAAATGGTTTGGGCACATGGAGAGAATGAGTGAGGAAAGATTGACCAAGAGGATATATGTGTCAGAGGTGGAGGGAACGAGGAGAAGAGGGAGACCAAATTGGAGGTGGAAAGATGGAGTGAAAAAGATTTTGTGTGATCGGGGCCTGAACATGCAGGAGGGTGAAAGGAGGGCAAGGAATAGAGTGAATTGGAGCGATGTGGTATACAGGGGTTGACGTGCTGTCAGTGGATTGAATCAAGGCATGTGAAGCGTCTGGGGTAAACCATGGAAAGCTGTGTAGGTATGTATATTTGCGTGTGTGGACGTGTGTATGTACATGTGTATGGGGGGGGGTTGGGCCATTTCTTTCGTCTGTTTCCTTGCGCTACCTCGCAAACGCGGGAGACAGCGACAAAGTATAAAAAAAAAAAAAAAAAAAAAAAATATATTATTCACTATATTACTTTTGTTTGTGTATCTCCATTTGATGCCAAGTATTCTACAAACCAAATGAAGCGAGTCTTGTTTCTTTCTCTCTTATTACCAAGCGACAGAGGGAGAGGGGGAGAAGCCAGCTTCGTTTGAGCGAAGGTTAAAGAATTCATTAAGGTGAGATGGTTCTGAAAAGGAGGGTGTTCTCTCTCTCTCTCTCTCTCTCTCTCTCTCTCTCTCTCTCTCTCTCTCTCTCTCTCTCTCTCTCTCTCTCTCTTTCTCTCTCGAGCGTATATGTTATGGACTACAGAGTATGATCCTCTTGACTTGCACGAACGACCCTTGACCCTAATTTCCACGCCACTCTTACAAAGATTACCCACTCGTGTATGATGACATTAGGCGTGGAGTGGCAAGACTTGCCCCTTGATTACGATGATTTAAACTTTAATGACGATGATTAAGACTCAGAAGTACGACAATTTAAGCCTTAAGTACGACGATTTAACTCTTGAGTCCCACGACTTTTTTTAACCCAGGAATACGATGATTTCACCCTTCGAGTACGATGGTTTACGCCTTCGAGTACGATGGTTTACGCCTTCGAGTACGATGGTTTACGCCTTTGAGTACGATGGTTTACGCCTTCGAGTACGATGATTTACACCTTCGAGTACGATGATTTACGCCTTCGAATACGATGGTTTACGCCTTCGTGTACGATAATTTAACTCAGCCACGATGACCTCACACGTTGAACGCGCTCTCCGGCTCAGTAGACATCTCACGCACCCATCGAGAACAGACAGAGTCTGTTTGAACACACCTCGACGCTAACAGACCCTCCTCCCCTTCGGATTAGCCAGACACAACACAACGCACCCTTCTTACCCTTCAAGTTATTTTCTTTAACAGTTGAGAATATATATATGTATCCTTTCGTTGTTAGTGTCTTCGCTGACCTCAAATATATGTGTGTGTGTGTGTGTGTGTGTGTGTGTGTATGTGTGTGTGTGTGTGTGTATGTGTGTGTGTGTGTGTGTGTGTGTGTGTGTGTGTGTGTAGGGGTGCGGCTAGGGGGTTTGCACAAAGCTTCCCTGTGTGGTTAGTCTTGGATCCTGAGTCGTGAGCCGCCAGCACAGGATGCTGTGGCCCAGCAGTGGGTCAGGAGCTGGAGCGCGCCTCCTTCCCTCCCTCCTTCCCTCCTTCCCTCCCTCCTTCCCTTATAGACGCGAATCCGCGGAGGGAATTCAGGCCTCTCTAAACCCCACCTCCTTCCCTCCCTCCTTCCCTCCTTCCCTCCCTCCTTCCCTCCTTCCCTCCTTCCCTCCCTCCTTCCCTCCCTCCCCTTATAGACGCGAATCCGCGGAGGGAATTCAGGCCTCTCCAAACCTCACCTCCTTCCCTCCCTCCGTCATCTCTCTGGTTTGCCAGCTGAAGGAATGACTTAGTTTAGTAATAGTTTAGATAAACAAGGGGGTAGTTTTGTGGCATTGTAGGACTGTATGATGTTCGAATGTAGGTTCCATCCCTTGTATATATATATATATATATATATATATATATATATATATATATATACGAACCCTTTGGCCTTGTTATCCTCGAGCTGTGCTTAAACATGTTTCAAACTTCAGTTCCTCTTAGTTTAACAAGTCTTCCCACTTTCGTATATTTCAAGGTGTATTCCACCCTGAGCCCTGAAATGCACCGTTCCTCACGATCGTATAGCGTTGTCACCATCGTAACTATAGTCATGTTCGTTGTCACCTTCACTGTCACTTTCACTGTCAAGATATCGCGTTCGTTGTTACTAACGCAAGCACACGTACGTACTTTCACTGTGAAATAGCACTGGCTTTAATCCTTTCACTGTCATGTAGCACTGTCATTATCACTTTCACTGTCACGTTACTGCCATTGTCACCTTCACAGTGGTGAATATGCAGTGGTCTTCAAGCATTGCCAGTGTTGTATGACGAAGGGGGATATCCTTCAAGGGGTCAGGCGTTAGCAACACTGTCATACTCTTACGCCAGTTTAATGGTCAAAAGAAAAAAAAAAATGTTTGATTTTACTTTAAGAAAATAAAAGAAATAGGAAAATGATGATAATTTTCGTAATTTTTTAGACTAACAAACGAAGGAGAGATACCTGAGCCAAGAAGTACAGTGGCCACTGAAAATGTCAGACCGTGATACAGAAATAGAGTAATCAAATTCCGGTACAGAATCACAGACTTTTGAAGGTTAAACTAATTCTGAATACGAACCGCCAACTATTTCTTTTTCTTTCTTTTTTCTTTTTAAGTTTTACGTAAGAGTTCTTCGTCTGTTCCTGGCGCTACCTCGCGAACGCGGGACAAGGCGATCATGCATCACAGACTCCAAGTCAAATTTAATGATTTCTCAAATTTAGATCGACTTTGACAACCGTCCAGAGTTATGTATGGACGTAGGTATCACATCACCATCCAATGGACAGGGACTCTCGACCATATCCGGCCAGCAGATCCCGGGTTTGGCATTATAATGCTGCAGCCAGTATAGGCGTATCTGCACCCACAGATCACACAGGTGTTACTCGCGATCCTTAAATGCCAGACTCTGACCTTTACATGATGATAAAGGTCACTGAGCGCTTTGAGGGGTAAAATAAGAGGATGAAGATAATTGAAATTCCCCCCAAAAAATGTGTGATACCTTGATATAGAAACAGTAATATACTCTTATATATATATATATATATATATATATATATATATATATATATATATATATATATATATATATATATTCCAATGAGCGAGGTTATGTAATGAATAAGTTTTAAATTTCTTGAAAATTTTTTTTTGTCATGAAACTTTTTTTAAACTTTTAAATTTCCTGATTTTTTTGTCATTAAACTTTTTTAAAATTCTACACATTTCTTGAATTTTTATGAAACTTTTTAAAAACTTTTCTACATTTCTTAATTTTCTTTTTGTCATGAAACTTGTTTTTAAGTTTTCTACATTTCTTGATTTTTTTGTCATGAAACATTTTTTTTTTTATCTTTTTATCTTTTCTACATTTCTCGATGTTTTCATGAAACTGTTATTAAAACTTTTAAACATTTCTTAATTTTTTTGTCTTGAAACTGTTTTAAAACTTTTCTTCATTTCTTAGATTATCGTTTTGTCATGAAACTTTTTAACTTTTCTAAATTTCTTGAAATCTAAATTTTTTTCTGTCATGAAACTTTTTTTTAAACTTTTCTAAGCTGTCCGTATTTCAAGCTTCATCAATGAGCTTATTCATCAGCGTCTCCGGCACTACATAAGTTTTTCTTTTTTCTTACAACAGACAAAAGGTTTTTATATTTGTTTACATGTGGCCTATCGTGGCTCTGTTCTTCCATGCTTTGAAGAAGAGTTCGCCCGCCAGCGTCACCAAAATGGTTTAGAAACGTAGAGCTTGTCATCAAATCACCCCTTACTCTTCTCTCTTCCATAGTGGGCAAATTTAAGGTCTTTAACCTCTCACACAGGAGCTCAATAACCTCTCCCTGGTACTCTAATTTAAGGCCTTTAACCTCTCTCACAGGAGCTCAATAACCTCTCCCTGGTACTCTAATTTAAGGCCTTTAACCTCTCTCACAGGAGCTCATTAACCTCTCCCAGGTACTCTAATTTAAGGCCTTTAACCTCTCACACAGGAACTCAATAACCTCCCCCTGGTACTCTAATTTAAGGCCTTTAACCTCTCTCACAGGAGCTCACTAACCTCTCCCAGGTACTCTAATTTTAGGCCTTTAACCTCTCTCACAGGAGCTCAATAACCTCTCCCTGGTACTCTGATTTTCACTCATACTTCTGATACCATTTCTGCTGCTCTCCTCTGGACCTTCTCTGTTAGTTCTTTCTCCTTCCTTCACTTCGTTGTCCAAACTTGACATGCATGACAGACCCCTGTGAGTGGTTTGTTGTATATTCCCTCATCCCTGTGCTTAAATGCGGTGTCTTATTATATGTCACTTGGTAGTACACATGTTAGAAGCAGCTCTGGCAACAGATCGTGGACAATGTCTGCTCGCCATTTACAGGCACAGCTCTTGTTAGATATTCTCCATGCAAGACTTTCTTGTCTGTTTTCGTCGGACGTCACCACGTGTCTGTATTAGAACTTAGCAGAGGAAATGTCACTAGATGTTCCACTTGTGTGACGGGTGCGCTACAATAGTGTATTCATAGATACAGCATTGTAGTATATACATACGTACAATATATTGTATAAGTACATGAACGCGATATCTAGAATATATATATATATATATATATATATATATATATATATATATATATATATATATATATATATATATATATATATATATATATATAAAGAATAGCTTAATCCCTTGATTATATATTTATAAGTTGGCTGTGGGGATGTTTGGATAAGCACAATCTTTCAGTGAGACACATGCAACACAGTGTGTTATTCACGAGCGCACTAGTGCTCCTGAGGTATGCCATCAGCTCCCTAGAACCTAATTTTTTGGATCTTTTTCCAAAGTCAAACCGGAGGGCATTTTGAACTTAAAAGGTCGCCTCTAATCACTTCCTGGTCATTTGAGGTCGCCTTATCTAACCTGTCTGAGGACGGTAGTTGCCCATCCCCCTTCGAGTTGAGGATTTCCCCTCCATTCCCCTTCAGATAGTGACCTGGAGTCTTGGTCGGTCCTGGACCACATGAGGTGAATCTGCCACTACAGAAAGGAATATGGTCATGAAGAAAAGAAAATGAAAGATAAGCATTTTTTTTTTTCGGTAACATAGATGAAATGATACCATCTGACGCTTTCCTGTGAGATGAGAGTTAGAGAGAGAGAGAGAGAGAGAGAGAGAGAGAGAGAGAGAGAGAGAGAGAGAGAGAATTGCTTCTTTCATCATCCAAAAATAATGCAAAAGTTTCCCAAATCTTCGCCACAGAACTTGGCGAAAGAAAACCTTAACCTACGACTGTTCTCTGACTAGAGGGACTTTATACTCAATCCTGGGTCCTCCTGCAGGACTTTCTTGTGGGTCCTACCGCAGGATTCCGTCATTGGACACCCCTTCCCCCCCTGCAGGACTCTCACACGTCCTCCTGTGGGAGGGAGGCTGGCTGCCATGGGTCCTGCAGGAATTTTTCTTAGGACTTCCTGTAAGACTCAATCTCTTTCTCTCTCTCTCGTGGGTCCTCCTGCAGGACTCTGTTATGGGTCCACCTGCAGGATTTTTTGCTGGTTCCTCCTGCAGGACGCACTCGTGGGTCCTCCTCCTCCTGCAGAACGCTCTCGTGGGTCCTCCTCCTCCTGCAGGATGCTCTCGTGGGTCCTCCTCCTCCTGCAGGACGCTCTCGTGGGTCCTCCTCCTCCTCCTGCAGGACGCTCTCGTGGGTCCTCCTCCTCCTGCAGGACGCTCTCGTGGGTCCTCCTCCTCCTGCAGGATGCTCTCGTGGTTCCTCCTCCTGCAGAATTCTTTCTTGGGTCCTCCTCCTCCTGCAGGACTCTCTCGTGGTGGCTGCTGTGGGTTTCTCTCATCAGGACTTGTTGAGGCAGTTGGGGATGTTGGCGGAGGACTGGAGGTGCTGCGCCCTCCGCAGCTTCTCCATGTTCTCCAGCAGGAGGGTGTTGGAGGGCTCCTGCCCGTGGGCTGTCAGGTAGTACCTCCACGCGCGATCGTAGTCACCCTGGTGGAGAGAGACAAGAGACTTCGGTGAGGTCGGGAAGTGACAGAGGGGTCTCTCTCTCTCTCTCTCTCTCTCTCTCTCTCTCTCTCTCTCTCTCTCTCTCTCTCTCTCTCTCTCTCTCACACACACACACACACACACACACACACCACTCGATGAGCGGGACGCTCTGGTCTTACCCCCATTGGCAAAAATCTCATCGCAACGTAGACGCTCGTCGGGGAGGCCTCTCTCTCTCTCTCTCTCTCTCTCTCTCTCTCTCTCTCTCTCTCACCCATGATAACCTTACCCCCCTGGCGACATTAGGTAGGTAGACACTCCCCGTCTACCTTCTCTGTAGACGGTGACACAAGCCTCGAATCGACCAGCACTACGCCTTTACCTCCGATCAACTCACTCCACATACATGCCTCCCTCCCGTCCCCAGGGAGAGAGGGAGACTCGCTAGACAGACTTACCCTTCCGTGTGTGTTGGAGAGAGTGGACACGTGGCAGTCTTGCCCTTCAGTGCCTACTGGAGAGAGTGGACACGTGGCACACTTACCCTTCATTCAGTGTGTCTGTTTGAAATACCACACTTATACGTGTATACAATCACAGAAATCACGCAGTACATATCCATATATTTGCATTTATATATATATATATATATATATATATATATATATATATATATATATATATATATATATATATATATATATTTTATACTTTTCGCCATTTCCCGCATTAGCGAGGTTGCGTTAAGAACAGAGGACTGGACCTTTGAGGGAATATCCTCACCTGGCCCCCTTCTCTGTCCCTTCTTTTGGAAAATTAAAAAGAAAAAAAAACGAGAGGGGAGGATTTCCAGCCCCCCGCTCCCTTCCCTTTTAGTCGCCTTCTACGACACGCAGGGAATACGTGGGAAGTATTCTTTCTCCCCTATATATATATATATATATATATATATATATATATATATATATATATATATTTATATGAATTCATATATCGATGCATCGATCAAGTTAGATTGGTGATATTCACCTTTAAGAAGGAACTTCATCAACTTTTGCAATCCTCTGTAATTTCGGCAATTAAGCCTTGTTCCAGCTGAATTACCATTCTCATTGCTGTAGTGTCATGAGGATTGCCACACATAATGACTACAATCAATGCGTGTGATTACATTCATGTCATTACTCTAATTAAAACTTCGAAGTCATCATCTCTTTATCCCAGACTTAAAACACCAATTAGGAGCCAAGAAATTACCAATGAATGTTTCGATAGATTGCATATATATATATATATATATATATATAGCATGTGGCTGGTGTTTTCTTCAGTGGAAGTGACTGTCCATTCAGTGTGACTTGGAGGGTGTGAGATGGATTCGTGTCGGATTGGGGTTAAAGAGGGTGATTGAAGACATGTGTGGGGAGGCAGACATTCCGTCCTGGGTGAGCCATTATTTCAGTTGGATACCTTAGTGCTGCATTGTTTGTTTGTTGTTGCTGTTGTGGTCTAAGGGTGTTGTGACGTGACTGTGAAGTCGTCTGCATATAAAAGGACTCTCGTGTCTTTGCCAGAAGTGATGGTTATAGGTTGTGCCAGGGAGAGATGGAAGAGGGTTGGAGAAAGAACTGCTCCTTGGGGGACTCCATTGTAGAGTTGGAGTGGCTCTGCCGTGGTGGCCGGTGATGGAGTCGGCCGATCACTTATTTTTCACTATCGTGGAGGATGGTATCTGATACCTTTTATGTGACGTATGTGTCGGGGGATGGTGTCGAATGCTTGGTGTCTATTGCCATTTGTACTGTACGTGAGGGGGGACTAGGATTAGTTGAAGCCGTCTTGGAGGTGTTGTGTGAGGTTTGGTGTGTCGCATGTTTATGTCCTGGATGAGAAGGGTAGCGTCAAGATGAGATGACTTGAGTCCTTGAAGAAAAACCCGCCTTGGCTCCTTCCACTGTTCCTTCGTTTAGGAAGTAATACAGAAGGGGAGAAAGTCGCGTTCCCTTGTTCCTCTTCAAATGGAACACACAAATGAAATGTCCTCAGAACACACACACAAACACACAAAGAGGAAATGACTCACTCAGCACTTTAAAAGCAATTCACCCGCCTCTTTCAAAGGTACACCCTCACCTGCTTCATCTCAGCCATGCACACCACACGAAGCAGTGCCGTCAGAATAATAACTGGCTGCCCAGCTACCACGAACACTCGCCACCCTACACAAACACACACGAGGAAGATCACGCCAATACAGTCCCGCACGAATAGCCAGCTCAGCCCTAGACTAAACGAGCTTCGTCTTTGGATTCCAGAGTGCCGTCCGGGTGACCTACAACTGACCTTGAGTGCCACCGAGTGCCACTGGAGTGGGGGGGTGGTCAAGAGACCCCCAATCAGTGTGGTACAGAGCCGCAGGAAACCTCACGTCTCATATTCTTAGTCTACCATCGTCAGGTAAGTGACTTTAGGTTTATTACGTGACGTCAGAGGGTCATTAGAGGACAAATTGACCTAGAGTGACCTGCGAATGACCTCATTGTGATGGGTAAGTACTGAGATAGTTTTAATGGTAAACTGGGATGGGACGATTCAGATCGGTTTTAATTGGGGTGGATTTCTACTGGGGTCAACTTCACTGTGGTGGAAGGAAAGGTAAAGACACTTGACTCTCCCTCCCTCTACCCCAGTCGGGTCAACCCAGGGAAAATTTGTGGCACTTATTGTGATGGATGGGCACTGTGGTGACAGTCTTGTGCGTTGACGAACCACCAATTAGGGTTTTCATGAGTTGAAAGGTCTGTAACTACAGGGGAGGCCTGTAACTCACTCTGGTGTGGTATATATTGCTTCCAGGTTAACAACATGGGTGTGGTTAAAGGCGGGTCCTACATGGGAGACCTGAAACTCACCTTGGTGTGGTATGTTGCTACCATGTTGACATGGGCTAGAGTTACAGTAGATCCCACACGGGTGGCCTGAAACTCACCTTGGTGTGGTATATTGCTCCCAGGTTGACGTGGGCGTGGGTTAGGGTAGGTTGAAGCTCCACCGCCAGCAGGTAACTCTTCAGGAGATAATGGTATGCAAGTTTAGAATCCTAACCATACGTTAAAACAATTTTATTCGTACAGTTAATGACTTATGAGCAAGACACGGAAGTATGAATTATACACATTGCAAGCATTTGAAGATGGCCTTCTGAAAGATGGTCTGACCTTTCTTTTAAGATGGCCTGACCTTCCTAAAGAGGGCCTGACCTTCTTAAAGATAACCTCACCTCCTTAAAGATGGCCTGACCTTCTTATATATGGCCTGACCTTCTTAAAGATTGCCTGACCTCCTTAAAGATGGCCAGACCTTCTTAAATATGGCCTGACCTTCTTATATATGGCCTGACCTTCTTAAAGATGGCCTAACCTTCTTAAAGATGGCCTGACCTTCTTAGAGATGGCCTGACCTTCTTAAAGATGGCCTGACCTTCTTAGAGATGGCCTGACCTTCTTAAAGATGGCCAGACCTTCTTAAATATGGCCTGGCCTTCTTAAAGAATGCCTAACCTTCTTAAAGATGGCCTGACCTTCTTAAAGATGGCCAGACCTTCTTAGAGATGGCCTGACCTTCTTAGAGATGGCCTGACCTTCTTAAAGATGGCCAGACCTTCTTAAAGATGGCCTGACCTCCTTAAAGATGGCCAGACCTTCTTAAATATGGCCTGACCTTCTTAGATATGGCCTGACCTTCTTAAAGATGGCCTGACCTTCTTAAAGATGGCCTGACCTTCTTAAAGATGGCTTGACCTTCTCAAAGATGGCCTGACCTTCTTAAAGATGGCCAGACCTTCTCAAAGATGGCCTGACTTTCTTAAAGATGGTCTGACCTTCTTAAAGGCGCCTAAACCGTCTTAAAGATGGCCAGACATTATCAAAATCGTCCAGATCTTCTTAAAGGCATCCAGGCGTCTTTGAAGAGGCCCAGGCTTCCTTAAGAAATGCAAGAGATCATCTTAAAAAGTTCCAGACTTCCTTAAAGGCCCCCTAGGCCTCCTTAAAGACCTCCAAACCTCCTTAAAGAAGCTCAGCCTCCTTAAAGCCGCTCAGACCTCCTTAAAGACCTCCAGACCTCCTTAAAGACGCCCAGACTTCCTTAAAGACACCCAGACCTCCTTAAAGACACCCAGACCTCCGTAAAGGCGCCCGGGCCTCCTTAAAGAAGCCCAGACTTCCTTAAAGAAACCCAGACTTCCTTAAAGAGGCCCAGACTTCCTTAAAGACGCCCAGACCTCCTTAAAGACGCCCAGACCTCCTTAAAGACGCCCAGACCTCCTTAAAGACGCCCAGACCTCCTTAAAGACGCCCAGACCTCCTTAAAGAGGCCCAGACTTCCTTAAAGTCGCCTAGACCTCCTTAAAGACGCCCAGACATTTTGAAAGACGACCAGACATTCTCAAAGACAGCCAAACGTCCTTAAAGACGCCCAGACTTCCTTAAAGACACCCAGACCTCCTTAAAGACGCCCGGACCTCCTTAAAGACGCTCAGACCTCCTTAAAGGCGCCCCGACTTCCGTAAAGACACCCAGACATTTTGAAAGACGACCAGACATTCTCAAAGACAGCCAAACCTTGTTAGAGAATCATCTGTATTTCAAGAGACAGGAAGTTGTCTGGCCTACGATTTATATGTCTGTGGCTGACTGACCTGCGCCGCCTCGTCTAGACTTTGTACATCATTGAGCAGGTCGCCGTGGTGGGCGTGGAGGCGGGCGCAGAGCGTGGGCGGCCTGGAGCAGTTGTGGGCGGCGCGGTGGGCCAGGGAGAGGGCGTCCTGGGTGCGGTTGGTGTGCGTGTAGAGGAGCGAGAGCTGGAAGAGCGCCTCCTGGTGTGCCGGGTCCTGGCGCAGTACCTGACGGAGGAGCTCCTCGCTCTCCAGGTAACTCCGCTGCTGTAACCGCACTCGCGCCTGCGCCAGCACCGCGGGAGGAGGATGCAGGTCGGGAGGAGGAGGAGGGAGAGAGAGAGAGAGATTATTCCTGGTCAGTTGAGGGGGGATGAAAGGGCCTCTAACTCCGGCGATGGTCTTTGTATGGGTCTTCAGAACTAGGGCGGTTGAGGTCTGAGTCATAGGGTAGTGTTAAGGGCGGGTCGGGTCGGTGGGTGTAATGTACGAGCTGTGTGCCTTATTACGAAGGGTGATACGACTGAGAGAGAATATGTGTTGCGATGATATTTCCCAGGACGCCTAGTGTTGCTGTGGTGTTCGTCAGGACGCCTAGTGTTGCTGTGGTGTTTGTTAGGACGCCTAGTGTTGCTGTGGTGTTCGTCAGGACTCCTAGTGTTGCTGTGGTGTTCGCCAGGACTCCTAGTGTTGCTGTGGTGTTCGTCAGGACGCCTAGTGTTGCTGTAGTGTTCGTCAGGACTCCTAGTGTTGCTGTGGTGTTCGTCAGGACGCCTAGTGTTGCTGTAGTGTTCGTCAGGACGCCTAGTGTTGCTGTGGTGTTCGCCAGGACTCCTAGTGTTGCTGTAGTGTTCGTCAGGACTCCTAGTGTTGCTGTGGTGTTCGTCAGGACGCCTAGTGTTGCTGTAGTGTTCGTCAGGACGCCTAGTGTTGCTGTGGTGTTCGCCAGGACTCCTAGTGTTGCTGTGGTGTTCGTCAGGACGCCTAGTGTTGCTGTAGTGTTCGTCAGGACGCCTAGTGTTGCTGTGGTGTTCGCCAGGACTCCTAGTGTTGCTGTGGTGTTCGTCAGGACGCCTAGTGTTGCTGTAGTGTTCGTCAGGACTCCTAGTGTTGCTGTGGTGTTCGTCAGGACGCCTAGTGTTGCTGTAGTGTTCGTTAGGACTCCTAGTGTTGCTGTGGTGTTCGTCAGGACGCCTAGTGTTGCTGTAGTGTTCGTCAGGACTCCTAGTGTTGCTGTGGTGTTCGTCAGGACTCCTAGTGTTGCTGTGGTGTTCGTCAGGACTCCTAGTGTTGCTGTGGTGTTCGTCAGGACTCCTAGTGTTGCTGTAATATCAAACATTGCTCACAATGCTGCAATTATATTCGCCAAATCCCTCGTCGTGTTTTAGTGAAATACATACCAATGCTCAGAAATGTCACAGTGATTATTAAACATATTGCTTCAAGAGTTTTACGGCAATTCGACAATGCAAAGATATTTTTTTAATGGGGGAAAAAAAGGGGGTGGAGGAGGGAGAGAGGGAGGGGCGACATGAAAAAAAGTGTGGGGTTGGTGTGGGAGGGAGAGTGAGGGACGACATGTTCCTTGAATGAGCGTGTCGCCCGCCCGCCAGTACGGAAGAAGGTGGAGAGCACCCACCAGGTGGACGCGGGAGGAGAGCATCTCAGGGCAGTGCCTGAGGACGGTGACGAAGGTGGCCTCAGCGTCCTCCAACCGACCCGTCTTGAGATACAGCTTCCCCAGGCTCTCGCCGATCTCCGGCTCCCACGTCAGCGCCAGAGCTCTGGAATAGGGCAACAGGGAGTGGTGTTAAGTGGGTGAAGGAAGGGGCAGCAGGGAGTGGTGTTGAGTGGGTGGGGAAGGGCAGCAAGGAGTGGTGTTAAGTGGGTGGGGAAGGGCAGCAAGGGGTGGTGTTAAGTGGATGGGGAAGGGGCAGTAGGGAGTGGTGTTAAGTGGGTGGGGAAGGGGCAGTAGGGAGTGGTGTTGAGTGGGTGGGGAAGGGCAGCAGAGAGTGGTGTTAAGTGGGTGGGAAGGGCAACAGGGAGTG
Organism: Panulirus ornatus; assembly: GCF_036320965.1. NCBI lineage: Eukaryota > Metazoa > Arthropoda > Malacostraca > Decapoda > Palinuridae > Panulirus > Panulirus ornatus. Next base: position 33,928,306 of record NC_092238.1, on the reverse strand, counting down.
GTGTTAAGTGGGTGAAGGAAGGGCAGCAAGGGGTGGTGTTAAGTGGATGGGGAAGGGGCAGTAGGGAGTGGTGTTAAGTGGGTGGGGAAGGGCAGCAAGGAGTGGTGTTTTGTGGGTGGGGAAGGGGCAGCAGGGAGTGGTGTTATGTGGATGGGGAAGGGCAACAGGGAGTGGTGTTATGTGGGTGGGGGAAGGGCAGCAAGGAGTGGTGTTATGTGGGTGGGGGAAGGGCAGCAAGGAGTGGTGTTAAGTGGGTGAGGGAAGGGCAGCAGGGAGTGGTGTTGAGTGGGTGGGAAGGGCGGCAGGGAGTGGTGTTAAGTGGGTGGGGAAGGGCAGCAAGGGGTGGTGTCAAGTGGGTGGGGAAGGGCAGCAAGGAGTGGTGTTATGTGGGTGGGGGAAGGGCAGCAAGGAGTGGTGTTATGTGGGTGGGGAAGGGGCAGCAGGGAGTGGTGTTAAGTGGGTGGGGAAGGGCAACAGGGAGTGGTGTTATGTGGGTGGGGGAAGGGCAGCAAGGAGTGGTGTTATGTGGGTGGGGGAAGGGCAGCAAGGAGTGGTGTTATGTGGGTGGGGGAAGGGCAGCAGGGAGTGGTGTTAAGTGGGTGAGGGAAGGGCAGCAGGGAGTGGTGTTGAGTGGGTGGGAAGGGCGGCAGGGAGTGGTGTTAAGTGGGTGGGGAAGGGCAGCAAGGGGTGGTGTTAAGTGGGTGGGGAAGGGCAGCAAGGAGTGGTGTTAAGTGGGTGGGGGAATTGCAGCAGGGAGTGGTGTTAAGTGGGTGGGGAAGGGCAGCAAGGAGTGGTGTTATGTGGGTGGGGAAGGGGCAGCAAGGGGTGGTGTTAAGTGGGTGGGAAGGGCAGCAGGGAGTGGTGTTATGTGGGTGGGGGAAGGGCAGCAGGGAGTGGTGTTAAGTGGGTGGGGAAGGGCAGCAAGGAGTGGTGTTATGTGGGTGGGGAAGGGGCAGCAGGGAGTGGTGTTAAGTGGGTGGGAAGGGGCAGCAGGGAGTGGTATTAAGTGGGTGGGAAGGGCAGTAGGGAGTGGTGTTGAGTGGGTGGGGAAGGGGCAGCAGGGAGTGGTGTTAAGTGGGTGGGGAAGGGCCAGCAGGGAGTGGTGTTAAGTGAGTGGGGAGGGCAGCAGGGAGTGGTGTTAAGTGGGTGGGAGGGGAAGGCAGGTGGATCCTCGACAGGTGAAGGACAGGCCTCAGGGGAGGGCAGGACTAAATGAAACCTAGATTGATTAGTAACGTCCAGAAAAACTACAACTGTGTATCGAGATCTTTGTGACTGGCAGCGTGACATGACATGACAGTCAGGATGGCAGTGTGGGAGTTGGTGTGGGGGTGTGACTGGCAGCGTGACATGACAGTCAGGATGGCAGTGTGGGTGTGGGGGTGTGGGATGGTTATGACCGTAAAAGGGTGGGGAGGAGGGAGAAGGAGTAGGAGGATGTTTTACAGCTGGTTCGTGTGTGAGGCAGCTGCTGTGGCCAGGGGATGACACAGAGGGCGAGCGAGTTGAGGCAGAGAGAGAGAGAGAGAGAGAGAGAGAGAGAGAGAGAGAGAGAGAGAGAGAGAGAGAGAGAGAGAGAGAGAGGGGTGGCTGTTGGGGCAGGTGGGAGGCACAGGCAGCATTTGGGGCTAAAAGGGAGAAAGTTCCTCCGCGGAGGAAGACAGAACTGCCGTTATCTCGACGACCCCATGTGACTGACTGAGTGGAGGTGGGTGGGAGACGACGACGACGAGGAGGAGGTAGGATGACCAGTAGACAGAGAGAGAGGGTCGTGTTTGGGCAGACGGGCAGTCCGTCACTGGGGTGAGGAGGGGGAGAGGAGAGGGTTGATTAGAACAGGGGTTGGTGAGGAGGGGGGGGGAGAAGAACAGGCTCTTGAAATATTTTCACATCACAAAGTAACAAGTCTTAAACCTCCCTGGGTTTTCCTCAACTCCCCAGGTTTTGCTTCAGCTCCCCAGAATTTCCTCAACTCCTAGTGTTTCCTGAACTCCCCAGGGTTTTCCTCAACTCCCCAGACTTTCCTCAACTCCCCAGGGTTTGCCTCACCTCCCCACGGTTATCCTCAACTCCCATGGGTTTGCCTCACCTCCCCATGGTTTGCCTCACCTCCCCAGAGTTTCCTCAACTCCCCAGGAGTTTTCTCAACTCCCCAGGGTTTGCCTCACCTCCCCAGGGTTTGCCTCACCTCCCCACGCTTATCCTCAACTCCCCCAGTGTTGTCCCTCACCTCCCTCCACCTTCAGTGGCCCTTACCGCTTGAAGAGAATCTCTGCTTGTTTATCGTGGTCGAGGGTCCTCATGAGGCGGGCTGTGTTGACCAGCGCTACCGTGTGCTCCGGGTCGAGCCCGAGTGCCGTCTCGTAGTGCCTCAGTGCTGCTTCCCGTCGACCTGTGGGTGGGAATTAGGTCACGCGGGTCACCCAAGGAGAGAATCCGAGGTCAAGGCACGAAGGTTGATGGTAATTATGGAGGAGGACAAGAATGAAATGTTAAAAAAAAGAAGGGGAGGTGAATGCGTAGAGAGAAAAAAAATGTAAGAGGAAGAGGACTCATTGGGAAGCTGAGGTCCAAGGTCAGTTGTGGGGAGATGAGGTCAAAGGTCAGTTGTGGGGAGCCGAGGTCAAAGTGCTGTTATCATGTCAGGCGCAGGAAATCCATAATCATAGAAAGATAGGCATGAGAGATTACATTAAAGAGAAAAAATTGTGTTTTACCAAGTCTTAGAGGTAATGTTTTCAAGAAGTATCAGATATCAGAGTAAGACGCATTTAAAAAAAGCCATCATGTTCAAAACAGTCAAACAACACGAAAGAATAGGTTCATGCTCACAATTAGGTTCAGGTTCACAATTAGGTTCATGCGCACAATTAGGTTCAGGTTCACTATTAGGTTCATGTTCACAATTAGGTTCAGTCCACAATTAGGTTCAGGTTCACAATTAGGTTCATGTTCACAATTAGGTTCATGTTCACAATTAGGTTCATGTTCACAATTAGGTTCATGTTCACAATTAGGTTCAGGTTCACAATTAGGTTCATGCTCACAATTAGGTTCATGTTTGAGAGGAACATTGGCCTGATATGATTATATTAAAGGGTTGAGAACGAGCGCCCGATCTAACTATGCGAAAGCTATGTCGTTGACGCCTGTGTGGTGTATGTAAAGCCCTCACTTATGTTCCCTTTATCTCTAAGCGTCGAAGGAAGAGTAAAACGAACTCAGGAGTACTGACAGGCTAAAAGTAAAGCAGTGGTGAATATCAAAGGTTTTTTGGGGAAAGGGATGAGAAGCAAATGAAAAAAGAAAAAAGAAAGCACAATGTAACCTGACAGAAAAGCATACAGTATAATACTGCTCAACACACACACACGGTTCTCACACACCTCACTCATCATCCAGACGACAATTACTGAGCTTACATGAATGACACATTCCAGTGTCCAGTCCTCAGGCAACCTTATATCCCCCCCTCCTCCTCTCTGATGTATAAACATAGACTTGACATTCGAAAGTGGTATTGTATGATATAGCTTCTAAAAACCTCCCACACCCACCCACCCCGAGAGGCGACGGATCGCCGTGGTCGCCTCAACTCGTGCGAGGTGAACGTGAGGTAAGATCATCTCGCTCGCTCGCATTCTGTCTTCCTCCCGTGTTATCTTACTCTCCTCTTTGGCGAGGAAACAGTCATGCGATTGCCTCCTCCTCCTCCTCCTCATCGAGGTCTCTCTCTCTCTCTCTCTCTCTCTCTCTCTCTCTCTCTCTCTCTCTCTCTCTCTCTCTCTCTCTCTCTCTCTCTCAGCACGCACGGAACGGGGGAAGGGTTCAAGTCATTGATCCTGTCCCCTAGTTTCGTAATGTGAGCGGGTCCTGATTTTCGCCCAGTGGTGGTCGGTCTTTCCTTCAGTGTCCTTTACTCGTATTTTCTCTCTCCTCCTCCTCCTCCTCCTCCTCCTTACGTATTTATGATACATTCTTCTTGACGTGTTTTGCATTGTGGTTTATTATTGGTTTTTTTTTTGGTTTACGAGGTCTTATTTCCGATGGTCCCTCTGGGGGTTTTATGGTTATAAAGGTCATCCACATTACCTGGTGTGGTCTTCGTATGATGGGGATGATCGTTTTCTGTCAGTGACTCATGCTGAGTCGTCGAAACGCCGAGTTCGTACCGGCAGTTTGTTCGGCCACTCTGGTCACGTGGGGTGGGTGGGGGAGTCAGCTGATTCACGTCGTCAGGCAACAGTCAGCTGACTTTTGCGCAGTCAGCCGACCGTCGTGGGCCGACCCGGTGACAGGTGGCTGACAGGGAGCTGACTGAGTCCCTCCCTCCCACCACCGAGGTTGCTCCGTTTGGGTGACTCCCGCCGTCGCACACACACACACACACACACACACACACACACACACACACACACACACACATACGCGCGTGCGCACGCGCGCGAGTTAGGATAGTGTTTCCCTTCAAACATTCGTATAATAATGTTTTCGCCTCAGATCTGGGCATATGACACCCTCTACGTGTGGTCGCCTCTCATGCTCTTTCTTCTTTTTTTTCCCTTAATTCTCTCTCTCTCTCTCTCTCTCTCTCTCTCTCTCTCTCTCTCTCTCTCTCTCTCTCTCTCTCTCTCTCTCTCTCTCTCTCTCCTCCTTTCCGGCTGAAACACAATAGAACAGGAAGGAAGAGAGAAGAGCAGGAGGGAGGAGGTGGAGGCCCGTCCAGGGCTGCTGCCAACTTCATCAGCTCTCATCATCGCCTCCTCCTTCCCTCACCTCACCCTCACTCGCTAGTCCCTCCCACGCATCTTCCTCTTCCAGGACGTCCCTCGCCATACGTCTGGCTGGCCCGTATGTGTGTGTGTGTGTGTGTGTGTGTGTGTGTGTGTGTCGCAAATGAGACGGTTGAACTTCCCGGAACTGAGGCTTTATCAGAGCTCCTCCTCCTACAGTAGCTGGAGCTGTGGAGGGTCAGGGATGGCTACTCACTGGCTCGAGTCCCATGTTTTCTCTAGGAGTGACGAGTGCCTTCATTACGTCCCCCAGCATCCTAGCGGAGGATAAATATTGATCGTAAACAGTTTTGCTATCAGATTGCTCACAAGTTGGTAGGAGAATATTGTAATATATATATATATATATATATATATATATATATATATATATATATATATATATATATATATATATATATTAACGTTGATCAAAGTTTCTGTGTTGTGACGCGTCGGGAAACTTTGTGCTAATCACCGTGAGCAGGTCAGGTGGCGGCAGTTGGAGGCCCCTTCTCCCCCCAGACACACACACACACACACACACACACACACACACACACACACACACACACACACACACACACACGCATCTTCTTGGAGGAATAACCTCCTCCTCCTCCTCCTCCTCCTCCTCCTCTTCCCACTCACCGTCCCTCGCTCCTGACTGGCTCAGACCAGGGCAATATTCCTGGTAGGGGGTTTAGCAAGAGAGCCATCCGTGTGTGTGTGTGTGTGTGTGCGTGTGTGTGTGTGTGTGTGTGTGTGTGTGTGTGTGTTTTACGGGGAGAGAGTTTTGCACTAGTGCTGCCCTGTCTTTTAATCTTGCATATATGCACCATGTCTTTACTCATATGAGAGCACACACACACACACACACACACACACACACACACACACACACACACACACACACACACCTGGCTTAGGCTGTGTGTGTGTGTGTGTGTGTGTGTGTGTGTGTGTGTGTGTGTGTGTGTGTGTGTAATTGTTTATGTCGTCTAATTAGTTGCAATCTGTTCCATTTTGTCACAGTGCCTTATAGCGTTGTTCTTTTATTCTTTAGGATCACCATCTGCTGTAGGATACAGTCTGTAGTCTGTCCTCTATCATCATCTGCTGTAGGATACAGTTTGTAGTCTGTCCCCTATCATCATCTGCTGTAGGATACAGTCTGTAGTCTGTCCTCTATCATCATCTGCTGTAGGATACAGTTTGTAGTCTGTCCACTATCATCATCTGCTGTAGGATACAGTCTGTAGTCTGTCCTCTATCATCATCTGCTGTAGGATACAGTCTGTAGTCTGTCCCCTATCATCATCTTCTGTTGGATACAGTCTGTAGTCTGTCCTCTATCATCATCTTCTGTTGGATACAGTCTGTAGTCTGTCCTCTATCATCATCTGCTGTAGAATACAGTCTGTAGTCTGTCCTCTATCATCATCTGCTGTAGGATACAGTCTGTAGTCTGTCCTCTATCATCATCTGCTGTAGGATACAGTCTGTAGTCTGTCCCCTATCATCATCTGCTGTAGGATACAGTCTGTAGTCTGTCCTCTATCATCATCTGCTGTAGGATACAGTCTGTAGTCTGTCCTCTATCATCATCTGCTGTAGGATACAGTCTGTAGTCTGTCCTCTATCATCATCTGCTGTAGGATACAGTCTGTAGTCTGTCCTCTATCATCGTCTGCTGTAGGATACAGTCTGTAGTCTGTCCTCTATCATCATCTGCTGTAAGATGCAGTCTGTAGTCTGTCCTCTATCATCATCTGCTGTAGGATACAGTCTGTAGTCTGTCCTCTATCATCATCTGCTGTAGGATACAGTCTGTAGTCTGTCCTCTATCACCATCTGCTGTAGGATACAGTCTGTAGTCTGTCCTCTATCATCATCTGCTGTAGGATACAGTCTGTAGTCTGTCCTCTATCATCATCTGCTGTAGGATACAGTCTGTAGTCTGTCCCCTATCATCATCTGCTGTAGGATACAGTCTGTAATCTGCCCCCATCATCATCTGCTGTAGGATACAGTCTGTAGTCTGTCCTCTATCATCATCTGCTGTAGGATACAGTCTGTAGTCTGTCCCCTATCATCATCTGCTGTAGGATACAGTCTGTAGTCTGTCCTCTACCATCATCTGCTGTAGGATACAGTCTGTAGTCTGTCCTCTATCATCATCTGCTGTAGGATACAGTCTGTAGTCTGTCCTCTATCGCTGTCTTGTATCATGAGCTTTGGGTGTCGAAGGGAAGACCCAGATTTTGTTTTCTATTGCCAGTGTATTGATCCGTTCTCCCTGGTGCGGACGTGTTTGTCGGTAACGAGGGTCATTAACGAGCCTAATGACTTGCAAGCCATCATATCACTAGCAACAGGATCATTTCCATGTCATACATACTAATTAGGTCATTCGCATGCCACTTATACGTAGGGAGTTCCGTGTGGGGTGTCTATACAGCCCCCCCGTGTAACTCTTAGGGTATTACAGACCGTGTTTCCACACTCTCGGCACAATGTTGACATCACCAGCGCACAACACCGCCAGCGAACACGAACAACACTACCAGCGCACACCACCGCCAGCGCACACCACCACCAGCGCACAACTTCACCACCAGCCGCCCTGATAGCACTTCCGTATGCCATATACGCCGCCGAACACCTTGTATGGCACGGATTTACCGGGACGTCTCGGAAGAAAATGCCATTTGCCGGGGAGACGACGAGGTGTGTTGCTGATTCGTGCACCTGCTCCGGTTCTCTCAAGTGTTTCATCTCGTTTATTCCCAACCCGTGGGTGTGTGTTGACACGCCACGCCAGAAGGAGGTTGGTGGTGGTGGAGTGGGTGGAGGAGGAGGAGGAGGGCTGACCTATGTGCTTAAGGACAAGAGAGTAGCTGAGAGAGAGAGAGAGAGAGAGAGAGAGAGAGAGAGAGAGAGAGAGAGAGAGAGAGAGAGATGGACGGACGTAATGTCTGGATGAAAGAAAGGAAGAAGGCGCCAGGTCTCTCTCCAGAGCCAGACCCTCCTGGCATCGGTCATCCCACACACACACACACACACACACACACACACACACACACAGCCAGACCGCAAAGGAGAGGTTTGTCACCGTGTGAGGAGAGATGAGAGGCATGAGGCCCCCATCCCTGGTGAGAGAGGTGGGTACAGGAGGACCTCTCCAGGGTGACAAGAAGGAGGAGGAAGTAACGACCCTGAGTTATGGGAAGGGAAGGGAGGGAGGTGGGTGACCTCTCTCGAGTGAAAGGAGGGAAAGGAGCGAGCCTTCAGGATGACTGAAGGGAACGAGACGGGGCGACCGCTCCTCAGCATGTGTGTAAGGGGGTGTAGGAAGCGACGCCCTTCTTCCCTCCCTCACCCCTTCCTGGGTTAGAAGGAATACCAAACGTAATTTTCGAGAGTGAGGAAAGATAAGACGCGGTCTTACCTGTAGACGAGACAGGCTCGGAAGGGAGCCTCCTTGTGTGAAAGATGGTAATAAACAACCCGTCCAAAGCTTGAGGAGGAGTATGGAGTGGCCTCTCAAGGACGAGAGAGGGATAACAAGTGGTCTTTTGCAGGCTGAGGAAGGGGAGGCGCGCCCCTCCCACAGGAAGGAATGGATGAGCAAGACACTCGTCAAGGGGACGAGAGGGGACGAGGGTTCTTGCAGAGGGGCGTTAAGCAGAGAGAGAGAGAGAGAGAGAGAGAGAGAGAGAGAGAGAGAGAGAGAGAGAGAGAGAGAGAGAGAGCACCACCGTAGAGGCGAGTATTGCCACACTTGCTGCTGACGTATGCAAAGAGGTCTGCCAGTGTTGGGAAGTGGAGGTGTAAGAAATGGGAAGGAGGAAGAGAAGAACACACACACAGTCTCTCTCTCTCTCTCTCTCTCTCTCTCTCTCTCTCTCTCTCTCTCTCTCTCTCTCTCTCTCTCTCATTCTGTCACTCACATCTCCCAGCTCCCCTTTAACCAAGTCATTGCTGATAATGAATACAGTATGAGGTGGCTGGGAGAGATAATGACACCTGTTCCGGGAGGAGGAGGAGGAAGAAGAGGAAAAGGAGGAGGCGGTGGTCTTAACCCGGCGTATAGAGCCGGGCAGAGTACCTCAGGACCGCGAGACAAGGCGGCTGTAAGGGAACGCAGGACCAACACACTTGTATACGCTGAAAAAAAAAAGATAAAGAAAAAATGCGTAACTTTTTATGGTGGATTTGGAAGCTGGTGTTTTTGTTTTTATTCTTCTGTGACTCAGGGTCTTACATACTATCCACATACCACATTTTATTACGAAACATTTTCGCAAGATATATATACATATATATATATATATATATATATATATATATATAAAAGAATAAGAGTCTTATTCGGAAGACTAATGAAGTATTAAAGGCGTAGCAGGAACGTATTTACGAGACATTTCGAGCAGACGTAAAGTTTCTTGGTGGCGTTTCTTGGAAAAGCATGACTTTGATGTGAGGATTTAAGTAGAAATAAAGTGTGGAGAAAAGTGTGGAGAGCGGACGGTGGCTGAGGAGAGGCACTTGACTCGAAGTAACAAAGTGGACACTTACCCTGTCAAGTGTGGGTTGCGGGGAAGTGTTGGCTGTGCATTGTCGGGAGGAGGACTGAGGGACGGGAGGGGAGAGAAGGCAGGTTAAAGGATGGAAGTTCAAGAGGTGAGGGGGAGAGAGAGAGAGCCGTGATGGACGACATGGAGGAAGATGAGGGGGGAATGAGGGCGCTGAGAGGAGAGGTGAGACTAAGGGGGACGAGATGGGGAGGTTACGATAGACGTGAGGTGGGTGAGGACACGTATGCATGTAGGGAGAGCTAGGTTGGGGAGATTCAGAAAGGCTCGGGGTGGTGAGGACATTGTGCGAAGAAAGAGAGAGAGAGAGAAAAAAAAAATAGGATGTGTTTGTGTCTTTTCTCTCATATCTTGCCTGTGTCTGTCTGTATACGCAGTGTTTCATGTCTTGTCGTCTTTGACTGACTCACTCCAGGTACCCACCCGGTTCCCTCACTCCTGGAACCATTCTTCGAAGCCAGTGACTTATGTAGGTCACCGTACACGGTGAGGATATGTGAGGTCAACACATAAAGAGATAGTTATATGCATATGACCGTTGCTACACGTACTGTATCACTCTATGTACCCTTAGCCACACACCCATCCCAGCCACACCCTCGTCCCAGCTACACCCTCATCCCAGCCACACACGAGTCCCAGCCACACACTCGTCCCAGCTACACCCACATCCCCAGATACACTCTCGTCCCAGCTACACCCACATCCCAGCCACACTCTCGTCCCAGCTACTCCCATCCCAGCCACACACTCATCCCAGCCACACAGCCATCCCACCCACACCCTTATCCCAGTTACACACCCGTCCTCAACCACATCCACCCAAGCCACACCCACCCAAGCCACGCCTACCCTAATTACATCCGCATCCAGTATGCTAATGAGATCAGATGACCTTTGACCCGAGAAACGAATCTCAGCTGTTGTAAAGAGATTAACGTATTGGAAGTTTTAAAAGGTCGTTCTATTGAAGTTGTCTGTCTTGAGGTGAAGGAGGGAGAGAGAGAGAGTTGGTCTGTATGTCTGTGTGATTTTGTCTGTGCTTACAGTGAGGTTGGGGTGAGTTTTACATTCCTGGGGGTTTTTCAACCCCTTTGGGCTTCCGTTGCTTGTGTCATCAGGCCGGGCCAGCTCGTAGCGCTCACCGCAAGGAAAACTCTAGCGTTACGATTGAAAAGACATTGTGAATTACATGGTGTCAAGTGCTTGTACGTGTAAGCTGGATAGAGTGCGTCTTTGTGGTGTAAACGCCAGCGTCTTCCAACGTATACGTATGCGGGTGTAAAACAGGGAGAGAGAAAGAGAGAGTGAAAATGAACAGTAACCTGGGCCAGGGAGGGGAAATGAACAGCCACTGTAGTGGTGCTGGTTCACTGCTACGGCGTCACGAGCCCTTCCGATACCCAGGCGTGGAATAACATGTCTGGTCGATAGTTAACTGTCGTCTGTCTGTCTTTCTGTCTGGATGTCTGTGTATCTCTTTCTCTCTGTGTCTGTCTGTTTATCACATTTGTCAGTATATCTGTGTGTGTGTGTGTGTGTGTGTGTGTGTGTGTGTGTGTCTATTCTCTACATCTGAGCGACGTCCTCATTCGGTTGTTTAATGCAAAACCCTCACCTCCCTGGCCATGGTCTCCTGGGTTTCAAGTTTGTAAGGTTTTCTCCACGGCGTGTTCTCTCCACCCAGGCGTTCTCTACGCTGAAAAGAAACCTCTCCCTTAGTGTCTTTAAAGTTTCCAAGTTTCGCGAATCCTTGGGGAAACTTCAGTCGCGTCTGAAGTTTTTTTTTGTATTTCAGCTCTTTTACGTTCAAGTTTCTATGGAGTATTATACCATCATAGGCCGGTCTGGTCTCATATTCCAGCCCTTCCTCCTCCTGGCTGTGATAAATTATTTATTATCTTTTTATTAGTTCGTGGTTAATATTTGGAGTGGGCGGCCATCTCCCCCTCCCAGCGTTACCGGGAATTACGTGCTGTGGTATGATTTGATCGCTTGTTTTTTTTATTATTATAGCTAAATGCATTATTATTATCATTATTATTATTATTATTATTATTATTATTATCATCATCATCATCATCATCATCATCATCATATTATTATTATTATTATTATTATTATTATTATTATTATTATTATCATTATTATCATTATTATTATTTCTATTATTATTATTACAATATGATTATTAGTATCATTTCTTTTTTTCTTATTTGATCGCCGTTTCCCCTCGTTAGCGAGGTAGCACGAGGAACAGACGAAGAAAGGGCACATCTGCTCACATCCATTCTCTAGCTGTCACGTGTAATGCACCGAAACCACAGCTCCCTAACCAGGCCCCACAGGCTATTCTATGGTTTACCCCAGACGCTTCACATGACCTGGTCGACCCCAGTGTACCACATCGTTCCAATTTACTTTATCCCTTACAAGCCACTCTCAACTTTCTTTTTTTCACATACTTTTCCAAGCTCAGTCACCAGCTTCTGCAGTTTCTCACTCGAATCCTCCACCAGTGCTGTATCATCAGCAAACAACAGCTGACTCACTTCCCAGGTGTTCTCATCTCCCGCAGACTGCATACTCGCCCCCGTCTCCAAGACTCTCGCATTTACCTCCCTCACCACCCCATCCGTTAAACAAAGATAGTAACCTCACATACCCCTGCAGGATACCGACACACAGGTCCTGCAGGATATCGACACGCAGGTCCTGCAGGATATCGACACGCAGGTCCTGCAGGATACCGGCACACAGATCCTGCAGGATACCGGCACACAGATCCTGCAGGATACCGACACACAGGTCCTGCAGGATACCGAGACACAGGTCCTGCAGGATACCGACACACAGATCCTGCAGGATATCGACACACAGGTCCTGCAGGATACCGACACACAGGTCCTGCAGGATACCGGCACACAGGTCCTGCAGGATACTGACACACAGGTCCTGCAGGATACCGACACACAGATCCTGCAGGATACCGACACACAGGTCCTGCAGGATACCGACACACAGGTCCTGCAGGATACCGACACACAGATCCTGCAGGATACCGGCACACAGATCCTGCAGGATACCGGCACACAGGTCCTGCAGGATTACCGACACACAGGTCCTGCAGGATACCGACACACAGGTCCTGCAGGATACCGACACACAGGTCCTGCAGGATACCGGCACACAGATCCTGCAGGATACCGACACACAGGTCCTGCAGGATATCGACACGCAGGTCCTGCAGGATACCGACACACAGATCCTGCAGGATACCGGCACACAGGTCCTGCAGGATACCGACACACAGATCCTGGAGGATACCGAGACACAGGTCCTGCAGGATACCGACACACAGATCCTGCAGGATATCGACACGCAGGTCCTGCAGGATACCGACACACAGGTCCTGCAGGATACCGGCACACAGGTCCTGCAGGATATCGACACGCAGGTCCTGCAGGATACCGGCACACAGGTCCTGCAGGATACCGGCACACAGGTCCTGCAGGATTACCGACACACAGGTCCTGCAGGATACCGACACACAGATCCTGCAGGATACCGGCACACAGGTCCTGCAGGATACCGGCACACAGGTCCTGCAGGATATCGACACGCAGGTCCTGCAGGATATCGACACGCAGGTCCTGCAGGATTACCGACACACAGGTCCTGCAGGATACCGACACACAGGTCCTGCAGGATATCGACACGCAGGTCCTGCAGGATATCGACACGCAGGTCCTGCAGGATATCGACACGCAGGTCCTGCAGGATACCGGCACACAGATCCTGCAGGATACCGGCACACAGGTCCTGCAGGATATCGACACGCAGGTCCTGCAGGATATCGACACGCAGGTCCTGCAGGATATCGACACGCAGGTCCTGCAGGATATCGACACGCAGGTCCTGCAGGATATCGACACGCAGGTCCTGCAGGATATCGACACGCAGGTCCTGCAGGATACCGGCACACAGATCCTGCAGGATACCGGCACACAGGTCCTGCAGGATACCGGCACACAGGTCCTGCAGGATATCGACACGCAGGTCCTGCAGGATATCGACACGCAGGTCCTGCAGGATACCGACACACAGATCCTGCAGGATACCGACACACAGGTCCTGCAGGATATCGACACGCAGGTCCTGCAGGATATCGACACGCAGGTCCTGCAGGATATCGACACGCAGGTCCTGCAGGATATCGACACGCAGGTCCTGCAGGATACCGGCACACAGGTCCTGCAGGATATCGACACGCAGGTCCTGCAGGATATCGACACGCAGGTCCTGCAGGATATCGACACGCAGGTCCTGCAGGATATCGACACGCAGGTCCTGCAGGATTACCGACACACAGGTCCTGCAGGATATCGACACGCAGGTCCTGCAGGATACCGGCACACAGGTCCTGCAGGATACCGACACACAGATCCTGCAGGATACCGACACACAGATCCTGCAGGATACCGACACACAGATCCTGCAGGATACCGACACACAGATCCTGCAGGATACCGGCACACAGGTCCTGCAGGATATCGACACGCAGGTCCTGCAGGATACCGGCACACAGATCCTGCAGGATACCGGCACACAGATCCTGCAGGATACCGGCACACAGGTCCTGCAGGATACCGACACACAGATCCTGCAGGATACCGGCACACAGGTCCTGCAGGATTACCGACACACAGGTCCTGCAGGATACCGGCACACAGGTCCTGCAGGATACCGACACACAGGTCCTGCAGGATATCGACACGCAGGTCCTGCAGGATACCGACACACAGATCCTGCAGGATACCGGCACACAGGTCCTGCAGGATTACCGACACACAGGTCCTGCAGGATACCGGCACACAGATCCTGCAGGATACCGACACACAGGTCCTGCAGGATACCGGCACACAGATCCTGCAGGATACCGGCACACAGGTCCTGCAGGATTACCGACACACAGGTCCTGCAGGATATCGACACGCAGGTCCTGCAGGATACCGACACACAGGTCCTGCAGGATATCGACACGCAGGTCCTGCAGGATACCGACACACAGATCCTGCAGGATACCGACACACAGGTCCTGCAGGATATCGACACGCAGGTCCTGCAGGATATCGACACGCAGGTCCTGCAGGATACCGGCACACAGATCCTGCAGGATACCGGCACACAGGTCCTGCAGGATATCGACACGCAGGTCCTGCAGGATACCGGCACACAGATCCTGCAGGATACCGACACACAGATCCTGCAGGATACCGGCACACAGATCCTGCAGGATACCGACACACAGGTCCTGCAGGATACCGACACACAGGTCCTGCAGGATATCGACACGCAGGTCCTGCAGGATACCGACACACAGGTCCTGCAGGATATCGACACGCAGGTCCTGCAGGATATCGACACGCAGGTCCTGCAGGATACCGGCACACAGGTCCTGCAGGATTACCGGCACACAGATCCTGCAGGATACCGGCACACAGGTCCTGCAGGATATCGACACGCAGGTCCTGCAGGATACCGGCACACAGATCCTGCAGGATACCGGCACACAGATCCTGCAGGATACCGACACACAGGTCCTGCAGGATACCGGCACACAGATCCTGCAGGATACCGGCACACAGGTCCTGCAGGATACCGGCACACAGGTCCTGCAGGATATCGACACGCAGGTCCTGCAGGATACCGGCACACAGGTCCTGCAGGATACCGGCACACAGATCCTGCAGGATACCGGCACACAGGTCCTGCAGGATATCGACACGCAGGTCCTGCAGGATATCGACACGCAGGTCCTGCAGGATATCGACACGCAGGTCCTGCAGGATACCGACACACAGGTCCTGCAGGATACCGGCACACAGGTCCTGCAGGATATCGACACGCAGGTCCTGCAGGATATCGACACGCAGGTCCTGCAGGATATCGACACGCAGGTCCTGCAGGATACCGACACACAGGTCCTGCAGGATACCGACACACAGGTCCTGCAGGATACCGACACACAGATCCTGCAGGATACCGACACACAGGTCCTGCAGGATACCGACACACAGGTCCTGCAGGATATCGACACGCAGGTCCTGCAGGATTACCGACACACAGGTCCTGCAGGATACCGACACACAGATCCTGCAGGATACCGGCACACAGATCCTGCAGGATACCGACACACAGATCCTGCAGGATACCGACACACAGGTCCTGCAGGATACCGGCACACAGATCCTGCAGGATACCGGCACACAGATCCTGCAGGATACCGACACACAGATCCTGCAGGATACCGGCACACAGGTCCTGCAGGATATCGACACGCAGGTCCTGCAGGATACCGGCACACAGGTCCTGCAGGATATCGACACGCAGGTCCTGCAGGATACCGGCACACAGGTCCTGCAGGATACCGGCACACAGATCCTGCAGGATACCGACACACAGGTCCTGCAGGATACCGACACACAGGTCCTGCAGGATACCGGCACACAGATCCTGCAGGATACCGGCACACAGGTCCTGCAGGATACCGGCACACAGGTCCTGCAGGATATCGACACGCAGGTCCTGCAGGATACCGGCACACAGGTCCTGCAGGATATCGACACGCAGGTCCTGCAGGATACCGGCACACAGGTCCTGCAGGATATCGACACGCAGGTCCTGCAGGATATCGACACGCAGGTCCTGCAGGATACCGGCACACAGGTCCTGCAGGATATCGACACGCAGGTCCTGCAGGATATCGACACGCAGGTCCTGCAGGATACCGACACACAGGTCCTGCAGGATATCGACACGCAGGTCCTGCAGGATACCGGCACACAGGTCCTGCAGGATACCGGCACACAGGTCCTGCAGGATATCGACACGCAGGTCCTGCAGGATATCGACACGCAGGTCCTGCAGGATATCGACACGCAGGTCCTGCAGGATACCGGCACACAGGTCCTGCAGGATACCGGCACACAGGTCCTGCAGGATATCGACACGCAGGTCCTGCAGGATATCGACACGCAGGTCCTGCAGGATATCGACACGCAGGTCCTGCAGGATATCGACACGCAGGTCCTGCAGGATATCGACACGCAGGTCCTGCAGGATATCGACACGCAGGTCCTGCAGGATATCGACACGCAGGTCCTGCAGGATATCGACACGCAGGTCCTGCAGGATACCGGCACACAGGTCCTGCAGGATATCGACACGCAGGTCCTGCAGGATATCGACACGCAGGTCCTGCAGGATACCGGCACACAGGTCCTGCAGGATATCGACACGCAGGTCCTGCAGGATATCGACACGCAGGTCCTGCAGGATACCGGCACACAGGTCCTGCAGGATATCGACACGCAGGTCCTGCAGGATATCGACACGCAGGTCCTGCAGGATATCGACACGCAGGTCCTGCAGGATATCGACACGCAGGTCCTGCAGGATATCGACACGCAGGTCCTGCAGGATATCGACACGCAGGTCCTGCAGGATACCGACACACAGGTCCTGCAGGATATCGACACGCAGGTCCTGCAGGATACCGACACACAGATCCTGCAGGATACCGACACACAGGTCCTGCAGGATATCGACACGCAGGTCCTGCAGGATATCGACACGCAGGTCCTGCAGGATATCGACACGCAGGTCCTGCAGGATATCGACACGCAGGTCCTGCAGGATACCGACACACAGGTCCTGCAGGATACCGACACACAGATCCTGCAGGATACCGACACACAGGTCCTGCAGGATACCGACACACAGGTCCTGCAGGATACCGACACACAGGTCCTGCAGGATACCGGCACACAGGTCCTGCAGGATATCGACACGCAGGTCCTGCAGGATATCGACACGCAGGTCCTGCAGGATACCGATACACAGGTCCTGCAGGATACCGACACACAGGTCCTGCAGGATACCGACACACAGATCCTGCAGGATACCGGCACACAGGTCCTGCAGGATACCGGCACACAGATCCTGCAGGATACCGACACACAGGTCCTGCAGGATACCGGCACACAGGTCCTGCAGGATACCGGCACACAGATCCTGCAGGATACCGGCACACAGGTCCTGCAGGATACCGGCACACAGGTCCTGCAGGATACCGGCACACAGGTCCTGCAGGATATCGACACACAGATCCACTCATAAGTTTCTTCGTACGGCTCTGAGGAGAAGTTGTGAGGGACCGACGTGGACAGCCTCCTCATTGAAGGTTTCACGCTCATATATAAAGTGTCAGACTTGTAACCAGTAATGATCAGGCTCGGAGGATGTTCCTTTGAGGCTCGTGAGTAGATTGTGCTGTGCAAGAACCCTGACACAGAAGATTGGACTCAGGTGAACACAGAAATGTATTTTCCCGTGTCGCTACGTAGATCATGGTTGAAGTGATTGGGGAGATCGACTCGAGAAAGTGGCGCCCCCCTGAAATGTTGTGCTGCTGAAAGGGGCGACGAGATGAAAATCTAATTCACTTTGCTTTTTTGCTTCGCGTTTCAGCGGCTATTTGAAAAAAAAGAGTAGGCCTTTACGACCATGCCATATGGATACACCCATCTCGACCGCTATTACGTTCTCCCGTTGGGCGAGTTCAATGACCAAGTACCAACTTAAAGTGGGGCTTCGAGTGGGAGGTAAATGAGGTGTCGTGAATGTAAAAACACCCCTCCACTAGGCACCAGGTACTGCCTCTCGTAGTCAAATAGCTCTCACTGTCAAGTACTCTCCCTCCTTCCAGCATTCATATATACCTCCCCGTGAAAGGTCCTTACTTCTTCTCCCACTTTAAGTCTCCCTAGCCAGTTCCTCTTACCTCTTCTCCCACTTTAAGTCTCCCCAGCCAGTTCCTCTTACCTCTTCTCCCACTTTGAGTCTCCCTAGCCAGTTCCTCTTACCTCTTCTCCCACTTTAAGTCTCCCCAGCCAGGTCTTCTAACCTCTTCTCCCACTTTAAGTATCCCCAGCCGGCTCCTCTTACCTCTTCTCCCACTTTAAGTCTCCCCAGCCAGTTCCTCTTACATCTTCTCCCACTTTAAGTCTCCCCAGCCAGTTCCTCTCACCTCTTCTCCCACTTTAAGTCTCCCCAGCCAGTTCCTCTTACATCTTCTCCCACTTTAAGTCTCCCCAGCCAGTTCCTCTCACCTCTTCTCCCACTTTAAGTCTCCCCAGCCAGGTCTTCTAACCTCTTCTCCCACTTTAAGTCTCCCCACCCACCATACATGTCCCTCCTGCCAAAGGCCTCTATACCCAACTCCTTCACAAGGATGAGTTCTCCTCCTTTATTGCCTCCCGCATAATAAACATTAAATATTGATATTTTCATATTCTTTTAGTCGTTGCAAACGCAGAAAAGTATAATAAAACCTTGGACAATATCTGCTGTATTTAACACTGATATTAATATTATTTTTTCATGCATATAAATCATCGTACTTTTGATTTCATCAAGAGTTTTTATTGTGAATAATGCAGTTAGTTGAGGCGTTTTCTAAAAGCAAATAGAACACGGCGAATAATTTGATTTGTTCTTCTGAAGAACTTCAATGTTCACGCTGGTGGGAAAATGACACCCTCGTGCTTGGTGAACAAAGCCAGAATTGTACCCCTAAGCCTCAAAAATCCAGACGACTTTGTCCAGAGTCGAGTGTAGTGACGGGAAATGAGACTTGACAATGAGTTGGAAAGATATGGTTCCTCCATCATTATGGATATGTGGTGGTCGTGTATTCAATGGGACATGGGGGACGTGTTATGTTCGTGGGAGTTGAAAATTATCTATGGGGGGGAAACACGAGTCATAATGGAGCTGCATTGATTATTTTTATGGGGGACACAACAAAGTTGAATTGACAAGTGTACCATTCACACAGGAATGTATTATTTTGTTTGTATCTCCTCGGGACTCATCTTGCTCACAAAGAGGATGAACCAGTGTCTCGGTATAAGTTTAGCTGTATGTATAGAAGGACTGTGTTGTCATTTGTGGGGCGGTGAACCAGTGTCTCGGTATAAGTTTAGCTGTATGTATAGAAGGACTGTGTTGTCATTTGTGGGGCGGTGAACCAGTGTCTCGGTATAAGTTTAGCTGTATGTATAGAAGGACTGTGTTGTCATTTGTGGGGCGGTGGGGAAAATATGCAGTATAGCTATGTTAATTTCGCCTCGGGTTTGTATAGGAAGGAATTGGTCCTACTGTGCAAGTAGTCACGTCAAACAACCATGCCAATCATGGTTAAGATGGGGTAATTACCTCTGTTCTTCTTCGTGCTGGGAGGACAGTGGTGTAGTACCATCTGTGATGGTTGGTTGGTTTAGGGTGAGGGGGGGATGTTGTATCCTCTGTCTGAAACCGCACTGGGAGAAGAAGAGTGAGTCGCCAGGTTCTACAGGATGAACAACGAACCACTGGATGGTCTGTCTGAAACCGCACTGGGAGAACAGGTTATACAGGATGAACAACGAGCCACCGGATGGTCTGTCTGAAACCGCAGTGGGGGAAGAACAGGTTCCACGGGATGAACAACGAACCACTGGATGGTCTGTCTGAAACCGCACTAGGAGAACAGGTTATACAGGATGAACAACGAACCACCGGATGGTCTGTCTGAAACTGCAGTGGGGGAAGAACAGGTTCTACAGGATGAACAACGAGCTACCGGATGGTCTGTCTGAAACCGCAGTGGGGGAAGAACAGGTTCTACGGGATGAACAACGAACCACTGGATGGTCTGTCTGAAACCGCACTGGGAGAACAGGTTATACAGGATGAACAACGAACCACCGGATGGTCTGTCTGAAACCGCAGTGGGGGAAGAACAGGTTCTACGGGATGAAGAACGAACCACTGGATGGTCTTCATGCCATCCAGGCTTAATCATCATCATCACCATCATCATCATCTCAGGACCTCAGAATCTTTAACTCTCCTTCACCAGGTCCTCATGTTTACTGTAGGACTCCAGCTAAACCCATTAGACTTAAAAAGACATTGTGTCAGAGCAGCTGGCATGTTAGACCCGGAGGTCATGTGACTAGACAAGAGAGGTCAGTGGACTACCACGAAAAAAAATCGTTTAAAAAGCCTCGTCCATTTAGCTCGTAGGCGTGTTAGGTCAACGATGGCGATTGAGTCGTTAAAAAACACTTTTGACCAAGACCATGATTTTTTTTTTTAACTGTATGGAAAAAAAATTGTTGCTATTGAAGTTCCCACTTGAGTTTTCTCCCACTGTGGAGGATGCGTCCGTCCCTGCGAACTGTGGAAAGAATCCGACCCTGTGAATCTGTGGGGAGAGGCAAGGCCAAACGTGCCGCTCCTGCTGGCGGGGATGTGGTCGGTCGAACCCACAGCTCCCGTGGGTCCCGCGACGGAATGGACGAGGATGACCAGTGGCCTCGCCTCAGTGGAGTGTGACGTGTGAGCTACTGACGGGGGACAAGTGTGTGAGATGTGTGACGTGTGAGCTACTGACGGGGGACAAGTGTGTAAGACGTGTGACGTGTGAGCTACTGACGGGGGACAAGTATGTGAGACGTGTGACGTGTGAGCTCCTGATGGGGGACAAGTGTGTGAGAAGTATTGATGTGTTAGAACTACTGCGAGATGTGTTCTGTTGGATATTGTGCATGGATCAATACGTGGTTGTTATGTGAGTGCTAGTGTGTCACGTATATATATATATATATATATATATATATATGTAGTGCGAGGGAAGGAGCTTGATATATTGTGTACGGGCTTAAAAGTTAGGGTAAGTATGATAGTGTGTGTGTGTGTGTGTGTGTGTGTGTGTGAGTGAGTGTGTGACATGCAGTGTCAATCAGTGCGAGGCAATTCAAGACCCAGAACAGCGAGATAACATTTTTCATCACTGTACGATAACTTTAAATATCACCGTTTCTTGTCATCACGTGATCGTCCAGGTCACTGCTGGAGCGGCAGTGACCCGCAGTGCTTCATCCCTCACCCTGTGTGATCTGTTTTGTTGACGTGGTCAGCGTCTGTGTTGGATTAGGTACCCTCGTCCTCGACCCTGTTCTCCTACTCCGTGGTACGCACCTGCGTTTGATGGCTTTTCTCGTGAGTCTCCGCCAGGACTCCTACGAGTCATTGCAGCTAGCCAGTCAGTCAGCCAGTCAGTCAGTCAGTCAACCAGCCAGCCAGCCAATCAACTATTTAGTCGGTCAGCTAGCCACCCAGCCAGTCATCCATACAGTCTATCAGCCAGCCAGCCAGTCAACCATACAGTCGGCCAGCCAGCCAGCCAACCAGTAAACTAGCCAATCAACCAGCCAGCCAATCAACCAGCAATCAACAAGCCAGCCAACCAGCCAGTTAACCCTTCCATCCAGCCCCAGCCACTTCATCCTCCCACACACGAGCCCCCTCATCACGCCTTAGCCTCAGCTCATCAGCGGTCTGGCATCGGTGGTCGCCCGATTGAGGAAGACAAGCAAGTGGTCTCTGGGGGCGCAGCAGCGTTTCTCCTCCCATCACGTCTCCCGCCAGAGTTTACCTCGAACCATCTCGGACTCTGTCGTCTCCCTCCGCGCCATAGTTACTCACACCACCCGACGACACCCCGTGTGTCGTCGTGCCTTTTTAATACAGTGCTTGCTCTGCGTTGCTGCCAAGCCCCCGCCCCGCCCCTCACTGAGGGACGCAACGACATGTCGTACGTCGACACGACCCCGCGTCTCTCACCCTAGATAGCCGCGCCTCTCAGAGCGAGGGAAACCCATCGTGTACGGGTCTAATGACCTGGATATTCTCCTTCGTCTCTCCTGATCCATAACATTCTTTACCTCGTTCTTTCCGCCCGACTACCTCCCTCCCTCCCTCCCTCCCTCCCTACCTCCCTGCCTTCCTCCCTCCCTGCCTTCCTCCCTCCCTCCCTCTCTCCCTCTCTCCCTCCCTCCCTCCCTCCCTCCCTCCCTCCATCCCTCCCTCCTTAACTTTACCATCTGGGTTATAGCCTCGAGCGGCAGAGTCGGCGCTTCCAAGACTCGCACGTGTGTGTGTGTGTGTGTGTGTGTGTGTGTGTGTGTGTGTGTGTGTGTGATTCATGTTTGTTCGTAACGAGACGAGTGTTTTTCTTCTCTCGTCTCGCGGGATAGGCATCGTATATGGGCCATCTTGGGTGAGAGAGGTGTGAAAGAAGGAAAAAAAAAAGAATGAAGAGATTTAATTCGACCTTCCTTAGGTGTTTATAGACCGGACTTTCAATGATGGGAAGGCTTTAGGGAGAGGGAACGACTGAAGTATGAAGATAATACCACGGTTTTTAACGTTATGGGGAAGGAGGTGGCTTTACAACGGTCACTCCTCGTGTGCGTGACCTCCGAACACAAACTATGGGAAGCAGCAGCTCGTCGCATGGCACGACCTCAAGCCTCAAGTGGCGGACATTATACCCCCCAGAACAGGTAGAAGGCGTCAGCAGCATCAAGATGGACGGGAAAGAATGGTGAAATTTGAGGTGATGGACGGGGAGGGAGGAAAGAGAGGTTAATGAGTCGGAAGGCTTTTTCAGTCCACTCTGGCGTTTGAGAGAGATGGCAGGACGAGACCATGCCAGATCAATCAGCTGTACTTCCCATACTGGAGCGAAAAACATCACTTTAGATATGGAATGACTTCTCATCAAGGTAAGTGAGGGATCTATACAACACCGTTTTTTGTTTGTTTGTTTGTTTGTTTTTTAGGAGAGAGATTCGTCGGTTGTTTCATCACGTGGGGTAACCAGGTTCGAGAGGAGAAATTGAATTATATCATTTGCACGGTTGAGGTATTGTGTTTTTAATTGAATAGTTGGATATGAGTTGGGGTTTAGAAAGGGATTGTAATTAGGAAGTGCGTGTTTGCATTATTGGATCTGTTATTGTGTGTAATTACCAATTTTGTACCTCACGGGGAGAGAGAGAGAGAGAGAGAGAGAGAGAGAGAGAGAGAGAGAGAGAGAGAGAGAGAGAGAATACGACCTACGTATCACCAGTAACACTGGACCTCTGAAGGCTCCGGCGGCACAAGGCTGCGCTACCTCCAGTAGTAGGGAAATGAGGACTCGTTTGGAGTGGGTAAGTGTTTGACGAGACTATACTCCCAGTTACACAGTGTCACCAGAGGTCACTTTTCACTCGATATGTAACCTCGAGCAGGCAGAGCCCGGTAACACACACACACACACACACACACACACACACACACACACACGTGTCCTGGGTTCGAATGCTGGCTGTTGGAAGGTATTATGTGTTATATATATATATATATATATATATATATATATATATATATATATATATATATATATGGAGAGAATGAGACTAACTTCAACGAGATTTTGTTCTGAGTGAAAGGAATGAATAGATAGCCATACAAATATTGATATAGAAATACAATTGCTTATATACTTGATCGTATATCGAGACCGTGAATGAGAAACATGAGGGACGTGACCCTCAACCATCACACCTCACAGCACCACACTCGCCTCACGGGGGTCCTGACTTCACCTCACAAGCCACACGGGTCTCCCTAGATGAACCAAACAAGAGTGTGTATATGCCAATCAGACCCAAGGTCGTCCGTTCTCCCTCGGGGCCTCTAATTAAAGACTGGTGTAGCAGATCACATGTGCCAGGGGGCGATGCTATCACAAGAACGGACGATTGATTTTAACTCCGATTCCGTTGAGGGAGGAGGAGTTGTGTATTCGTGTGAGTTAGACGAGATTGCTGTATGATGGGCAGACACACCGGATGTCTAGGTGTCTGGAGCAACGCCAGCATTTCATCACATTGGAGTTCCCAATTGTCCTATTTGTACAGCACGGGATGCAGTGGTGTGTGTGTGTGTGTGTTTAAAACCTTTCCAAGTTCATAACTCCAGTCCTCTCACTAACTCGTGAAAGATGTCACTGTGTTCAGTGAATTTTCACGGAGGTTTAGGATGGGTTTTGGGGGGGCAGTGAGGGATCGTGTGTGGTTAGCTGTGATGTGGAATGTTGCTCCAAGGACGCTCGAATGAAACTTTATGATACGGAAATTAGAGACAGAACTATATACGTTTTCTTTTTTATATCCACGGTTTTGTCACAGTCCAGACTTTGGTGGAAGCCTCGTAAATATTACCAGGGAATTTCTTTACTTAAGGATGAGTCATGGATGCCAAGAAACCATTATGTGAATGGTATTTTTAAGAACCATTTTAAAGGTTATTGGATTTTTTATCTGTATCAAACTCGCATTTTTTTTAGTGCTGGTAAGTTTTATGTATGGCTTGCTGTCACTGGACTGAACCAGGGCACGTGAAGCGTCCGGGGTAAACCATGGAAAGGTCTTTGGGACCTGGTTGTAGATAGGGAGCTGTGGTCTCGATGCATTACACAGGCAGCTAGAGAATGGATGCGGCCGCCTGTCTTCGTCTACTCTAGGCGTTACCTTGCTGGCTTTGAGGGGGGGGGGGGGATGATGACGATCACGTTTGAAACAAATAGGTTTTATGCCCATGTAGAAGGTGTTAGAGTGGCTCTCCCTCTTGGGCCCCACTTTGGTTGTCGTGTTTATGGATTTCTGTGAGAGTAAGTAAGTGGTTGAGCTCAAGTTATCCATCTGAGCTCCTCCCTCCCTCTCCTGTGTGATCATTATGTGTTGATGGCTCTTTGGTATTGTTGACATGGCCTTCTCAAACTCGTAGATTCTTTGACTGTTCAGGTAGTCGACAGCCCGAGAGCAGGTTCAAAGTGGAGGTGGGAAAGAATGGTGGGTTTCCTCTTTTAGGTATGTTGTATCTTCCCTTATGATGTGATTATTACACGAAAGTGCACTTGTGAACTTATCGTGTTTCATTTCCCCGTGCACTCATAGGAATATATATATATATATATATATATATATATATATATATATATATATATATATATATATATATATATATATATATAAAATCGTGAGAGGTGCTTCGGTATTTTATCAATTCAGTTCAAAAAGAAAAAAAAAAAGGACGGACAGTTTAAAACTTGGTCACGGTGATTACTATTTATACGTGAACTTCTGAGCGTTTGTTTACGGAATGGTCTGAACTTCTGGGAATCCTCTTTTCCTCAGAGATAGTGGTATTCGGGTGACCCAGACTGAATCTAACGTCGACAGATTCTCTTATGTTTTCACGAGGCTTCCATCACAGTATGTACTGGACCAAGACTTCATAAATCATGTATCTATTTCTCTCTTACTCTCGTATGTAGGCGCGAGACGCGTCGATAAGAGCTGTGCTATATGGAAGGTGTGTATCTTCACATGGATTTCACCATTGTCTTAACTAACCATCAGAGAAGAGGATCATAATTGGACTTTTATAAGGCCACGGGCCATTTGTCCATCGGTCCTCAGGGGGTTTACCGACCCAGCTGTTCATCCAACTTTAGCGATTGGTCTCGATAGAGTGGGTACCTGGCTCAGGCTAAGGTGTATTCATGCCGTGGAGCATCCATCCATGTGATGCAATCGCGTATCGGATCCTCTGAATTCATCTCTAGACTGTAGGGTTGAACATCCCTGTGGCAGGTCTCCTAGAACACGCCTGTGGCTCTGGAAGTCGGATCTGATCCCCTTATGCCTCCAGGGCTGACGAAGGAGATCAAAAGAAAAAGCTATGGCTATAACTTTTCATCAGACAGTTTTAAGAGGAGTTAGTCGTGGAAAATGGTGTACATACAACATTTAATGTTCCTTGAGTTGTGGTATATTCTTAAAACTTAAGTCCTCCAGTCTGTCCTGTAATGCCTTTTGTGGTTTAATCACATATCGTAATTTGATTGATAGTTCTTATATCGTGTTTATGATTAATACTTTTTAAAAGTTTGTAATGTATACATTACGTTCCTCTTTTTTTGAAGTTTTGTGTACACGTTCATGTATTCCGCTTCTTTGATTGTATGTAAAAAAGAAAAAAATTATTTTAGGAGGGTGATATGTGTTTCATGTGTTGTGGCCTACATTTCATTAAGTTGTGATTTGAGATTGTGATTGTAATTATGTTCTCAGATGATGAAGCTGCTGCTC
>NC_092238.1:33889340-33896840 GCF_036320965.1 Panulirus ornatus | reverse complement strand
TCTCTCTCTCATTCGTGACCTTTAACCCTACTGGAATTATTATGAAGTATGAGAGAGAGAGAGAGAGAGAGAGAGAGAGAGAGAGAGAGAGAGAGAGAGAGAGAGAGAGAGAGAGAGAGAGAGAGAGGCGCCAACAATGCCTTGCGGGAATGAGGGTAGATTTAAGAGCGAGTGTTAAGTGAGGTGGGAGGTGGATGAGTGGGGGTTGGTAAGGAATTACCAGTGAGGCTGGCTTAACATGAGAGCGGACCACGGGGGAAATCACTGGTTCCGCCAATCTTTGCATTCGAAACTAGCAATTAGCAGGGAACACCCTGCCTGGCCAGCCATCCCAAGGGAGGCATCCTACATTTACTAGAAAGTTGAAAAAAAGAAAAAAAGAAAACTAAAGAGGAGTCAAAATCAGGGAAGTAAAAGCACCTCGTCTGTCCTCAAGAGATTTTGGAAATATCAGATGTTTTCAATGAGTTCCGATATATATATATATATATATATATATATATATATATATATATATATATATATATATATATATATATAGCGTTTAGGAACTTGCCACGTCCGCTGGGCGTAATGGAATGTGATGAGTGTGTGTGTGGGAAGATCACATTACAGTTATGGAGTGTGTTCGGTGTGACTGCATTGTAAAAGTTGCCTCATGGGCATCTGGAGAGCTGACATGATAATGTTGAAATGGAGTTTGCAAACATTGAAGTGATGGATGGTGTCCAGATTGCCACACGGGAATGAGTAACACGTACATGCCTGGGGAGCGAAGTTTTAGATGGATGTGTACTTGCTTGCTCGGTCTGTGATCGAAGATGGGTTTAGGAAAGCAGTTGTTCATTGCTTGTGGAATCAAGTTCATTCCCTCACTGTTGGTTTACGTTGGGGGATTAGGGAATTTGGGCGTGCATGTATCCAAAGTGGGGATCAGTTATTTTTATCTTGATGTTGGTTGGCGGTTGGTTAGGTTAGGTTAGGTTATATAGAGTCGGTTTGGAGGAGCGAAGTGAGTGTCGATCAAGTTAATGTGGGATTGAAGTGGAAGTATTTTTTTGTCTTTATGGCGTAAAGGGTTGAACGTTTGTAAGTGCTAGGCAGCCGGTGATTGCTCTGAATACTTTGTTAGAATTTGTTTAACATCTTTGTTCTCTCTGCTTTTTACAGGATGGATGACCAGGGTGGTGTTTCATAGTTAAAGGTGGTACAATGAAAGGATTTTGGTCCATGTCAGATTCGAGTACCACTGAATGTTTTGAGGGTGTTGTATATATATATACTAATCCATGCTGGTTAAAAGGAGTTAGTTTATTGAGTAAAACTTACCTGTTTTTTGAGCTTAACCAAGAAATTAGATTTTAGAAGTAATTGGGGAAAGTAGGAAGATCAAAACTGGAACACTCTTACATTACGTAATGAGACTTTATCACATTACCCAAGTAATCTGTCCTGTTTCCCTTGTCTGATGATCAACGCTTTACGTCACGAAGCCACGAGTCCTGCCCACGAGCAAGATTAACGAAGTCTGTTCCTGGTTGAGCCAGCGTCTGCCCAAGAGGAATATAACGACAACTTTGACGGGATAAAGATCGTAAAAAGTCGCCCTACTGTTATCGTACCTCGCTTGCCACAGACTGCGACCCAAGTCGTAACTTGGCCTTTTTCTTTGGGCTCTCCAGCAGTGCGGTAACTTGTCCTAACTTGGCGCAGTGACTTGTCCTAACTTGGCGCAGTTACTTGTCCTAACTTGGCGCATTTACTTGTCCTAACTTGGCGCAGTTACTTGTCCTAACTTGGTGCATTTACTTGTCCTAACTTGGCGCGTTTACTTGTCCTAACTTGGCGCGTTTACTTGTCCTAACTTGGCGCAGTTACTTGTCCTAACTTGGCGCAGTTACTTGTCATAACTTGGCGCGTTTACTTGTCCTAACTTGGTGCACTTACTCTAACTTGATACAGTTAATTGTCCTTACTGGACAGAATTACTTGTTCTAACTTGATGTAGTTACTTGTCCTAACTTGGCACTGTAACATGTCCTAATTTGGTGCAGTAACTTGTCCTAACTTGGTATATTTACTTTTCCTAACTTGGCGGAGAATCATGTCCTAAGTTGGCACAGTTACGTGCCCTAACCTGTTGCAGTAACTTGCCCTAACTTGGCACTGTAATCTGTCCTTCCTTGGTGCTGTAACTTGTCCTAATTTGGTATGTTCAGGTGTCCTAACTTGGCACAGTAAGTGGTACTGTAACTTGCTTAAGCTTAGTGCTGTAACTTTTCTTAACTTGCCCCATAAAGTTTTCCCCCAGCAGTACAATAACTTGCCACTCTATGTTACTCCACAGTAGTGTCGTAACGTATCGTAACTTATCACAACTTAACAGTGTAACGTCGTGACTTTGGCACCACAGAACGTGTCGTAACTTGACACAGTAACTCGTCCTTTCTGCCCTGTAACCTGTCCGAACTTAGCTCTTTGATTTGCCTTCACTTAGAACTGTAACTTGTTATGAATTGGCACCCGTAGCTTCTCCTAACTTAGCAGTGGAATTTATCGCAACTTGGCGGTGTCTGATTTCCCAAGACTACGTACAGAATATAAGAGATTACGGCGCTGAGTGCACGAGGGCGCCTTGATCTCGTATGAGAGAGAGAGAGAGAGAGAGAGAGAGAGAGAGAGAGAGAGAGAGAGAGAGAGAGAGAGAGAGAGAGAGAGAGAGAAAGAGAGATTCAGGGTTCGTGGTAAAAACGCGTGAGGAAGGATTATAGGGTTTGTTTGATGATAGATAGATGGATAGATAGATAGATAGATGTAGGGATATTTGAATAGAAGATGTAATGGATATGTAAACTTGACAGTAGTTAGGTTCGATTGACTCTGACCTGATCGGCAAGCAGGGTAGACACTCGCCTGATGGGCAGACATGGTAGATATTTACTTAATAGCCAGACAGAGTTTTCGTTCACCTGATGGGCAAGTAGAAAGGCAAGCAGGCAGGGTTGCCACTCACCTGATGGGCAAGTAGAAAGGCAAGCAGGCAGGGTTGCCACTCACCTGATGGGCAAGTAGGAAGGCAAGCAGGCAGGGTTGCCACTCACCTGATGGGCAAGCAGGCAGGGTTGCCACTCACCTGATGGGCAAGTAGAAAGGCAAGCAGGCAGGGTTGCCACTCACCTGATGGGCAAGTAGAAAGGCAAGCAGGCAGGATTGCCACTTACCTGATGGGCAAGTAGAAAGACAAGCAGGCAGGGTTGCCACTCACCTGATGGGCAAGTAGGAAGGCAAGCTGGCAGGGTTGCCACTCACCTGATGGGCAAGCAGGCAGGGTTGCCACTCACCTGATGGGCCAGTAGGAAGGCAAGCAGGCAGGGTTGCCACTCACCTGATGGGCAAGTAGAAAGGCAAGCAAGCAGGGTTGCCACTCACCTGATGGACAAGCAGGCAGGGTTGCCACTCACCCGATGGGCAAGTAGAAAAGCAAGCAGGCAGGGTTGCCACTCACCTGATGGGCAAGCAGGCAGGGTTGCCACTCACCTGATGGGCAAGTAGAAAGGCAAGCAGGCAGGGTTGCCACTCACCTGATGGGCAAGTAGAAAGGCAAGCAGGCAGGGTTGCCACTCACCTGATGGGCAAGTAGAAAGGCAAGCAGGCAGGATTGCCACTTACCTGATGGGCAAGTAGGAAGGCAAGCAGGCAGGGTTGCCACTCACCTGATGGGCAAGCAGGCAGGGTTGCCACTCACCTGATGGGCAAGCAGTCAGTGTTGCCACTCACCTGATGGGCAAGTAGAAAGACAAGCAGGCAGGGTTGCCACTCACCTGATGGACAAGCAGGCAGGGTTGCCACTCACCTGATGGGCAAGTAGGAAGGCAAGCAAGCAGGGTTGCCACTCACCTGATGGGCAAGCAGGCAGGGTTGCCACTCACCTGATGGGCAAGCAGGCAGGGTTGCCACTCACCTGATGGGCAAGCAGTCAGTGTTGCCACTCACCTGATGGGCAAGTAGAAAGACAAGCAGGCAGGGTTGCCACTCATCTGATGGGCAAGTAGAAAGACAAGCAGGCAGGGTTGCCACTCACCTGATGGACAAGCAGGCAGGGTTGCCACTCACCTGATGGGCAAGTAGGAAGGCAAGCAGGCAGGGTTGCCACTCACCTGATGGGCAAGCAGGCAGGGTTGCCACTCACCTGATGGGCCAGTAGGAAGACAAGCAGGCAGGGTTGCCACTCACCTGATGGGCAAGCAGGCAGGGTTGCCACTCACCTGATGGGCAAGCAGGCAGGGTTGCCACTCACCTGATGGGCCAGTAGGAAGGCAAGCAGGCAGGGTTGCCACTCACCTGATGGGCAAGCAGGCAGGGTTGCCACTCACCTGATGGGCAAGTAGGAAGGCAAGCAGGCAGGGTTGCCACTCACCTGATGGGCAAGTAGAAAGGCAAGCAGGCAGGATTGCCACTTACCTGATGGGCAAGTAGGAAGGCAAGCAGGCAGGGTTGCCACTCACCTGATGGGCAAGCAGGCAGGGTTGCCACTCACCTGATGGGCAAGCAGTCAGTGTTGCCACTCACCTGATGGGCAAGTAGAAAGACAAGCAGGCAGGGTTGCCACTCACCTGATGGGCAAGCAGTCAGTGTTGCCACTCACCTGATGGGCAAGTAGAAAGACAAGCAGGCAGGGTTGCCACTCACCTGATGGACAAGCAGGCAGGGTTGCCACTCACCTGATGGGCAAGTAGGAAGGCAAGCAAGCAGGGTTGCCACTCACCTGATGGGCAAGCAGGCAGGGTTGCCACTCACCTGATGGGCAAGCAGGCAGGGTTGCCACTCACCTGATGGGCAAGCAGTCAGTGTTGCCACTCACCTGATGGGCAAGTAGAAAGACAAGCAGGCAGGGTTGCCACTCATCTGATGGGCAAGTAGAAAGACAAGCAGGCAGGGTTGCCACTCACCTGATGGACAAGCAGGCAGGGTTGCCACTCACCTGATGGGCAAGCAGTCAGTGTTGCCACTCACCTGATGGGCCAGTAGAAAGACAAGCAGGCAGGGTTGCCACTCACCTGATGGACAAGCAGGCAGGGTTGCCACTCACCTGATGGGCAAGTAGGAAGGCAAGCAAGCAGGGTTGCCACTCACCTGATGGGCAAGCAGGCAGGGTTGCCACTCACCTGATGGGCAAGCAGTCAGTGTTGCCACTCACCTGATGGGCCAAGCAGGCAGGCTTGCCACTCACCTGATGGGCAAGTAGAAAGGCAAGCAGGCAGGATTGCCACTTACCTGATGGGCAAGTAGGAAGGCAAGCAGGCAGGGTTGCCACTCACCTGATGGGCAAGCAGGCAGGGTTGCCACTCACCTGATGGGCAAGCAGTCAGTGTTGCCACTCACCTGATGGGCAAGTAGAAAGACAAGCAGGCAGGGTTGCCACTCACCTGATGGGCAAGCAGTCAGTGTTGCCACTCACCTGATGGGCAAGTAGAAAGACAAGCAGGCAGGGTTGCCACTCACCTGATGGACAAGCAGGCAGGGTTGCCACTCACCTGATGGGCAAGTAGGAAGGCAAGCAAGCAGGGTTGCCACTCACCTGATGGGCAAGCAGGCAGGGTTGCCACTCACCTGATGGGCAAGCAGGCAGGGTTGCCACTCACCTGATGGGCAAGCAGTCAGTGTTGCCACTCACCTGATGGGCAAGTAGAAAGACAAGCAGGCAGGGTTGCCACTCATCTGATGGGCAAGTAGAAAGACAAGCAGGCAGGGTTGCCACTCACCTGATGGACAAGCAGGCAGGGTTGCCACTCACCTGATGGGCAAGCAGTCAGTGTTGCCACTCACCTGATGGGCCAGTAGAAAGACAAGCAGGCAGGGTTGCCACTCACCTGATGGCCTCGCCATAGTGATGCTTGGCCAGCTCAGCGTTGCCAAGGTCCCTCTGCAGGTTGGCGAAGTTGTAGTGCATCTTAGCGTTGTGGGGCAGCGTACGGAGGCCCGCCCTGCCAGGGGACGCGACCGTCAGGGAGATAAGCGATAACGGCGGGGCGGGGCGGGGGAGAAGGACGTATCACCGGAAAGATAAGAGGGGGGGAGACACAGGAGAAAGAAGCTTACAGCAAGAGATAGAAGAGAGAGAGAGAGAGAGAGAGAGAGAGAGAGAGAGAGAGAGAGAGAGAGAGTGTACATGAGGAATGCTATATAGCCAGAGAGATTAGAGATAACACAGGAAATCTGATATACTGAAAGAGAGAGAGAGAGAGAGAGAGAGAGAGAGAGAGTACATATGAGGAATGCTGTATAGCCATAGAGATTAGAGATAACACAGGAAATCTGATATACTGAAAGAGAGAGAGAGAGAGAGAGAGAGAGAGAGAGAGAGAGAGAGAGAGAGAGAGAGAGAGAGAGAGAGATGACGAGTAATACTGTATGCCCAGAGAGATAAGAGGTAGCATGAAAGATAAATGAGATAACATGAGGAATACCATACACCCAGAGAGATAAAAGATAACATGATGAATCCCGTATACCTGGAGAGATAAGAGAGTGCCTTATATATCTCTCTCAAGAGATGAGAGATCACATCAGAAATGCACTGTACCCAGAGAGATAAGAAATACGAGGGGATGTCGTGGGGAAATACAATGGTGTATTCGAGGCTATTTGTGGCAGTGAGTGAGAGAGAGAGAGAGAGAGAGAGAGAGAGAGAGAGAGAGAGAGAGAGAGAGAGAGAGAGAGAGAGAGAGAGCAGGGATTAGATAGATAGTGTGATAAGAACACAGAGAAACATACGGGACATGGAACACGCTGCATAGCTGGATAGATAATAGATAAGTGAAGGGACGGGCGTGCTGTGCTATAGCCAGAATAATAAGAAGTGATCAGAGGGAGGGGTTTATGGTATATACACAGACGTACAGAGGTGGAGATAAAGAGATGTCAGAGAGGCCACGTAAGGGGGGGTGGAAGATAAGAGATATCACATGAACACCGTACAGTGAGAGAGAGAGAGAGAGAGAGAGAGAGAGAGAGAGAGAGAGAGAGAGAGAGAGAGAGAGAGAGAGAGATGACGAGTAATACTGTATGCCCAGAGAGATAAGAGGTAGCATGAAAGATAAATGAGATAACATGAGGAATACCATACACCCAGAGAGATAAAAGATAACATGATGAATTCCGTATACCTGGAGAGATAAGAGAGTGCCTATATATATATCTCTCAAGAGATGAGAGATCACATCAGAAATGCACTGTACCCAGAGAGATAAGAAATACGAGGGGATGTCGTGGGGAAATACAATGGTGTATTCGAGGCTATTTGTGAGAGAGAGAGAGAGAGAGAGAGAGAGAGAGAGAGAGAGAGAGAGAGAGAGAGAGAGAGAGAGAGAGAGAGTTGTGATGTTTGGGGCGGACTGAAGATATCAAGAATTCAGAGGAAGACGTAAAGTTTGGCATGATTTAAAAAAAAAAAAAGAAATTACGTTATTAATCCTAATATAACTTTTACTTTTATCATAT
>NC_092238.1:33871840-33884340 GCF_036320965.1 Panulirus ornatus | reverse complement strand
AAATTGTAACGTGTGATTAAACGTGAATCAAGTTGAGATGATGAAGGACCGGGCGTTAATCAAAAGGGAAAACATTTAAAGTGGGCGACGTTAAGATACGCGTCCACGAGGGGGAATTAGGTGGAGAGGCTCAAGAGTGGCGGAGGGAGAAAGTGTGATGCCCATCTCAGCACTTGATGGCATCAGTCTGGTTGACGACGAAGCAAGGGCCCTTTGATGCGACACTCAAGGCTGGTCTTTGAGGAGGGCGACCCGTGAACTCCAACGGCAGGTGCTGGAGTGGAAGAGAGAGAGAGAGAGAGAGAGAGAGAGAGAGAGAGAGAAGACTCCAGGGAGTGACTTGGGGTTAGGATGAGCAAATTGATCCTGCTGAGATGGGCTCCCGAGAGGATGAAGAGTGATCTACGTACGCCAGGGGTTCCCGACCGTCTGGAGGGGCGGCGTATCACTAGACACCGTCGCAACTCCACTGTGTGTACAAGCTTACGTCTCGAGTCTTAACTCGATTTAATAAGACAGTTTTCACCTTCGACATGTCTTGCGTTAGTGACATCACTTGTCGCAAAGATATATAAGTGAAGTGTAATATCCGACGTAAAATTATGTAAGTGACGTGTAATGTCCGACATTCCGTGGGTAAGAGAAGTGACCTCAGTGTTTCTCCTTCGTACTGACGTCTGGGCCTTGTGAGACTTAACTGGACGTACCATCCCACCGGCTCTCATGTCCCGCTAGCAGTATGCTTGCTGACCGGGAGTGGTACGCGTGTACCGCTCCCGGTACGGGTAGTACCCGGGGTTGGGAGCCACGGCAATAGAAACCTTCTGCTTCTGTGGCGAGAGGATGTCAGAGGGTTGTCATAATCCGGCGGGGCGGGGCGGGGATAATGAGGGAAGATGAAAAGCCACAAACTGGAGCACAAGGCAAGGGATGGGTAAGGCGAGAGCAATTGCAAAAGAAACAATTGGCGGTATGGTGTTACCATGGAGATGTCAGATGAGCAGTTGAATACAATATTGGTCATCATAGATTACCATGGTAACCCGATAGTGTCGATTATTTCCCACAGACTCTCTCTCTCTCTCTCTCTCTCTCTCTCTCTCTCTCTCTCTCTCTCTCTCTCTCTCTCTCTCTCTCTCTCAAACAGCGTAGTATGAAGGACGAGTGAAAAAATTTTTTTCTATATCTCTCAGAAAGGCGTCGAAGGATGCAATAATGAAAAGAAAAGTGAGCTAGTATGATGTTATCTTGGAAGGAAAGATAAGCAAGATGTCTCGTTTGTGTGTGTGTGTGTGTGTGTGTGTGTGTGTGTGGGAGAGGAGAGGAGAACGTGTCACACGGCATGAGAGAAACATCTCACTCCCTCACCTTCCTTAGACATCCCCCTCTCAGTATGAGGAGGAGGGCGGCGTAGAAAACCAACGAGGCGACGTTCCTAACGTCTATGAGGGAGGTCAGCAGCGGGATGGAGCCCATCTGCCAGTCGTGGGAGAGAGCCCAGGGACACAGCAGGAGCCACGTGTTGAAGGCTGGCAGGTAGGAGAAGGTCAGAGTCCTGCAGGAGTAAGGAAAGGAACACACGGCAGGATGTTAGTGAGGCCATAGAACTCCGGCATGAAGAGTTACGTCTTCACTACCTAAAAGTGGTTCTGTCAGCTCCCTGTCTGTAGACACGGCGAGGAAGTTGTCAGACGCACGATGACTAACCTCCATACACAGTTGCCAGTAATTAAACCATATTCTTGGTAAGATGGAAATAGCTGGCTGCTGTGGCGATGTATAATCGGGGAGAATATATCACAGGTCAGAGGGGAAGGTTGTGCCGGCATTATTGGAAATGTGAAGAGGAAAATTAGTGGGGATAAGTGGTTGTACCACTGAACAGAGTCGCTCCGCCGTTCTCTGACGTTGTTAATTGGTTAACTGGTCAGCGTCTACGTTCATGCGAGTTTTTGGCGTACCTTTGCTGTAGTTTCTGTCCCTTTGCTGAAGCTACCATACAAGGGTCCGCAGGGCCTGAAGGTGCTGGTGGATCTCATATATGTAATTCATAAGGGAAAAGAGATTGGTTGGTTACCTATAGTATTTCATCCGTGTTACATCCGTCACAGTCAGTCAGGGTTGACTGATTATATACTCGGGCGATGTCTGCCTAAACGCCTATAGCATCAGTCATATAAAAGAATATATGTCTTTTTTAAGGTTGAACTTGTCATATATGACAGATTAAAGGATTAAGAGACGAAATGTTATCTTCATACCAGTTATTATCGTGAAACACTCCTTGACCAATTGAACTTACACTTAGGAAAGGTTTTAACTTATACCTGAGGAAGGTTTAACTTACACCTAGGAAAGGTTTTAACTTATACCTGAGGAGGGTTTAAGTATACATCGAGGGAAGATTTAGTCTTACACCTGTATAAGGTTTAGCCTTGCACCTGGGGAAGGTTTAAGAGCTCCCGTACATAAGCGCGATATAAGGTTGTCAACACATATTGTAACCCTGATCTGCACAGACCTCGACATACTTTAGATCCGGTTTATAACCTGACTCACAGCTCTCCATATTGACTATAACATTAGAGTACACTGAAGGTGTGGGCAACTCTTTTGTATACAAACGTATCGAGTCCAGATTTAAAAAAAAGAAAAGAAAAAAAGAAAATCCTCTTATACACTCCAACCTGTATTCCATAGTTAATTATTAAGGGTGTCTATAGCATTTTTTTTTTTTATACTTTTTTTTCCTAAAGGCTTCTGAAGCGTATCCCATTAAACTACACGTACTTACCCTTCGTACTTACCGTTCCTACCTACGCCACCCACTTACACACGATCATCAAGGACTGCATCTCACCCTCGTCGTGAGGTGTGTCGTTGAGGTAAACAGGGAGATCACAGTGAAGTGCCAGGCCAAACAGTACTCTGCTAGCGAGGGTCAGACACCGAGGGGGAGACGTGTGAAGAGAGCCCGTTGTCGCCAACCTGTAGAGGGGAGTGTTGGTGGGAGGGAATGGAAGAGAGGAGGGTGTGGGAGAGGAGAAGGGAATGGATTGGTGTGTTAGCGGGTGAGGGAGAGGATGGGAGAGAAGAGGATTTGGCGTTGCCAGTTGAGGAAGGGATGGAAAGGGGAAGGCGTGGTGTTGGACGGTGAGGGAGGGAAAGGTAAGGGTGTGCTGTTGGAGATAACTGAGGTGGTATGGTTGAGGGAGGAGGAGGAGAAGGAGGAGGAGGTTGGGCAGTGAGGCGGTGTAGCGGGGACAGAAGATGGGGCTGGAAGACTACGTAGATGTAAGGCAAGTGGGAGGGGTTTGTGGGAGGAGGAGAGAGGAGAACGGGGTTGAGAAGGAGACTGGGGATGTGAGCGGTGGTGGGGTGAGTGGATGGGTGGTGGCGATGTGCCAGGGAGGCAAGGCAGGTGGAGGGGATGCCAAGAAAGGACAAGTGGGAGGAGGGAGTGTCAGGGGAAGGACAGATGGCGAGAGAGTGCCAAGAGAGGGCAGGTGGAGAATGGGTGTTGATAACTGCAGCTCAGCACAGGGACAACAAGGGTGGTGTTCACGCTTCGTGAGTGTGAGGGGGTGCATCAACATGCGTGTATACAAGGTCAGACACAGGGTCATAAGGAGGTCATGAGGAAGGCGAGAGAGCAAGTTATTTAGGTCGAGGTCATCCGGTGCTGAAGAGCTAAGTCAACAGCTCCCCCATCATGCCCGTGTTGTGCTTGTTGGAAGGCACGAGAGGAAATGGGAAATGGTGTTGAGTTCAGATGGGATAGAGGGGGAGGACGCGATCCGTTCGTTGCCTTACCTCGTCAGGGTGGATGGAGAGAAGGAGGCCGGGTTATCCTGGTCACAGAAGGCAGGTGAGGAGCCTTGTAGCAGCCACAGCCGCAGCGCCAGGATGGTCGTTCCCTGTGTGGGGGTGTGTGTAGGAGACACGTCAGACCGCATGAACGAATGGTAGGAGCACATGACACACAATTCATGTATGAGAGAGAGAGAGAGAGAGAGAGAGAGAGAGAGAGAGAGAGAGAGAGAGAGAGAGAGAGAGAGAGGAATGAACGTCGCTTGATTACTAACCATGACGCCCAGCCAGAGGAGCCTTCCGAGCAGAGGTCTCACCGCCTTGATGGCCGCCTGCTTGCACAGCAGCCTGGAAACGGCAGAACACGATCGTTATTAATTTGGGGTAGTGAGAGAAAGGAGGGACATGATCTGACGTAGGTGGATGGGGAGAGAGAGAGAGAGAGAGAGAGAGAGGTCGTGTGGGGAAGTACTCACTGCCTGACTTGTCTCCTGTGGCGTATAAGGTCCCAGGCGGCACACACCAGGAGGGCGGTCAGTCCGTGCTCCTTACAGAGCGTCCCCACCCCAGCCAGCACTCCTGCACGGTGCACCCACATCCACCCTCCTCTTCCTCCTCCTCTTCTTCCGCCTCCTCCTCCTTCTTCCGTCCCCTCAGCTCGCACTTCTCCTCCTCCTGTGTCCTCGTGCAGGATTCCAGGAAGTACCCTTCTGCCGCTGTCCCAGCAGGCCCCACCAACGCTGCCTCCTCCTTCCACCAAGAAGGACACTCCTCCTTTACCTTCCCATCCTTCACCCTCCTCTTCTTCATCGATGTCCTCTGCGTTCTCGGGGTCACCCTCGTCGTCGTCTTCTATCGCCCTGGGAGGAGACACAGACACACAGGTTATTAGTTATATGGGTCTTGAACGAAGCCATGGCTGGCTCTGCTCACAATGTCTGTCACACACTTGAAGCGTATCGTAGGAGCTCATGAAGAGGGGGAAGGAGAGGGTTATGTTACGTGTCAGCCCATGTGTGTCAGCCGCTAAGGCTGGGAGTCATTCCCATGTGTCAGCTGCTAGGATTAAGAGACAGGAGACTCCTCCTCCTCCTCCAGCCCCGCGGGTGTAAATCACCCGAGTCAGTCAGTTGCTGTGACCTACGTTCGTGTCAGCCACTTGAGCTGGAAAACCAGGTTGTGACCTGTGTGTCCTAGTTGCCCGTTGGGTCCTCTAGAGGATGTGTGTGTGTGTGTGTGTGTGTGTGTAGGGGGGGGAGTAGGGGGGATGGGCATGTGTTCTAGTGTCCAGTACACTGACTGACACGACATACCTTCACGGTGACCTGGTACAGAAGACGTGCCCCGTGACCTGTGTTTTCGAGTTGGTCTGACCTGATAGCCTGACCTGTGTTCACGGAGGTGTGGAAGCTTTTCAAGTGACACTTGCGCATGTTTTGAACTTACAGCCGAGCAAGTTTTAAACTTTACACCTGGGCAAGTTTAAAAGCTTACACCTCGGAAAGCTTTGGACTTCAGCTTGGGGACAGGTTGAAGACCTCCCTTACATAAACAGGGATCGTTGTTATATAAGCCACTGAATGAGGCTGACGACCATCACGAACCTCCACAGTGTAACCCTGATCTGCACCGACCTCGACATACATTAGATCCGGGTTGTAGCCTGGATCACAACACGCCACACTGACCATAACAGGGAGAATTCTCACAACTCAGTATAATGACATGTGGAAGTTTAGATTGTATTTAAAACACATTTACGTCATGAGCCCAATGAACTGTATTGCCTCATCAGTAATCAGGGATGTTTATGGATTTCCTTCTCAGATGGCTAGTTCAGGGCGTCCCTCTTAACCACTACCAACTGTCCTTCCTAACTAACCACCTGTCGTCCTCGTCACCACACCGTCCTCGAGGAGCTCTGGAGTCTTTCCTCCGTCCTCGAGAAACTGTGAAATCTTCTCCCCGTCCTCGAGAAACTGTGAAATCTTCTCCCCGTCCTCGAGAAACTTTAGTCTTGTCATTCGTCCTCGTGGGACTGTATGTAGACCCTTCCCTTTTCACCCTCTCGGAAGAACTGTGTGGTCTCTTTCCGTCCTCGAGAGACTTTAGGAGAGGGGGAGGGTCTTCTCTCCGTCCTCGAGTAACTAGGAGGAGGGGGGAATGTCTTCTCTCCGTCCTCGAGACACTGTAGCGTCTCCCGTCCTCGAGGAGATGTTGAATCTTCTCGCGGGTCGATGTTGTTTGGATTTTATCTCGGCGAGACATTAGGCCTCCCTCCTTCTGCCCAGTCGGCACCTCTCGACAGCCACAAACCTCCCGTTGCTGTCTTCCCTGTTACCTAGGTCTGCCAAGTGGCACCCAGAGACCCGTGTGAGATGTAGTTTCAGCAGACATTTAGACGTGTGTGAGATGTGGTTTCAACAGACGCTCTAAAACACTGGTAAGATTCGATTTCAACAGACAGCCTTGAGACGGTGGTGTGGTGTGGTTTCAACAGACGGTCTAAGAAGTGAGACGTGATTTCACCCGATACCGTGAGACGTTGGTGATAGGTGGTGATCTGAACAGACAGTCTTAGACGTTGGTGAGGTGTAACTTCACCATTCTGAGACGTTGGTGAGGTATAACTTCACCATTGTGAGACGTTGGTGAGGTGTAACTTCACCATTCTGAGACGTTGGTGAGGTATAACTTCGCCAATCTGAGACGTTGGTGAGGTATAACGTCACCAGTCTGAGACGTTGGTGAGGTGTAACTTCACCAATCTGAGACGTTGGTGAGGTATAACTTCACTAGTCTGAGACGTTGATGAGGTATAACTTCACCAGTCTGAGACGTTGGTGAGGTATAACTTCACCAATCTGAGACGATGGTGAGGTATAACTTCACTAGTCTGAGACGTTGGTGAGGTGTAACTTCACCAGTCTGAGACGTTGGTGAGGTATAACTTCACCAGTCTGAGACGATGGTGAGGTGTAACTTCACCAGTCTGAGACGTTGGTGAGGTGTAACTTCACCATTCTGAGACGATGGTGAGGTATAACTTCACCAATCTGAGACGTTGGTGAGGTGTAACTTCACCAGTTTGAGACGTTGATGAGGTGTAACTTCACCAGTCTGAGACGTTGATGAGGTGTAACTTCACCAGTTTGAGACGTTGGTGAGATGTGATTTCGCGTCTGACAACGCCATCACCAAGACGTTGCCCCACTGCAGAACACCACCATCTCGTCCCCGACCCTCGCATATTCATTACCAGTAATTAAAAATTTCACGGAAGGCGACAAAGAGATGGACGTAGTATTCATACGCTGACCGTAAAAAGTGATTCACTTCGTTCCGTTTTCTTCAAGACCAAACGTGAGTGGCGAACCAAGCGTGAGTGGCGAACCAAGTGTGAGTGGCGAACTAGAGTGAGTGGCGAACCAAGTGTGAGTGGCGAACCAGAGTGAGTGGCGAACCAGTGTGAGTGGCGAACTAGTTTGAGTGGCGAACTAGTGTGAGTGGCGAACTAGTGTGAGTGGCGAACCAGAGTGAGTGGCGAACCAAGTGTGAGTGGCGAACTAGTTTGAGTGGCGAACTAGTGTGAGTGGCGAACCAGTGTGAGTGGCGATCTAGTGTGAGTAGCGAACTAGTGTGAGTAGCGAACCAAACGTGAGTGGCGAACCAACGTGAGTGGCGAACCAATGTGAGTGGCGAACCAAACGTGAGTGGCGAACCAGCTTCCTGCATAAAGGTCATGTTGTGGAGTTACGGAGAAGCGTAGGTAGAGTGCGCTCCTCTCCACCCTAAACCAGGTAGAGTTCCCTAAGACTCGCTGGGGGAACTAACTCTTTTGGTAGTGAAATTAACACTAAACCAATAGACACTTTTTAAACTAGTTTTATTCTTATTTTTTTATCAGTTTAGGAGAAAGTTATGATTTTTTTTATTAAAATCCTTTTTTTTTTTAGCGTGAGTAGAGAAACTGGGGGTTAGGAGGCTGGTATAAACTACACTTTCTAACGACCCACAACAGGTGATTCATCCTGGACAATTGTACAACCTTCATGGTTGAGGATATTCGTAGAGTAGTGTTGGTGGGGGAGCGTGATATTGTGTGTGTGTGTGTGTGTGTGTGTGTGTGTAAAAGTTTATATATGTATGTATGTGAAGCTCTGACATTATGTGTGTGTGTGTGTGTGTGTGTGTGTGTTGTGTGTGTGTGTGTGTGTGTGTTTAAAAGTTTATATATGTATGTATGTGAAGCTCTGACATTATGTGTGTGTGTGTTGTGTGTGTGTGTGTGTGTGTGTGTGTGTGTGTGTGTGTGTGTGTGTAAAAGTTTATATATGTATGTATGTGAAGCTCTGACATTATGTGGTGTGTCTATGGCAGTCCTTTAAGTTAAAGGTTAAAAGTGGGAAGGAGTGGCCTACTTGAGCAGGAGACGCTGAGTATGTGAAAAGTTCACACCTCTCTCTCTTCGGCGTAAGAACGGGGATGATCATCACTTTGGCGTTGTGAGGTAATGGATGTGGTGGTGGGTGTGGGGGGGTGAGTTTTTTGTAACAGTTTATATATGTGTGTATGTGAAGCTCTGACATTATGTGTGTGTGTGTTGTGTGTGTGTGTGTGTGTGTGTGTGTGTGTGTGTGTGTGTCTGTGTGTGTGTTCTACACCTGTAACTACAGACATGAGACCAGTTAGATGAATTTTCAAAACATCGAAACATGTTATTAGAGATACGTGAATCTTCGTGTACTGTGTACCTTAAAATGATTACATATGTCACTAAGACAGTTTTATGTACTACATGGACGACACTAAGACAGTTTTATGTACTACATGGACGACACTAAGACAGT
Organism: Panulirus ornatus; assembly: GCF_036320965.1. NCBI lineage: Eukaryota > Metazoa > Arthropoda > Malacostraca > Decapoda > Palinuridae > Panulirus > Panulirus ornatus. The sequence continues at coordinate 33,875,680 of NC_092238.1, read as the reverse complement.
TTATGTACTACATGGACCACGAGGTTGAAGGGCCCAGGGATGGGGGAAATAGGGAGAGGGGCAGCTCCCCTTTAAGTTAAAGGTTAAAAGTGGGGAAGGAAGTGGCCCCTACTTGAGCAAGGAGACGCGAGAAGTGAAGGACTCACCACCCCTCTCCTCCTCTTCGGGCGTAAGAAAACGGGGAATGAGTCAGTCACTCCTTCTTGGACAAAGAAAACGGAGGTAAGGAATGTGGGGGGGGGGGGGGGAAAGGATCCTTTTCTTGTGGGTGAAGGCGGAGTGCTCGTGATGGAGTAGGGTGTGTGTGGGGGAAGGAGTCTGTGATGTTAGTTTGGAGGAGGATGTGGGTGGTTTAGAGAGAAGGAGGGATGACACTACGAGGAGGGAGGGAGAGAGAGAGAGAGAGAGAGAGGGAGGGAGAGAGAGAGGGAGGGAGAGAGAGAGGGAAGGGAGAGAGAGGGAGGGAGGGAAGGAAGGTGAGGGGGAAGACTGGACTTACCTGTGGTAGGTGAGGATCGCTGCCAAGAAGCTGAGGGAGGCCAGCACGTCGGCCCGCCCCACCAGCCCCGTCACCTGAGGGAGGAGGAACGCCTTCGTCACATGATCGCTCGCTGTAACGCTAGCCAGGGCGGAGCTGCCCTTACGCGGGAGGCCTATTGGCCCTGTGATAAATATTTTATGTTTATTGGTATTCATCGTGTAGCCAGGGTCGAGAATATTTATGAGAGAGGTCAGAAAAGGGAGGAATATATATATATATATATATATATATATATATATATATATATATTATATATATATATATAATATTATAAATTATGTATATAGATAAACTCAAGAGTGTGGATTTAATTATATATATATATATTATATTTAGTATATATATTAATATATATATAATATAATATATATATATATATAATAAACTCAAGAAACATCACTGTGGCTGATTTTCAGCCATTAACGGCACGAGAGGTGAGCTCGGACTGCCATAGATGGAGAGGAGGAGAGGCAAGGTTGGAGGAGAGAGAGAGAGGGAGAGGATCGTGGCGATGGTGGTGGTGTTGGAGGAAGCAGGTTGATGGTGTTGGTGATGTTGGTGGTGTTGGAGGAGTAGGTAAATGATGTGGTGTTTGGGGGTTGAAGGAGGAACAGGTGGTGATGGAGGTGGTGGGGGAGGTTGTAGACAGTGATGGAGTGTTAATGTTGGTTGTGATGGATGGTGTGGTGATAGGGTAGTGATGGTGGTAGATGGTGTGGTGGTAGGATAGTGGTAGTGGTGGTGGTAGATGGTGTGGTGGTAGGATAGTGGTAGTGGTGGTGGTAGATGGTGTGGTGGTAGGATAGTGGTAGTGGTGGTGGTAGATAGTGTGGTGGTAGGATAGTGGTAGTGGTGGTGGTAGATGGTGTGGTGGTAGGATAGTGGTAGTGATGGTGGTAGATGGTGTGGTGGTAGGATAGTGGTAGTGATGGTGGTAGATGGTGTGGTGGTAGGATAGTGGTAGTGATGGTGGTAGATGGTGTGGTGGTAGGACAGTGGTAGTGATGGTGGTAGATGGTGTGGTGGTAGGATAGTGGTAGTATTATTGGCATGATGGTGGTGAGGGAGAGAGGGAGGATGTAGTATGGTAGCCTCCATTACTGAAGGCGATGAGGGAGGCTCTGGGGCGGAGTTCAGTATCTGATTGTTGTAGATGCTGCTGGAAACCCGTCCTGATACCCCTGGAAACCCGTCCTGATACCCCTGGAAACCCGTCCTGATACCCCTGGAAACCCATCCTGATACCCCTGGAAACCCGTGCTGATACCTCTGGAAACCCGTCCTGATACCTCTGGAAACCCGTCCTGATACCCCTGGAAACCCGTCCTGATACCTCTGGAAACCCGTCCTGATACCTCTGGAAACCCGTCCTGATACCTCTGGAAACCCGTCCTGATACCTCTGGAAACCCATCCTGATACCTCTGGAAACCCGTCCTGATACCTCTGGAAACCCGTCCTGATACCTCTGGAAACCCATCCTGATACCTCTGGAAACCCGTCCTGATACCTCTGGAAACCCATCCTGATACCTCTGGAAACCCGTCCTGATACCTCTGGAAACCCATCCTGATACCCGTGGAAACCCGTCCTGATACCTCTGGAAACCCATCCTGATACCCCTGGAAACCCGTCCTGATACCTCTGGAAACCCGTCTGTTACTGTCTGAAACCTGAGGTACTCACCCTTCTCTCGTTGGAAGTACCCATCATCATCTCTCATAGTGGGTTACTTACCGCCTCTGATGATAGGTACTTACCAGCTCTGCTCAGTTGGTACTTACCTTATCCTCTCGTGGGTACTTACTAGCTTCGGTAGGAGGCACTTTCTGCCTCTGATGATTGGTACTTACCTGCCTTGGAAATAGGTACTTGCCACCTTTGGTATCTTGTACTTACATCCTCTGGTGCGAAGTACTTACCGCTTCTGGCCGGAGGTACTTACTTCCTCTAGTAGAAAGTACTTACCGCCTCTGGTGGGAAGTACTTACTTCCTCTTGTAAGACGTACTTACCGCCTCTGGCGGAGGTACTTACTTCCTTTAGTAAGACGTACTTACCGCCTCTGGTGGGAGGTACTTACTTCCTCTAGTAGAAAGTACTTACCGCCTCTGACGGGAGGTACTTACTTCCTCTAGTAAGACGTACTTACCGCCTCTGGTGGGAAGTTCTTACCACCATTGGTGGGAGGTACTTACTTCCTCTAGTAGGAAGTACTTACCGCCTCTGGTGAGTACTTACTTCCTCGAGTAGGAAGTACTTACCACCTCTGGTGGGAGGTACTTACTTCCTCTAGTAGGAAGTACTTACCGCCTCTGGTGGGAGGTACTTACCACCTCTGGTAGGAAGTACTTACCACCTCTGGTGGGAGGTACTTACTTCCTCTAGTAGGAAGTACTTACCGCCTCTGGTGGGAAGTACTTACTTCCTTTAGTAAGACGTACTTACCGCCTCTGGTGGGAGGTACTTACTTCCTCTAGTAAGACGTACTTACTGCCTCTGGCGGGAGGTACTTACTTCCTCTAGTAAGACGTACTTACCGCCTCTGGTGGGAGGTACTTACTACCTCTAGTAAGACGTACTTACCGCCTCTGGTGGGAGGTACTTACTTCCTCTAGTAAGACGTACTTACCGCCTCTGGTGGGAAGTACTTACTTCCTCTAGTAAGACGTACTTACCGCCTCTGGTGGGAAGTACTTACTTCCTCTAGTAAGACGTACTTACCGCCTCTGGCGGGAGGTACTTACTTCCTCTAGTAAGACGTACTTACCGCCACTGGTGGGAAGTACTTACCACCTCAGGTGGGAGGTACTTACTTCCTCTAGTAGGAAGTACTTACCGCCTCTGGTGGGAGGTACTTACTACCTCTAGTAAGACGTACTTACCGCCTCTGGTGGGAAGTACTTACTTCCTCTAGTAAGACGTACTTACCGCCTCTGGCGGGAGGTACTTACTTCCTCTAGTAAGACGTACTTACCGCCTCTGGTGGGAGGTACTTACCACCTCTGGTGGGAAGTACTTACTTCCTCTAGTAAGACGTACTTACCGCCTTAGGTGGGAGGTACTTACTTACTCTAGTAAGACGTACTTACCGCCACTGGTGGGAAGTACCTACCACCTCTGGTGGGAGGTACTTACTTCCTCTAGTAAGACGTACTTACCACCTCTGGTGGGAGGTACTTACTTCCTCTAGTAGGAAGTACTTACCGCCTCTGTGTGGACAGGGTGGGTGGCGAAGATGAGGCCAGCAGAGAGCACAGTCCCCTGAGGGAGGTTCAGCAGACGCAGCAGAAGCCGCGTC
>NC_092238.1:33856840-33869340 GCF_036320965.1 Panulirus ornatus | reverse complement strand
CACACACTGTAATGTATGAAATGAAGTTCAAGAAAAAATTATTCCCACTGTTATAGATAGAACAATTTGAGGCACTCTGTCCCCTGGTTGATGAATAGTTTAGAAAAGTGTTGAACATACAAGGTCAGTTCCTGTCACATAAACAGCTGCGTGAAAAAAAGAAAAGATATACATAAAATGTTTCAAACACACAGGTTGACATTTCAGCTCGAAAAAGGATCGAGCTGTCGAGCTGAGTGGCATCAAAATGAGAAAGTTTGGTAAAGCTGAAGGCTGGTGAGTGGAAATTACTGGTTAGATATTGGCTTAGATGGAAGGAGAGAGAGAGAGAGAGAGAGAGAGAGAGAGAGAGAGAGAGAGAGAGAGAGAGAGAGAGAGGGCGGCATAGGAAGACGAGGTGATCTTTCAACGAGTCACCATAGACTTTAGAATTGGCTGACGCCGTTCCTTTGACCAGGGGAAAGGAGAAGGGGGATTTCTGTGGCCCTAACCAGGTCGAAATGGGGACGACCCGTTGTGATGGCCTTTCATTTAGAATCATCATCATTATCATCATCATTATCTTCATCATCATCTCTCCACGCGGTCCTGTGGCAAGCTAGAGATGTCTCAGAGATAAAGTGGCGCTTTTGAGACAGGGAGTCGCGGAGACGGAGGCTCTTAGAGAGAGAGAGAGAGAGAGAGTGTCTTTGGGTAAAATTTCGTTCGGTGCCAAACCTTATATTCGCGCGCAGTAACGAGGAAACTTGAAAATTATCACATACACCAGGTGGAGAGAGAGAGAGTGAGTGAGTGATCATATAATACCCCAGGGGAGATAGTGGGGTGACTGAGGACGTGAAGTTGGAGAACAGAGATGAAACTCGATTTAAAGAGCGAGATAACAGCGCGGAGAAGTTTACACCGATCTCTCACCGTTTCTCTGGCTACATAACTACGGAAATAGAGTTGGTTGCCAGGAACCCAAAAGCCATTGTGATGAGAGGGTCTGTGAAATTTATAGTGAAGGACTGGCAGCGTGGGAAGCTCTCTATATAGTTAGGTATATATATATATATATATATATATATATATATATATATATATATATATATATATATATATATTATTCCTATGAGTCCACGGGGAAAATGAAACACGATAAGTTCCCAAGCGCATGTTTACCAAATAGCGTCCTAGCTACGTCTCTTCGTTGTATATCAACTGACTGTTATATTTGTCTCTTGTGCCTCTCCTGATGGTGTGATTATTACACGAAAGTGCACTTGGGAACTTATCGTGCTTCATTTTCCCCGTGGACTCTTAGGAATATACTTGATCGCGCGCAAAATTGTAATCCTGTCCAATATATTTATATATATGTGTGTGTGTGTGTGTGTGTGTGTGTGTGTGTCCACGTCAGAGCCACTTGAGGAACGTGTGTTGACGGAGTGGCATGACGGACGTGGGCACCGGGAGGTGCGAGGGAAGAAGTCTGACGTAATGCTGGGCAAGCAATTAAACTGGGTTATTGCTTGCACACAATGGCAAGCAGCTCGCTGGTATGAACATCTGTGCCACTGTATGCAAATGAGAAATTCATTTAAAGGCAGACGTGCCAATTACTTCTCTAGGGCAGGAATGTTTGCCAGCAAGCAGGTCAAGGGACTGGGGTGATGAATTGCAGCGTTGACAACATTATATGAAGAATATACACTGAAAAATGAGAACGGAAGAAGGTTAAGGGGTTTATATAGCTATATATCACACACGCACACACACACACACACACACTTCGTGGTGTATTCGTCAGCCTTACTGATTATGAGTCAGCACGGGCTGGCCCTGGGTTGGATCCAAATGGGTTCGAATCCTGGGCGCGGCAGTTGACCTACAGCCAACCCAAGTGATTATCCCCCCTTGGAATTGGTCGATGAATGGGTACCTGGCTTAGGGTGTGTGTGGTGTGTGTGTGTGTGTGTGTGTGTGTGTGGTGTGTGTGTGTGTGTGTGTGTGTGTATACACATATAGAAGTACAAGACATTGTCCACATATACAAAGATATGAGACAAGGGAGCACGTTTGGCCCACTGAAATAATAAATGATAATGGTAAGAATAACCGAAGCAGATAAATGGAAGGTGATGTTGATAATCCATAATCCTTCAAAGATATCTGTTTATTTATGAACCGTAAGAGTAATAAAAAAGATGATAATGGAAGACCAGTTATTGTGGTACATGGCGCAGTAAGTCATGCACTTCGGAGAGATTGTACCGTTCTGATAATGGGCGATTCCACTTGAAAAAAAAGAGAGACAGTGGGATGTTTCTGTCTCTCAATAAGGCAAAGTTGAAACACAGTAGAAAAGGAGTACCGTCGCTATCACCTCTTCATGTGATCTTCACACACATACACACACACACACACTGTAGCATGGGATATTTAGAACATGTTATACGCTGAGTGGGGGAAAAAGCGATCGTATAATGCTGGAGTTTGATATATGTGTGGATGAAGACACAGGAGAGAGAGCAAAGGAGATGAAAGTTAAGAAACTACACAGCACTTATCGCTGTCTCTTAAAATACGAGCCGGGAAATAGGTTACAGTAGAAGAGGCACAGGTCATTGTTGTAGAAGGTATAGTAAGATATACAGCATAGGAGTCGGAAGGTGGGTATATAAGGCTTCATATACAGAGGCAAGGGTTAATAAAAGAGAGATATGTAGGTCAGTAAACGTTGTGAGAAATCGAAAGAGTTTGGATCGGTCTGTACCCTGGAGAAGATAATTTCAAAGACGACACGACAGCACGCCAATATTCGAATGGTATAAGAAAGGAATGAATATTACAGGACGTGGAAGAGAGCAAAGATAGACTGGGGGAAAAAAAGGCATATATTGAATTATGAGGAAAATTAGTACAAAACCATTCCACAAATTCATCTGTAATACAATATGAGTTCAAAGAACAGCCAATCAGGCTAAGGGTTTCAGAGAGAGGCATTAATGAGGATGACGTCATGGTGTACTAGACGTCATGGTGTACTAGACGTCATGGTGTACTAGACGTCATGGTGTACTAGAAGCTGAGTGACAGACCGAATCACGTGTTTTTCACAGTGGAAGACACTGAGGACAGTAGTCCCAACACCATCGCCTGGATTGGAGAGAAGATCTCAGAACTAACGATTGGAAAATGTCTTGAAAAGACATCAACAGACTGCGACATGGCTTTGTGTCATGTAAAAGTTCAATTTTCTGATCCTCTGTATGTGTTAGGTCAGTCAGCTGAGGTGGTTGGCGAGCTACTTAAAAATGTCGTTGAAGATGTCGATGGAGGAAGGTAATGTGTCAGGAGGAGTTGAAGGAGGGACTTATCGTACTCATCTTGAAGAAAGGAGACAGAGAAGTAGCACTGAACTTCAGACCCCGACTTCTCTAGTGATTATGGTCTGAAAAATAATGGAAAAAAGAAGATGATCAGGAGGGAAAAAGGGATGAGTCCTTGCAAAGAAGAAACAACCTAAGCGAGAGACGATACACAAGGGTTCCAGGGAATGAGGTCATGATTGAGAAACCTCTTAGACTTCTACGAGAGAGTGAGCTCCGTTTTAGACGAAAGAGACGGTTGAGGGGATTATGTGTGTGTGTGTGTGTGTGTCTGCTGCCAGAGACCACTTGGTGCTGTGCCGCGAAACAGCTGGAACTTTACTTAACGAGGGATAAGGGGAGACAACTTCTATGGATGGAAGATAAATTTTGTGGATGGAAACAAAGAACGCACGTCACCTGATCCTTCTCGAAATGAGTCGAGATCACCACCGGCTGAGTGAGGTGCTCCTCCTCTCAACCTGCGTGAATACCCCGTCAGGAGGATTGGTCTCTAGCATAAGCATATATTGGCGGACGGTATCAAAGTCTTGTGATGAGGGAGGGAAGTCAAGAGTTAGGATTGGTACGTCAACATACAAGGGAACCTAGACAGACTCCAATATTGTTGTGATATATGGTCGATGAAATATAGATGGAAGGTAAAAGGGGGAGGATCTAACACCGTGTAAGAAGGCCTTGAGATGATGCTATACACGGAGGGAATAGGAGACAGGAATCTGTGTGTGTGTGTGTGTGTAGAAGGCGCTTGTGAGTCGATGCTGTATCTAACCTGTTCCCTGAGATCCAACCTAAGGAGAAAGACGAAGGAGACAGACTGCCTTCTAGCATGTAACTGGAATTACATTTATGTCCATGGATGAAGAAATAGTCGGTAAACTGTCGATATGGTACACGAGATAGCCATATATGTCCGTGGGTCTCAGACCAAAAAAAGATAAGTTGGAGAAGGTCCAAAGGAGGGCGATAAAGATGGTACCAGAATGAGAGAGAGAGATGAGTAACAGCAAGTGGTCAGATGCGGTAAATTTCTCCACCATGGAACCTACAAGATTGATGTGGATAATGTAATCATAATCTTGTAAGTCTTTTGAATTTAAAAGATGTATAGATCGTAAAGAACCAGGGGACCATAATATAAGATTAAGTAAGAGACGTTTTAGGAAGGTGTTAGAAGGTATATTTGTCGTATATGAGTCGTTGATGACGAGAACAGAATGGAAATGTGGACACAGACACATGTATGTTGATTGCGAAGATTAAGAGATGGGTCCTTACCAGTGTAGAAGTCCCTCTCCACATAGTGCAGGTAGGTAATTACACTTACACTCACTCACTCACTCACTCACTCACTCACTCACTCACTCACTCACTCACTCACTCACTCTCTCTCTCTCACTCTCTCTCTCTCTCTCTCTCTCTCTCTCTCTCTCTCTCTCTCTCTCTCTCTCTCTCTCTCACACGCACACTCAATCAGTATTCTCCACTGCCTGAGGCAGTCAGCTTCCTCTCATGTGTGCATTTGTCTTGCTCGTCCTGGACCATCCTACCCGACGTGGGCTCCAGCACTAACACACTCGCGCAGCCAAGTCCACAGCTCTCCTGGAACGGGGAGGGAGGGAGGGGCGTCTCATTACCTTACTACCGTTGCCATGGCACCATCCCAACTCTCTCCAGGAGAGGAGCGTTCGACCAATGTATCCGGAGTACCGTGCGAATCGGGAGATCATCGTGCTTCTGGCACAGTGGACACCACAAGGGTATGGCCTGTGGTGGCGACCAGCGGACGTGGCCAGCTTCCTAAGTGCTGCAGGCGCCTCATGAAATTATAAGGGACTTCTTGAGAAGGTGTGTGTGTGTGTGTGTGTGTGTGTGTGTGTGTGTGTGTGTGTGTGTGTTATACTGGGACGTCGTTTCCGCATTTGCATGATAGCGCCAGGAACATTTTGTAGCTGCCATGTGTAATGCACCGAAATTACATCTTCCTATCCACAACCAGGCCCTACAGACTTTTCCATGGTTTACCACGAACGCTTCGCATACCTTGTTTCAGTCCATTGCCAGTGCGTCGACCCCAATATACCTCATCGTTCCAATTCATTCTATCACTTGCACGCCTTTCACCCTCCTGTTCAGGCCCCGGTGACTTAGTGTATTTTTCACTATATATATATATATATATATATATATATATATATATATATATGTGTGTGTGAGGGGGGGGGGAGGAGCGGGGGGGCTGGAAATCCTCCCCGCCCGTTTTCCATTTTCCAAAAGAAGGAACAGAAAAGGGGGCCAAGTGAGGATTTTCCCTCTTACACTCAGTCCTCTGTTCTTGGAGCTACCTCGCTAGCGCGGGAAGTGGCGAATATGCATGAAAAAAAAAATAGATAGTTAAACGAAAATAATGCAAAGCATTTAATTGATTACCAGACATAATTCCGATTTCGCAGATTATTAGCAAAATAGCGCGCTCATAAATTGAGAGATCAGGCTAATTTCTTTTTTTTTTTCTGTTATTTTCAGAATTTCCCAGTAATAGCGGCGTACTAATGATTGTAAACAGATCATGGTAATGATGTGTGATGATGTGTTTGTCTCTTGATATTATTTGTATGGCGCCAACTTGTACATGATCTGTGATATGTATATATTCTCTCTCTCTCTCTCTCTCTCTCTCTCTCTCTCTCTCTCTCTCTCTCTCTCTCTCTCTGCCAACTGTGCATGATCTGTGATATATATTTCTCTCTCTCTCTCTCTCTCTCTCTCTCTCTCTCTCTCTCTCTCTCTCTCTCTCTCTCTGCCAACTGTACATGATCTGTGATATGTATATTCTCTCTCTCTCTCTCTCTCTCTCTCTCTCTCTCTCTCTCTCTCTCTCTATCTATCTATCTATCTATCTATCTATCTATCTATCTATCTCTGTCTGTCTATCTATCTATCTATGTATCTATCTATCTCGCATTTGGTGGATCGATGTGGTTGAATTACGATCGATCTTCGACTCAAGTATGTGTGGGGGGGGGGGGAGAGAGTTGGTTGGAACGTTATGGCTGCTTCGATTTCGTGTCTGAGTTATGGTGGTCGGTTGGTTGGTCAGCCTGTCAAAGAGTTGGGATGGATGTCATTGGTGGCATCTGAGATGGTAGACGTGGGTAGGGTTGTTAGACGGGTGGGTAAGGTTGTTAGACGTGAGTAGGATTGTTAGACGTGGGTAGGGTTGTTAGACGTGTGTAGTGTTGTTAGACGTGGGTAGGGTTGTTAGACGTGGGTAGGGTTGTTAGACGTGGGTAGGGGTTGTTAGACGTGGGTAGAGTTGTTAGACGTGGGTATGGTTGTTAGACGGGTGGGTAGGGTTGTTAGACGTGGGTAGAGTTGTTAGACGTGGGTATGGTTGTTAGACGGGTGGGTAGTGTTGTTAGACGTGGGTAGGGTTGTTAGACGTGGGTAGTGGTTGTTAGGTATAGTGGCTGGGCCTCATAGACAAGTTGGGATCGTTAGATTAACGTGTTTTGTGTGTGTGTGTTTTTTTATGCCATGTTTGAATGCTGAATGTTGGTGAGTTCTTACGACTGACGTCTTGCTGTTGGCTGGAGTATGGTAGATGGTTGAACCTGGGGTCTGTGGAGAACTTGACTGGCCTACGTGTTGAACCCGAAGCTCTTGTGGCTGAAATATGGTTGAATAATGGTGCAGTCAGGGTGGTTGGTGGAGTCCCTCTCTTCAAAGGAATTGTGGTTATGTCTAGGAGGGTGGTGATGCTTTGTTTGGTTGTTTGGTTGCTGTGGTGTTGTCCTGGTGGACTCAGCTGTGCACCTTGGTTGGATTATGGTCAGGGATCTCAGTTCTCCCTTCCCCCCACTCCACAACCATAATACTACACTTACAGTTTGCTCAATACATGATGATACACCGTGGTTAATGTGTTTCAAAATGTGTTCGGTTGATGGTGACCCTAGACAGTGTAATTCACTTTGAAGAACTGACTTAAAAGAAGAAAAAAAAATGGATAAGTCACGAAACTTAAAGAAACAGCCAAATGAACGTGTCCAAGGTTGTGCATAATGCTGGGAGCAACAGCTTTCACGTACACACAAGTAGGTTTGTATTTGCTGATGACGCCAGAGGAAAAAAAGATGATGGCTCTTGATTATCAGCAATTACTAGTGACATAATTACATTATATCGCCTAATGTGATTTGATCATCCCAGGACACCGTTTATGGAGGTCCTGTATCTTCCTCAAGGCTGCGCTGTAATCAGGAGCAGGGCAATGATGGACTCGTGTGGGGAGTGAGAAGTTATTCCATGATACAGTATTGCGTTTTTTTTTTCTGTTTTTTTCATTGACGATAATATAACCTCTCCGGAGGTGATATATATATATATATATATATATATATATATATATATATATATATATATATATATATATATATATATATGCGATGTAACCTTTTGCAGGCGAAATCTGGTAACACGTGTGTGTGTGTGTATCTTGCTATCTCTCAGGCGGGAAATGGCGGACATGTACGAAGAAATAAAACAAGACTAAAAGGTACCTCGGTACTTGAGACAGTACCAACAGTACCACAAAGCCATGGATGATACCAGGAACGCTTTAACATATGTCTCCAAGTTCCCTCCATTGAAATGGCATCGGGTGGGTCTCTCTCTCTCTCTCTCTCTCTCTCTCTCTCTCTCTCTCTCTCTCTCTCAGGCATCATTATGCGAGAGGAAAAAAGATAATATATGTCTGTTCCATACCAACTGCTGGCCCAGCTGACATTGTAAATATCTTTAATGGTTCTTGGGGGGGTTACCTCAGTCTGTGCTGGGTGAGTGGGTGGGTCAGGTCGGGACCCCTGTGATCTGCATGGGTCTCTCTCTCTCTCTCTCTCTCTCTCTCTCTCTCTCTCTCTCTCTCTCTCTCTCTCTCTCTCTCTCTCTCTTCCCACCTCGGGAGAATACTTAAAGACGCTAATTGTCTGCTCGGGTGGAAATTAGCATGCCATCTCAGTTCAGGTATACTGGAAGAGGAGGAGGAGGAGAAGGAGGAGTATTTAACAAGCTGTTCACGTCCTGCGCGTCAGGCCAGAGCGAGAAATGTGCCTCGCGGAGGATGGTCGACGCCCCCTGAAGAGCCACGAGAGAAGGTCTCGAGGTGGGCAAGACGACTGGCACTTAGAATTAAGGTTTGGTGATGCGTTATAGGGAAAGGCTAGGGGGTCCTTAGAACTGTGCCCCCGTGGAAGAGAGAAGAGTGAGGGATAATCTGTTCATCACCGCCTTTGTTTTTTAAGTTAATAGAACTGTGGCCACTATAGATTATAATAGTGTGTGTGTGTGTATACACACACACACACACACACCATCATCATCTATAGTGGCCACAGCCCATATATTACGATGAAGAAGGAGTAGGAGGGAGGGAGAAGGGTTTGACCCAGAACACGTTGCTTGAAATGGATTCTGGAGTTAGCTCGCCGAAGGACTTAATGGAGGCTGTGTTTTGGGTAACACACACACACACACACACACACACACACACACACACGTATTTATACTATCTATTTTATCCCTAGGGACAAGGGAGAACGTATACTTCCCACGTATTCCCTGCGTGTCGTAGAAGGCGACTAAAAGGGGAGGGAGCGGAGGTTTGGAAATCCTCCCCTCCAGTGTTTACTTTTCTAAAAGAGGGAACAGAGATGGGGGCCAAGTGAGGATTTTCTCTCTAGCGGTGACAGAATCATCAGAGAACAGCAGTGGCAACCGGGGATCCACAATAAACACTGTAGCCAACCCAGGGACTCGGGCTCAGGGGTATATCATGCCTCTTGAACACTGTGGACTGGACGGGCATGACTGTGTTGCCATCCCCTCCTCGTCTGGCTACACTTGACTGATCCGCGCCCCCATTGGCTCATGGCCTCTTGACGTCACGGCGTCCGCTAGGTTGCATTTAGTCGCTCCCTCGGTAGACAGACAGAAGTGGATTTACCATCCAGTCCTTTTTTTTATTCTCTATTTATTTTAATGGCCGTTAACGACACAGTCACTCAGAGTTCAACGAAGGGACGGAGACATATGAAGAAAATGGGCTTCAAAGTCCCTCCTGGTATGGCAGTGACCCATATCACTGCTGGTGAGCTGAGGACTATGACCCTTATCGAGGGTGTGAATAGGGTTGTAAGCTGACCTCTTTGCCTGCTGGTTGGCGAGTGGCCAGTTAGCCAGTCCTTGCACACACACACACACACACACACACACACACACACACACACACACACACAACTTGCTCCCCAAGAGGGACGAGACGACCCACTTTCCCCCTCCCTCTCCCCCTTTCTCCCTCAGGGGTCCGCATGGCCTGGTCCCCCAGGGGTCCGCATGGCCCGGTCCCCCAGGGGTCCGGATGGCCCCGGTCATTCCAGGTTTTTTACCCTCAATAATCAAGCAGTGTCGACGGGAGAGATGGGTGCAGGTCGATGCTTTGATAGCTAATGGCGAGGCGATCGACCAGACGAGGATAATCCATCCTGTGCTGTGGGGACAGGGAGGGACGGAGTTGTGGACAGGAGGAGGGATAGAAGTAGGTTAAGGTGGATAGAAAGGGATAGAGGGACGGGTTTATGTTATTCATTGGTGTGACTTTGCAAATGGAGAGGTAGTGTACATGTGTCACCGCTTATTGCCAGGGAGTGTGGCACTCAGTTACCATGGTGGGGTTTGACTGGGTATGGTCGAGGTCGAGGTGTGGCTCAGGTCGAGGCTGCCGGGGTTTGGCTGTGGTTGAGGCTTCCAGGGTGTGGTTCATGTCAAGGTGTGGCTGAGGTCGAGGCTCTCAGGGGGTGGTTGAGGTCGACGTATGGCCGAGGTCGAGGCTGTCAGGGTGTGGTTAAGGTCGAGGTGTGGCCGTGATCGAGGCAGTCAGGGGTGTGGTTGAGGTCGAGGTGTGGCCGAGGTCGAGGTTGTCAGGGTGTGGTTGAGGTCGAGGTGTGGCCGAGGTCGAGGTTGTCAGGGTGTGGTTGAGGTCGAGGTGTGGCCGAGGTCGAGGCTATCCAGGGTGTGGTTGAAGTCGTGTATGATGATGGACGAGAGAGCACATGTGTCATGGACATAATGTGTTGTGTGTCGGGTTTACTCCTCATCTTCCCCCCATTTTCACTCGTCCATTTACCGTCATTTGCACTCGTTTCATACCACCGTTTCCCTCCCCCATTGTCCTTCCCTGTTACTCTCCTCTCCCGCACATACTCTCCTCCTCCTCTCCATCCTCCACTTTGCACTCCTTCCATACCACCGTTTCCTTCCCTCATTGTCCTTCCCTGTTACTCACCTTTCCCGCACATACTCTCCTCCTCCTCCTCTTCCCTCCTCCTCCACTTCCTACATTTGCCCCACATTTCGTAGCCGACAGATCGATCCGACCTCGCCCCAGTAGCGTCCTCAGAAGAGGGCTGGTCCTCAGGGACGCTGTGGGATAACCTTTGATCTCGTCGGGCATCTGACGGCGTCATGTAAAGTGTCGCGGGTCGACCAGGTGTTGGGCCTTGATGCCCTCAAAAAGTGTGTGGAGGTACGACGATTCCCAGCAGTGTGTGTGTGTGTGTGGGGTAGGTGTACCATCCGTGGTACGTTACGCAAGTCCAGACGGTACGCAAGTCCAGACGGTACGCCAGGCCCGTCCACACAGTACGTTAGATTAGTCTTGGAAAATTCCAGTCGTGAGTAGGTAGAAATGTGAATACTAGATGGAAATGGGAATACGAGATAGAAGTGTGAATGTAAGTTGGAGATGTGAATACTAGATAGAAATGGGAATACTAGATAGAAGTGTGAATACTAGATAGAAATATGAATAGTAGATAGAAGTGTGAATACTAGATAGAAGTGTGAATACTAGATAGAAATGTGAATACTAGATGGAAATGGGAATACTAGATAGAAGTGTGAATGTAAGTTGGAGATGTGAATACTAGATAGAAATGGGAATACTAGATAGAAGTGTGAATACTAGATAGAAATGTGAATAGTAGATAGAAGTGTGAATACTAGATAGAAATATGAATAGTAGACAGAAGTGTGAATACTAGATAGAAATGGGAATACTAGATAGAAGTGTGAATACTAGATCGAAATATGAATAGTAGACAGAAGTGTGAATACTAGATAGAAGTGTGAATAGTAGATAGAAGTGTGAATACTAGATCGAAATATGAATAGTAGACAGAAGTGTGAATACTAGATAGAAATGGGAATACTAGATAGAAGTGTGAATAGTAGATAGAAGTGTGAATACTAGATAGAAGTGTGAATACTAGATAGAAATGTGAATAGTAGATAGAAGTGTGAATAGTAGATAGAAGTGTGAATACTAGATAGAAATGTGAATAGTAGATAGAAGTGTGAATACTAGATAGAAATGTGAATAGTAGATAGAAGTGTGAATACTAGATCGAAATATGAATAGTAGACAGAAGTGTGAATACTAGATAGAAGTGTGAATACTAGATGGAGATGTGAATACTAGTTAGAAATATGAATACTAGATAGAAGTGTGAATACTAGATAGAAATGTGAATACCAGATGGAGATGTGAATACTAGATAGAAATGGGAATACATCTTTATGTTAATGAGTGTAGGACAAGTGTATATCATTTTCCTGTTACCGACTTGAGTAGGGCAGACCGTGTTCAATCATGAATATCTTAGATAGGGGGGAAAAAAAAAGGGGGAAAAAGAAAATAGGTGTGAGAGGAGTGAAGAAATGAATCGAGAAGAGGAGTGAAGAAGTCATTCGGGTGTTTGTAGAGCATGACTGGTAAAGATGAAAAGGAGATTTGAAGGGAAAGACGAAGAGGATTGCACAGCTATGCTGATTGTGGAGGGAGAAGGAGGCGAAGGAGGAGGAGGAGGAATCATAACGGCTAATCCTCGTTGGGGGGTGTCGGTGTCTTCACAAAAACTACAGGAAGGAGGAAGCAGCATCAAGAGACAAGCTTTGGTTGGGATTTTGACTTCAGGGACGTACTTTGTTGCTGCGCGCGTTGAGGACAAGGTCACCTGGAGGTGAAGAGAGAGAGAGAGAGAGAGAGAGAGAGAGAGAGAGAGAGAGAGA
>NC_092238.1:33834340-33851840 GCF_036320965.1 Panulirus ornatus | reverse complement strand
GTGGAAAATGTTGCTTGAAGGATATAGATCACTATAGACATATTTGCCTATATATATATATATATATATATATATATATATATATATATATATATATATATATATATATTATTTATTTATTATACGTTGTCGCTGTCTCCCGCGTTAGCGAGGTAGCGCAAGGAAACAGACGAAAGAATGGCCCAACTCACCCACATACACATCTCTGTATATACATACACGTCCACACACGTACATATACATACCTATACATTTCAACCGATACATATATATACATACTTAGACATATACATATGTATATAATTCATACTTGTTCCTTATATATATATATATATATATATGGAACAAATAAGTAAATTCACAGTCGAGTATAAAAAGAATTATTTTCAGTAGGGAAAAAAATACTGCCTTGTTTACCGTGACTTAAGAATGCGAGGGGGTTGCTCTCCGAAATGTAAACAAGCCATAAACGTCACGGGGGGGGGGGGGTGTAAACAGTGGTGTAAACAAATACGGACGGGATAGACGAGGAAGAAATCATGAACTGGCGTCATTGAGGTGTGCACATGACGTCAGAGGACGAGGAAACGAAGGTGATCGAAGGAGGAGGAGGAGGAGGAGATGTACGTGGGAGGAACCCACGATCCTTAGCGATCTTGGTGGAGGGAAGGGTGGATAATGGACGGGGTCACCTGCTGGAGGATAGTAACGCCCTTCTGACTATCTCATCTCAATAGATGGAGAGAGGATAGTAAAGCTGAGTGGCTCTAACCCACCCATCCCTACCCATAATAGATGGAGAGAGGGAGGGGATAGTAAAGTGGGAAGGCGCCCCTCCTCCTCCTCCTGCTCCTCCTCCTCTTCCCCCTCCTCCTCCCCCTCCTCCTCCTCCTCCTCCTCCTCCTCCTCCTCCTCCTCCTCCTCTCCTCCTCCTCCTCTTCCTCCTCCTCCTCCTCCTCCTACTATCCATCTGCCATCACTGTGGGTGGAGAGACGATAGTGGAGTAGAAGGGGCTCCTTACTATCCACCTTCACCCACTATGGATGGAAGGTGGATATTTCAGTAGAAGGATCCTCCCTAGCCACCATCAGCGTAGATGGAGAGGGGATAGTAAAGTAGAAGGCTCCTCCCCACCTACCCCCACCACTGTAGATAGTAAAGTAGAAGGCTCCTCCCCACCTACCCCCACCACTGTAGATAGTAAAGTAGATGACTCCTCCCCACTTACCCCCCACCACTGCAGATAGTATAGTAGAAGGCTCCTCCCCACCTACCCCCACCACTGCAGATAGTAAAGTAGAAGGCTCCTCCCCACCTACCCCCAGGATAGTGGAGTAGAAGGGGCTCCTTACTATCCACCTTCACCCACTATGGATGGAAGGTGGATATTTCAGTAGAAGGATCCTCCCTAGCCACCATCAGCGTAGATGGAGAGGGGATAGTAAAGTAGAAGGCTCCTCCCCACCTACCCCCACCACTGCAGATAGTAAAGTAGAAGGCTCCTCTCCACCTTTCCCCCACCACTGCAGAGAGTAAGGTAGAAGGCTCCTCCCCACCTACCCCCACCACTGCAGATAGTAAAGTAGAAGGCAGCATATGAGGAAGAGAGGGAGAGAAAGCCTCAGTAGAGGAAGGTACGGGTTTTTTTGGAGGGGAGGAAATCGTACACAAAAGATGGTAAAGTTTCGGACATGATTCTCAAAATAAGTTTCCCTGGGTCGTGTGGCTAAGGCCGACTGCCCTCATCCTGGGAGAAAGGTCATAGCCTGGATCAGGAGACACTGGCCAAGCTGGGAGAAGAAAGGTCTTGGCCAGGATGTGGAGCCACTGGCCAAGCTGGTGGAAGAAAGGTCACAGCCAGGATGTGAAGATGCTGGTAGAAGAAAGGTCATAGCCTGGCTCTGGAGACATTGGCCAGGCTGTGAAGAATTTCTTGGCCAGGGTCGTAAGAAGGTCTTGGCCGAGCTGTTAAAGACAATACCGGCCAAGGTATGAGAGATCTTTTGTCTAAGCTGTGAAGAACACCCCTTGGCCAGGTTGTTCATAAAAAGGTCTTGACCTTAGCTATGAAAACATGCCGGCCAAGTTGTTTTTGTAAAGGTACTTGGCCAAGCTATTGAGACATGATGGTCACGCTGTGAAAGAGGACTTGGCCAAGCTGTGAAGACTTGCCGTCCAGGCTAATGAATACAGTCTTGGCCAAGCTGTTTACACATACTAAGGTGTTGGTGAACCAGCTCACTACGCCCGTCTGAACAGAGCTGTCAAGCCGTGTGAACAGAATTGTCAAGCCGTGTGAACAGAGCTGCCAAGCATTGAGCAAAGCTGTCAAGCCGTGTAAACAGAGCTGTCAAAGCCGTGTAAACAGAGTGTCAAGCTGTGTAAACAGAGCTTTCAAGCTGTGTGAACAGCTGCCAAGCCGTGTGAACAGAGCTGTCAAACCGTGTGAACAGCTGTCGAACTGTGTGAACAGAGCTGTAAAGCCATGTGAACAGCTGTCGAACTGTGTGAACAGAGCTGTCAAGCCGTGTGAACAGAGCTGTCAAACCGTGTGAACAGCTGTCGAACTGTGTGAGCAGAGCTGTCAAGCCATGTGAACAGCTGTCGAACTGTGTGAACAGAGCTGTCAAGCCGTGTGAACAGAGCTGTCAAGCTATGTGAGCAGAGCTGTCAAGCTATGTGAACAGAGCTGTCAAGCTATGTGAGCAGAGCTGTCAAGCCGTGTGAGCTGAGCTGTCAAGCCATGTGAACAGCTGTCAAGACAGTATTGAAAGGATGTCAAGAGCCTAAAAAAGCTCTTCAATGTCTTGTCAAAATTTAACTTCTTCTCAAATAGCTTGACTAGGAAATTACAATGGTACCTTGGTAGTCCTGCCTTACCCAGTTAAGTACGCCCCTATTTTAACCACTTCCCATTTTCCTTTCTTAACCCCATTTTCTTTCACATGATACTGCTCCCCACTTCCCCTCAGCTTCACCCACTTCCCCCTCAGCTTCACCCACTTCCCCCTCAGCTTCACCCACTTCCCCCTCAGCTTCACCCACTTCCCCCTCAGCTTCACCCACTTCCATCTTCCACCTTGCCCTTGACTGTCGCCAGAGTTAAAAGTGGGATGATGCCAGACTTGAAGTTCCAACAGCTGACTAGATTTATTTTAGAATTATTCATAATTCATTTATTTTTATTCATAAGTACCTCAGGACCAATTTACTTGATAAGCCTTGTGTTACCCAAGACCGTTCTGAAGGCTCCTGCTGCCCAAAGTTAACGCCGCATTAAGTAGCAGGAAGATGTAGACTCCTTTGGAGTGAGAAGTTCTATAACGATATATATATATATATATATATATATATATATATATATATATATATATATATATATAACGTAGTTGAATTAAAGTATACCCAGCCTCTTGTTCATTTGATCACCACACTGGTAACGTAATAATACTTCTTTACATTATTTTTTTTTCTACAATATTCTTTGCTAAATTTCGTGCCATATACCCTGGTTGTTCTGTCCCCATTTCTCTCAGGGAAATGTTTACTGTCTGGTTTCAAACCTTTTGCCCCATTTCTGCGCTTTCATAGTCCTCATTAAGTACATATTTTTTTTCTTCTTTTTATACCAGAAGGCGCGGTCGGGATTTTTGCATAAACGTTTGAAATTAAGGGTAAGTTAGGCTAGGCTGCGGAGGAGGTATAAGGCTAGGTTAGGTTAGGCTGCGGAGGAGGTATAAGGCTAGGTTAGGTTAGGCTGCGGAGGAGGTATAAGGCTAGGTTAGGCTAGGCTGTGGAAGTATAAGGCTAGGTTAGGCTAGACTGCGGAGGAGGTATAAGGCTAGGTTAGGCTAGGCTACGGAGGAGGTATAAGGCTAGGGTAGGCTAGGCTGCGGATGAGGTATAAGGCTAGGTTAGGTTAGGCTGCGGAGGAGGTATCAGGCTAGGATAGGCTAGGCTGCGGAGGTATAAGGCTAGGATAGGTTAGGCTGCGGAGGAGATATAAGGCTAGGTTAGATTAGGCTGCGGAGGTATAAGGCTAGGTTAGGCTAGGCTGCGGAGGAGGTATAAGGCTAGGTTAGGTTAGGCTACGGAGGAGGTATAAGGCTAGGTTAGGCTAGGCTGCGGAGGAGGTATAAGGCTAGGGTAGGTTAGGCTGCGGATTAGGTATAAGGCTAGGTTAGGCTAGGCTGTGGAAGTATAAGGCTAGGTTAGGCTAGACTGCGGAGGAGGTATAAGGCTAGGTTAGGCTAGGCTACGGAGGAGGTATAAGGCTAGGTTAGGCTAGGCTGCGGAGGAGGTATAAGGCTAGGTTAGGTTAGGCTACGGAGGAGGTATAAGGCTAGGTTAGGCTAGGCTGCGGAGGAGGTATAAGGCTAGGGTAGGTTAGGCTGCGGATTAGGTATAAGGCTAGGTTAGGCTAGGCTGTGGAAGTATAAGGCTAGGTTAGGCTAGACTGCGGAGGAGGTATAAGGCTAGGTTAGGCTAGGCTACGGAGGAGGTATAAGGCTAGGGTAGGCTAGGCTGCGGATGAGGTATAAGGCTAGGTTAGGCTAGGCTGCGGAGGTATAAGGCTAGGTTAGGCTAGGCTGCGGAGGAGGTATAAGGCAAGATTAGATTAGGCTACGGATTAGGTATAAGGCTAGGTTAGGCTAGGCTACGGATTAGGTATAAGGCTAGGGTAGATTAGGCTGCGGATTAGGTATAAGGCAAGGTTAGATTAGGCTACGGATTAGGTATAAGGCTAGGTTAGATTAGGCTACGGATTAGGTATAAGACTAGGTTAGGCTAGGCTACGGATTAGGTATAAGGCTAGGTTAGATTAGGCTACGGATTAGGTATAAGGCTAGGTGAGGCTAGGCTACGGATTAGGTATAAGGCTAGGTGAGGCTAGGCTGCGGATTAGGTATAAGGCTAGGTTAGGCTAGGCTGTGGAGATGTATGGCAACCCACCCGATCGCCTTGTTAATTCCCTTCACCATTCCAGTATCACTATTTAGTATATCATTTATCTATGTCGTCTTTTTTATTATAGTCTTCAATTTTTGTATTTTGTATTTAGAGTTTTTTCTTAATTCCCGCGTGTATTTCAATTACTTTGTACTTTGCCAAAGCAAACTTTATTTTGACATTTTTGATTAATGATTGGAAATACGAGCAACTGTTCGACTCTTGTTTTTGAATATGGAAAAATATATTAATTATTATTATTATTATGAACCCATTTTTCATGTATTAATTTGACCTGGGTTTTGTATTTATTTCTCTGATAATCCTGAATTATCATAATTGCACTCATAATAAACCCTTGTTGTACGGTGTGGGGACCACAACAGAAGGGTGTTTTATCTTTTTTGGGGGAGTCATAACTTTGAAAATGTTATGTGTTTGTGTTGTAAAAAAACAGAGAGAGAGAGAGAGAGAGAGAGAGAGAGAGAGAGAGAGAGAGAGAGAGAGAGAGAGGTTTTGGTTGGGGTGGGGTAGGCAGAGCACGTCATTATGGCATACGATTATTATCATGTAGAAACTCTCTCTCTGTGTGTAGGTGTGTGTGTGTGTGTGTGTGTGTAGGTGTGTGGGAAAAAAGAAAAAGCATAGATGGTGAAAATTTTGGGGTGGTTCTAACTGCCATGTAACTCTCAGCGTTGTGGCGACATGTGGCAGTTTAAATTCCCCCCCCCTTCCCCCCCCCGGGCCCACCGACGCCCTCTGGAGGCAGAGTTACCAACTAAAGTTGGTTGGTTTACATTAGACTATTTTTTTTTTTGTACATTTATGTAAGTTGGTTTACCTTAAGTATTTTTCTTTTTGGTCCATAAATGCGGGTGATCATGACTTTTCATTCTTCCATTTTTTTTTTTTTTGTTCATTACATTTAGACATGGGAGTATGTACGTTTCCTTACGTGAGTTACATAACAGGTTGGTGGGCAAAATGATTTAAATGCGACCTTTAATTTCGCTTTTGCTCCGTACAGCGAAATTCTAAATTTTGCTAAACCCATTATATATATATATATATATATATATATATATATATATATATATATATATATATATATATATATATATATATTCCTATGAGTCCACGGGGGAAATGAAACACGAAAAGTTCCCAAGTGCACTTTCGTGTAATAATCACATCATCAGGGGAGACACAAGAGAGAAATGTAACAGTCAGTTGATATACATCGAAGAGACGAAGCTAGGACGCCAGTGGCACAAAATTGTGATCCTTTCCAATATATATATATATATATATATATATATATATATATATATATATATATATATATATATATATATATGTGTGTGTGTGTGTGTGTGTGTGTGTGTGTGTGTGTATTTATGTATGTAGAGAGAGAGAGAGAGAGAGAGAGAGAGAGAGAGAGAGAGAGAGAGAGAGAGAGAGAGAGGGAGGTTTTGACTTCAAAGCTGACATATCTATCTTGTGGTTTGACTCTCGCTCCATCCTCGCTTTACACTTAATATTATTCATTTGTTTCCTGTTATCACCTTTTTCATCTCTCTCTCTCTCTCTCTCTCTCTCTCTCTCTCTCTCTCTCTCTCTCTCTCTCTCTCTCTCCCATCTCTCCTCTCTCCCCCATCTCTCCTCTCCTCTCCTACCAAGCTGGACGAGCCACCGTGGTCCAGGGTTCGTCACCCGGAGTGGTAAGCTGTCGGCCATTTATCACACTAGGGGGGGTTGGGGAAGCTGTCAACCTTTACAGATGGCTAATATGTCACACTTTAACAAAGGTTTGAGCAACGGGAATTGTGCCACAATATATGGATGAAGGACGCAAAATATGACCATCTGTGGGCGGGAATATTCATATATATATATATATATATATATATATATATATATATATATATATATATATATATATATATATATGTATTCTTATGAGTCCACGGGGAAAGTGAAACACGATAAGTTCCCAAGTGCCCTTTCGTGTAATAATCACATCATCAGGGAAGACACAAGGGAGAAATATATAAGTTAGTTGATATACATCGAAGAGACGAAGCTAGGACGCCATTTGGTAAGCATGCGATGGTCCATATATATATATATATATATATATATATATATATATATATATATATATATATATATATAAAGACGTGTGTGTGTGTGTGTGTAGATAAGGCCACACTTTTGGCGGACATGATTTTTGTTCTTCCAATACAGTTTCTAGTTATCACGGGCCATGTCCCAGTTGGCTCTGACATAGGCGAGAAGGGCGAGAAACAAAGCAAACACAAGCTCAGGTCACCTTTACATCCGACTAGCATATGACCAGGGGGAACAGTATGTTATCCCACTCACTGTGGCCGAACCCGAAAGGTCAAGACCTTGAACAAACCTGATGGGGGAAACACCTCTGTTGTTGTCTCTTCGCTATTTCTACCAAGTTCTTGGCTATATTAAGTACGTGTTTCTGAAAGCAAAATTGTCTTGTCTCATAAATTGTAATTTAAAGAATGTTTATGAGTCTCCACTGGACATTTCTTCTCTAAAACATAATTATTGAATTTGAAAACAAGATTAACTTGTTGACTTCAATGCGTGTTTTATTTTTTATTTATTTATTTGTTTATTTATACATAATTAAACCAAGACCAAATTTTTGTTTTAGCAAAATTCTTGGTGTAACTGGTAACTGGGTATCTTTCCATAGGCTTCCTTTTGCCCAAGGTTGCGCTCCAATCAGTATCAGGGGAATGTGGACTACACCTTTAGAGTTACAATTTCTTTGACGAAGACTGTGCCCCCAGAGATGCAACAGCCTCGCCTAAGGTGACTTTTGCGCTCGAGCAGGCGTAGTCCGGTAACACCTAAGTTATGGGCTTAAAGTCCGTATGATGACAGAAAACGGTGTTCCTTCCCAGCTAATGGCGTCTTTCCACAAGTTCATTTTGTTTGTTTATTTCTCAGTGTCACCTGTATATTTATTGTCTGGAGATTCTAGAAGAGTGTCTGCTGTAATTTGAGGATATATATTTTTTTTAAACTATTCGCCATTTCCCGCGTTAGCGAGGTAGCGTTAAGAACAGAGGACTGGGCCTTAGAGGGAATATCCTCACCTGGCCCCCTTCTCTGTTCCTTCTTTTTTGGAAAAAAAAAAAAAAAACGAGAGGGGAGGATTTCCAGCCCCCCGCTCCCTCCCCTTTTAGTCGCCTTCTACGACACGCAGGGAATACGTGGGAAGTATTCTTTCTCCCCTATCCCCAGGGATATATATATATATATTTTTTTTTTTTTTCATACTATTCGCTATTTCCCGCGATAGCGAGGTAGCGTTAAGAACAGAGAACTGGGCCTTTGAGGGAATATCCTCAAAAAAAAATCCCCTTTGGAAGTTTCATGTTTAAAGGCAAAATTTTCTCCTATTTTGTTTTCTTGGGGTCAAAATTTTCCTTAGTGCTTTGATGTTGTGAGAGGGATAAAGAAAGTCTCTCTCTCTCTCTCTCTCTCTCTCTCTCTCTCTCTCTCTCTCTCTCTCTCTCTCTCTCTCTCTCCATTTAACGTCAAGGGATCAACCTGAATTAGATTATTATTTCCCCATCCCCCCCCCCCAAGATCCTAAACGAATATTGAAAATGAACTATTTTGGATAATGAAAAATCCCCCCCCCCCCCCACCATCCCACCCCCTCCAGAAATGTCATATCCATTTTTTTCTTTCTCTCTCGCTCTTTTTTCCAGTTTTCTTCATTAGCATATGAAGGATGACGGATCCTCCAGGCCCTTAAGAAATACTGAAAAATACCCATGATTTTTTCTTTTTCTTCCCCAGAGGATGATGAAATAAGCGAAAAACAAGTGATATCTAAATTGACATTTCTTTTCTTTTATTTACTCAGATGAATTTCTTTCTATTGTTACCGTTTTTATTCTCTCTCTTCTTGTTTTGAACTCTCTGTACAACTTATTAATTTTTTTTTTATTGTGTTCTTGAGAACGTACGACAACCATGACCCAGCGTTGGTTGAAGAGAAAATTGGAAATTGATTTTTGATTTGAATTTTTATGTTAAATTTTTTTTATGTTAATTTTCAGTGCTCATTTAGCGGCCGTAAATGCATTTTGATTAAGGCAGAACAGTTCATTACAAAAAAATTAATCTCACGAACATCTCAAGGGATGTAGGAAAACTAACAAAAAAAAAATAGAAAAATGAGCAAGTGTTCCATTAAGATACACAGATTCCATTTTCTGTAACACACCAGTCGACATGTCCCGGGATGAAACACGGCCCTAATTATAGCCATCTTGGGTGAAAGAAAACGTAGCGCCAGAAAATGAATGAACTTAATTATAGTTCCTTCGGTGTCAACAAACTTAGAGTCTTGAAAGGTGGAGAGAAAGGTTGTGGGAAAGACGAAGGAGAATTCTACAGATTTTTTGAAAAGAAGGGGGATGGGGGGGGGGGATACCATAACGGTCAGGCTTCGTGTGGCTGGCCTCCACATATAATGCAATGGAAGCAGCAGCAACTGGTACGCCACAGGTCCAAGCCTTAGTGGATAGGGATCATACGCCCTAGACGAGAGGAGTAGGCGTAATGGTACGTGTATAACAGGGGCAAGGCAGCAACACCATCACAATGGGGAGAGAAAGGGATGGTTGAAGAGAGGTGAGAGCTAGTAAGTTGTTGACTAAGCAACACCACTACAATGGGGAGAGAAAGGGATGGTTGAAGAGAGGTGAGAGCTAGTAAGTTGTTGACTAAGCCGGCAAATGATTTGATCCTCCTACGACGTAGGCTCAGAGAGGCGGAGGGAAGGGTGATACAAGCAGCACAGCTATCTTAAAGGCGATCACATCCCCTGTGGATGTGGAGTAGATGCTCAACGGGGGAGGGAGGGAGTAAGCACTTATGCCACTTAAACAAAACACTCGTTTTTATTTATTTTTTTTTTTCTGGGGGAAACTGAGATTTTGTAGTATTGAATATCTAGGGTTTCCGTGAAGGGGGGGAGGATTAGACATATGGTATTGTGCAACAAAGGTTTTTTGCTGGGTTTGAATTGTGATGTGGGTTCAGTGATATGAAAGAGAGAGAGAGAGAGAGAGAGAGAGAGAGAGAGAGAGAGAGAGAGAGAGAGAGAGAGGAAGTATATTGGCACCGCTGAATTTCACAAGGGGACTGCTTCCCCATTCCGAGATGGTGCGCGGGTCTGATGTAAGAGAGAAATTATCCGCGCGAGAGAATTGAATGAATATCAGAGGGTGGAGGAGGGGAAGGTGAGTGAGCTGTAGTATGGTGAGTGGAATAATCACTTGAGTGAGTAGGGTAAGAGAGGTTTTGAAAATAGGGTTAGAGGTTGGAAAATAAGGTTAGATGTTGGAAAATAAGGTTGGAGGTTGGAAAATAAGGTTGGAGGTTGGAAAATAAGGTTAGAGGTTGGAAAATAAGGTTAGAGGTTGGAAAATAAGGTGGGAGGTTGGAAAATAAGGTTAGAGGTTGGAAAATAAGGTTGGAGGTTGGAAAATAAGGTTAGAGGTTGGAAAATAAGGTTAGAGGTTGGAAAATAAGGTTAGAGGTTGGAAAATAAGGTTAGAGGTTGGAAAATAAGGTTAGAGGTTGGAAAAGAGGGTTAGACATTAAAATGATAGAGTTAGAGGTTAAGAAAATAGGGTTAGAGGTTAAAGAAATAGGGTAAGAGGTGAAGAAAATAGTGTTAGAGGTTCGAAAAATAGGGTTAGAGGTTAAAGAAATTGGGTTATAGATTAAGAAAATAGGGTCAGATATACGAAATGGGTTGGAGGTTAAAAGAAATAGGCGAGAGGTTGAAAAAAATAGGGATAGAATTTAAAAAAAAAAGAATTTAGGGTTAGAGGTTCAAGATAAAATTGATCATTACTGGAGAGAAAGAAGAAATAAGATAGGCGATAGGAGACAACATTGTAGGACACCACTGTTGATAGGATGAGAGAGGATCGCTCCACTCACAACTTCTGCAGTGGACACCCAGAGAGAGAACAGAGAGGAGCAGAAAAAGCCAAGAGGGAAAAGCGGAGGTTTGCGAAAACGAGGACATATGACCCACCCTGTTCCATGCGTCCCAGTGATGCTGAGGGCCCAGAAGAGAGGAGGAGGAGGAGGAGGGAAGAGTCACATGAGAAGGATCGGTGGTAAGCCCCGCACTGGAAGGGAATGTAATGCTAAGTCTTTGATAAAGTGAGGATTTTAAGAGAGTTTCAGAAACCATGAAGACAGCAGAATTGAGAGCAATGGGCCATAGTGGGAATGAACAGTCTCTTTTTTTTTCTTTTTTAGGTATGTAAGGCACCAAGGCATGCTTCCATATATATATATATATATATATATATATATATATATATATATATATATATATATATATATATATCATTATTATTATTATTCTTTGTTGCTGTTTCCCGCGTTAGCGAGGTAGCGCAAGGAAACAGATGAATAAATGGCCCACCCCACCCACATACACACGTATATACATAAACGCCCCACACACACACACACACATATACATACCTATACATTTCAACGTATACGTACCTATACATACCCACACATATATACACATGTACATATTCATATATGCTGCCTTTATCCATTCCCGTCGCCACCCCGTCACACATGAAATGGCACTCCCCGTTTATGTGTGTGTGTGTGTGTGTAGATACTGATTAAAAGAGGCTGAGCTTTAGAGCAAAAGATGAACCAAGCTTACTTTACAAAGCTTGGATGGACGGGGCTGAGGAGAAGCTTTAGGTTAAGTCTTTAACCTTCTGTGTGGGGGAGAGTCAACATACCTTAGAATGGACGGTATGTTATAGATGACTCTAACTTCACGTGATAAGAGACTCCTGTGTCGTCTTCACTTTCACTCTTTACTCTCACTTTCACTTTTTACTCTCACTTTCACTTTTTACTCTCACTTTCACTCTTTACTCTCACTTTCACTCTTTACTCTCACTTTCACTCTTTACTCTCACTTTCACTTTTTACTCTCACTTTCACTCTTTACTCTCACTTTCACTCTTTACTCTCACTTTCACTCTTTACTCTCACTTTCACTTTTTACTCTCACTTTCACTCTTTACTCTCACTTTCACTCTTTACTCTCACTTTCACTCTTTACTCTCACTTTCACTCTTTACTCTCACTTTCACTCTTTACTCTCACTTTCACTCTTTACTCTCACTTTCACTCTTTACTTTCACTTTCACTCTTTACTCTCACTTTCACTCTTTACTCTCACTTTCACTTTTTACTCTCACTTTCACTCTTTACTCTCACTTTCACTCTTTACTCTCACTTTCACTCTTTACCCTCACTTTCACTCTTTACTCTCACTTTCGCTCTTTACTCTCACTTTCACTCTTTACTCTCACTTTCACTCTTTACTCTCACTTTCACTCTTTACTCTCACTTTCGCCACTTCGCTCTTGGACCTTTTTCCGTATTTTAGAACTAGCATCATCATTTTCACACACTTTCTATCTTTCCAGATCTATGTACTCTGTCCATTCAAGTTATCATTGTACTTTATTTCCGTGTTGGATAATTCCAAGCTAAATGCCAGCATTTTTTCCCTCCTCACTACTTTCCCCCACGCTCTCCACTACTTTCCCACCCTCACACACACACACACACACACACACACACCAATGCCTCAAGTTTCCGTTACAATGTCACTTCCCCTTGATGAAGTAGCCAATGGAACAAAAAAAGAAAAATAAAAAGAAATCATTGGGCCCACTGAGGTCACCCTCCCTCCTAGCCCTGATGACCTCCCAGAGGGTCATGATGGACGGACGAGAGAGAGAGAGAGAGAGAGAGAGAGAGAGAGAGAGAGAGAGAGAGAGAGAGAGAGAAGAGACTGGTTCACCCCTCGTCGCCTCGTCCCCCCAGTATGCCTGTCACTTGTCATGTAACCCAGTGGGCACTACAGTCACAGAAAACAGCCCAGGGGGGGGATCAGAGCCTCCTCTTTTTAAATGTATTTTCATATCACCCATTTAATCCCGACACCATTTGGATCCAGATGGCACTGATAATCCCCTCGTGACAATTACGTCAGGCTAATGGCCGTTACGATGATAATCCTTATCATATCAATATTACAGTGTATTCACAGACAACCGCCCCACCCTCGACCCTCACCCAAGCCCCACCCTTCCTCACTCACGCCTCCTGTTGGATGAGGAAAATAGATTTCAGTCGGGACAGGTAGATAGATAGATAGATAGACCGTGTGATAGATAGATAGACCGTGTGATAGATAGATAGACCGTGTGATAGATAGATAGACCGTGTGATAGATAGATAGACCGTGTGATAGATAGATAGACTGGGTGATAGATAGATAGATAGTCGGATTGATAGACAAATAGATGGACAATGTCAGAATGGTGCGTTCGCTTGTCTATCTATGTATAGGCATATAGGATCCTGACGTATATGACCAATATAGAACTTTCACTCACTGTTGTACGGACATAGACTTCTGTGTAATGATGACACAGAATACTGGATATATATACTGACATATAACGCTGAATTATTATTACACTGACACAAGATACTGACACATGCCTGGACAGTATATCAAGCACACATTGCAGCATCACAGTACAGATGCACAATACTGAGTTATAGTACAGATGCACAATACTGAGTTATAGTACAGATGCACAATACTGAGTTATAATAGAGATGCACAATACTGAGTTATAGTACAGATGCCAAACACTGAGTTATAGTACAGATGCACAGTACTGAGTTATAGTACAGATGCACAATACTGAGTTATAGTACATATGCACAATACTGAGTTATAGTACAGATGCACAATACTGAGTTATAGTACAGATGCACAGTACTGCAATTATGTTACCTGTGCACAGTATTACGTTATAGTACATATGCACTGCACCTAATTGTAGTACAAATACACAGTGTTGAGTTACACCACAACCGTACAATACTGAACACAGTACAGTACAGATGAGCAATATGTACTATACATTACAGTACAGACATACTGTTGGATTATATTCCACACAGGTACAAAAATTATAACACAACCAGTAAATAAGGATACGGACAAAATTTTATTCATATATATATATATATATATATATATATATATATATATATATATATATATATATATATACATATATATATATATATATATATATATATATATATATATATATATATATATATATATATATATATATATGAAAGATTACATCAACGAAAAAGAATGCTGAATTATCATGCAAATAATACTGGATTATACGTTTAACAAAAAAAATTATTAATTATACTACGCACACAGAATAATATTTATGCAAATTGCCACCAAACCTAGTAAGAGTAATGGCCACAGTACATAATATTACACCTAACCAGAGTAAAATAAATAATACATTTATCAGTTTGGATAAATGGTTTCAGATGAAGGCGAGACGCAGGACGTGTTGAACCATGATTGCTGGGAGCAAGAGTGGGACGCGCGCGCGCGTGTGTGTGTGTGTGTGTGTGTGTGTGTGTGTGAGAGAGAGAGAGAGAGAGAGAGAGAGAGAGAGAGAGAGAGAGAGAGAGAGAGAGAGAGAGAGAAGTTAAAGCAGAGTAATGTATTGGTTAACGTGATGGCGAGGATCAGGAAGGACAAACTCTCTCTCTCTCTCTCTCTCTCTCTCTCTCTCTCTCTCTCTCTCTCACACACACACACACACACCCTTGTGTTGTCCTCACACCGGCAACTCTCGTATAAAGTTTTCTGCTCGGTGTTTCAGTACACACTGCGAGGAAACGCTGGGGAGGTGGGCAGGTGGGCGACAATTGC
Organism: Panulirus ornatus; assembly: GCF_036320965.1. Taxonomy (NCBI): domain Eukaryota; kingdom Metazoa; phylum Arthropoda; class Malacostraca; order Decapoda; family Palinuridae; genus Panulirus; species Panulirus ornatus. The sequence goes on along the minus strand of NC_092238.1, from coordinate 33,836,988 downwards.
TTAGTTTATATGTAGGCTCGTGCGCTCCGTACAGCTGTCTCACTCTCTCTCTCTCTCTCTCTCTCTCTCTCTCTCTCTCTCTCTCTCTCTCTCTCTCTCTCTCTCTCTCTCGTGACGGTATTCCAAGAAACAGTACTGACCGGATATATGGCAAACTTCTGAAGTGAATGACAAAACACACAAGTTAAGGTATATATATATATATATATATATATATAGATATATATATATATATATATATATATATATATATATATATATATATAAATATATATATATATATATATATATATATATATATATATATATATATATATATATATATATATATATATATAAGTCCCAGGAACATTATATGGATGTGAGGCATGGGCTATAGACAAGGCTGTGCGGAGGAGGGTGGATATATTGGAAATGAAATGTTTGAGGACAATATGTGGTGTGAGGTGGTTTGATCGAGTAAGGAAAGGTAAGCGAGATCTCGTGTGTGGTATCAAAAAACGTAAGAAAAGAAGCTGTGGTTGAGAACTGAAGAGTACGTGGTTTGGACATTTGGAGAGACTTGAGTGAAGAAATGTTGAATAAAGAGGTTATATGTGTCAGAGGTGGAGGGAACAAGGTGAACGGGGGCACCAAATTGGAGGTGGAAAGATGAGGTGATAAAGACTTTGAGCGATCGGGGCCTCAACATTCAGGAGGGTGAACGGCATGCGCGGGACAGAGTGAATAAAAAACTGCGGTATATAGGGGTCGACGTGATTCCTGTCAATGGACTGAACCAGAGCATATAAAGTTTCTGGGCTAAACGATCGAAATAGGTCTGTAAGGCCTGGCTGTGACAAGGGAACTGTGGATCGGTTGATTATACACAACAGATAAGAGAATTGATGTCAGCGGAGGCGGTCTCTCTTCCTCTGTTGCTGGCGCCACCTGACGAACGCGGGAAACAGCAATCGTGATATATATATATATATATATATATATATATATATATATATATATATATATATATATATATATATTATATTAGCCATATGTGTGTGTATGTGTTGGTGTGTGTGTGTGTACATAGGTCTGTTATAATGATTTTGGCATTTTGAAATTATGATATTTCCTCATGAATCATAATTACGCCAAACGCGTCAAAAGCCCATTCGAAATTAAAGAATTTTTTTCCACATTTGTGTTCTGATGGCGTCCCCCCCTTCTGTCACAGAAACTGTTGTGATTCTGTACTGTATGTACACAAATTGCCGTCCAAAATACATAACGAAATTGGTCATGAATAGAAAAAAAAAAAAAAAGAATGTTAGCCCATTATAGTAAAAAAAAAAAAATAGGGTTAAATTACCGATTAAAATTGATTTTGATTTGATACAAAGGAAGATTATGACGTTAATTGATTGTTTTGTTTGTATGTTTTTTTCAATGTTTATGGATAATGAATCAAGTTTGCTTGTAATATATATTGCTTGAAAATCATTCCAACTATGTCGTCATTACTACGTCACAGACGTATTTCCCTATGATCAATATTTTCGCGTCTGTCTCCACCTCCCGATACTCCTGCTGGAGCGTGTGTTCTGTTCCCATCCTCCTCCACCCACTATAAGATTTTGACGTTGGGTGTAGGAAAGCGGGGGCTCAGTACTGCCGCCTGATATATGTATATATTTCTTTCTTTCATACTATATATTCGCCATTTCCCGCATTAGCAAGGTAGCGCCAAGAACAGAGGACTGGGCCCTTGAGGGAACATCCTCAACTGGCCCCCTTCTCTGTTCCTTCTTTTGGAAAATTAAAAAAAAATGAGAGGAGGATTTTCAGCCACCCGCTCCCATATATATATATATATATATATATATATATATATATATTGTGACGAACGTGTGCGCGTGTGCCCACATGTTCGTGTATATAACGTGTGTGTGACCTTGTGTATGGTGGTATAATCCTGTTTTGAAGCCAGATGGCCATTGGTCCTTGAGGCGGGATATTAAGTTGTCGATCAGTTAGGGAATATTTTCACCACCGTACGGGACATGTCGTCGCTGCAGGTTTAAACGAGAGGGAGAAGGTGATGTACGCAGAATGTGCGACGGATCCTCCAACCAATCACAAGTGCTCTTTAGTCCCATAGCCAATCAAGGGTAGCGTTGTATAGCAGCAAGGGTGAACGTTTGTCTTTACTTGTACCCACTACACCCGCTGAGGTTTGATTCCTCTCTCTCTAGCCCAGCGAGGTAAGTGGTGTCCCCTGCTGTAAGCCCTGCTGTGCTGTAAGCCGTTACTGCTGTAAGCCCGTTACCCGAGTGCTGTGCTGTAAGCCCGTTACTAATGTGTCACGTCAGGTTTAGCTAAGTGTAACGATGATACTGTGTCACGTCAGGTTTAGCTAAGTGTAACGATGATGTTTACTGTGTCACGTCAGGTTTAGCTAAGTGTAACGATGATGTTTACTGTGTCACGTGAGGTTTAGCTAAGTGTAACGATGATGTTTACTGTGTCACGTGAGGTTTAGCTAAGTGTAACGATGATGTTTACTGTGTCACGTGAGGTTTAGCTAAGTGTAACGATGATGCTTACTGTGTCACGTGAGGTTTAGCTAAGTGTAACGATGATGTTTACTGTGTCACGTGAGGTTTAGC
>NC_092238.1:33826840-33829340 GCF_036320965.1 Panulirus ornatus | reverse complement strand
GTTGAAGATGAGTTAGGAAGCATTAATTACGAGCGAAGGACAAATATGGCATCAGGTGTATCGCGCTGTGTATAAGGGATCGTTATTTTTTTTTCTTTTTTCTGACTATTTTCAAACGTTTTCAGTTATCTTCTGAACGAATAATTCCGTTCTCCTTGTTTCCATCACGTCGGGAGAAATGTTTGACACCTGGCGCGGGAATTATGCACGTCCGAACACTACGCCGTACATAGACCCGCTTTCACATTTGGTCTTGGTTTTTTATTTTGTGTATTTTTTTTTTAAATATGATTGATTAATGGAGGCGATGCGATGAGAAGAGGGCGGGGGGAAGGGGAGAAAGAAATATTGTGCGCGTCGAAGCCAAAGCCGGGAAACGGAATCGCAGCCGGGGAGACGTTGTGAGTGGGGGAAGGGGCAGGTTCGAAGTCTGTGGCTTCTCCCGGTTGACGGGCTTGTGTTTGGCTGGCTATGACCTTCGAGACAACACTGCTGGTTTGACAAGATTGCCAAATTGGCTGTCTTGCGTCATCGTTAGAGATTACGGTTTTATCCTCCGGCCAATCAGTCGTAGCCCCGTGGGGGGGGGAGCTTACGTCCGCAGTATTGGACGGTCGGGGTCCATGTTCCCGTTTCTGGACGACTGCCCATAAGCATTTTTGGGTTGGTTTGGGCGAGGCTTTGTGGTTGGAGATTTTCGTGAAGGGTTAGCGTTTCCATTAGTTTCCCCTACTTGATGTAGCGTTATATTCATCGATATATATATATATATATATATATATATATATATATATATATATATATATATATATATATATATATATTCCTATGAGTCCACGGGGAAAATGAAACACGATGAGTTCCCAAGTGCACTTTCTTGTAATAATCCCATCATATATATATATATATATATATATATATATATATATATATATATATATATATATAGAGAGAGAGAGAGAGAGAGAGAGAGAGAGAGAGAGAGAGAGAGAGAGAGAGAGAGACATACATATATAGGAAGAGTCACTCACAAAGGCTTCACCTGTAAGACATTTAAGCTCTCCAAAGAAGTTCCCCAAGGAGCAGTTCTTCCTCCAACACCGTCTTCAACCTCCCTCTACCATCGACCTCCTGCAGACCACATTGTGTAGGTCTTCTCACAGACGGACGACCTGACAAAATACACCACACCACCCTGGCAACAAAGGTCATGCAACACGGCATTGCAGTTTTAGAAGAATGTCTTCACGCCAGACAGAATACCTGCCTCTCCACAAAAAGTCTCACTTTTTGACCCCAAACAGAAGGAAACCCGACTTGCAGCGTCCCTTCTGAAATGGACTAACACACCCGCTCAGCAAAGCTGCCATTCTGGCATTATACAGGACACGGGTGAGGTTCATCTCCACTGCACAAACATCAACAGAAAAACCCACATACATTATTTCCATTTGCTAACTAATTTCCCACCGTAACTTATCTCTGATAATTCTGGCGATATCTGTATAGTCCTCCTCTGGACCTTCTCTATTGGTTCTTTGTTTATAAATGCGGTGGCGAAGTATAAGAAGTATATTTTAGTTTTGGCATTATTAGCGATAGTGATAGTTTGCTGAATATTTCCTTATCTATGTATAGTTATAGTTTGCTGAATATTTTTATGTATATTGATAGTTTGCGGAATGTTGTCTTATCTATGTATGTTGATAGTTTGCTGAATATTTCCTTATCTATGTAGAGTTATAGTTTGCTGAATATTTTGTTGTGTATATTGATAGTTTGCGGAATGTTGTCTTATCTATGTATATTGATAGTTTGATGAATATTTCCTTATCTATGTATATTGATAGTTTTGCTGAATATTTTCTTATGTATATTGATAGTTTACGGATTATTCCTTATCTATGTAGAGTGATATTTTGCTGAATATTTTCTTACGTATATTGATAGTTTACGGAACATTTCCTTATCTATGTATATTGATAGTTTGCTGAATATTTTCTTATGTATATTGACAGTTTGCTGAATATTCCTGTATCTCTGTATATTAATAGTTTGCTGAATATTTCCTTATGTATGTAGAGTGATAGTATGCTGAATATTACTTTATCTACGTACCTGATTGGGGTTCGAATATTCATCAGCTGACAGTCTGTCATCTATATGCGACTGTGTGTATAGCTAATGTATAATAATGATGGCAGATTTCACTATAGTGCTTTGCTAATGATTTCAATTGTTTATTTTAGTTTTACGAAAATGTTCTCTCTGTTTTTATGATACTAGTTTCCAAAATTTTGGATATTGAATACATATACATGCGTGTGTGTGTGTGTGTCGTCATGTCTTCGTGTGTATGTATGTGCGTGCGTGCATTTGTGTATGTATGTATCTATCTATCGTGTGTGTTTGTGTGTTTACGTAACCAACAAGGACACCCCACAGGTCGGGGTTGTTCACCCTTGACCTTAGCGGGTCAACTTCACCTCCCACCTGCCAC
>NC_092238.1:33779340-33821840 GCF_036320965.1 Panulirus ornatus | reverse complement strand
TCTCTCTCGATTGAGTTCCCTCCGTCTTTTTCCCCCCGTACTTTGCGCACTCGTGAGAAGGGCGTGTCGGGCCTAGGCATCGTGTGCGCCCAGCGCTTCCTGATGGTTGGTTGTTTTCTCCGTTGTTGTCATTTGTCAGCTGTTCCAGGTGGTTAGGGTCGTGTTCGTGAGGCATATCGGTAGTTGGATAACAGTCGTTAACTTTTCTTAAGATTATGATAGATAACAGTCGTTAACTCTTAAGATTATGATAGATAACACTCGTTAACTCTTAAGATTATGATAGATAACACTCGTTACCTCTTAAGATTATGATAGATAACACTCGTTTACTCTTAAGATTATGATACATAACACTCGTTTACTCTTAAGATTATGATAACACTCCTCAACTTTGAACAAGATAACCCAACACTTAAAGTAGATAGCGATTCTCTTCCCTGTAGAAAAGATAACGCTTTATTTATACTTTGAAAATCTTCAAGATATCAGTTATCTTCGCTGAGTCACTGGATAACACCCACGGATACTGTACAACGACATCGTAATCACCTTTTTGGGCAAACCATCACGTGAGAATGGTTTACCCCATCGCGAAATTGTCCACTTCCATTTTCCATCCAACGTATATTTTTCCCCCACTGGTACTGACGAAGGAGGGGAACTACAAGGGCGTCGAGGATGATAAGAGGAGGCTGGGGAAGCCAAGGCCGCCCTCCTCCTCCTCCTCCTCCTCCTCCTCCTCCCGACACGAGAGTGAGCGAGAGCGTGAAGGGCGCCACCATGACGATGGGCGGCCCCCGGTCAAACATCATTAGTCTTAATTACGTCCCAGCTGGGTGATATACGTGCGATGAGTTGCGGCTCCCCAGACGGCTCAGTCAACTCTGGGGTCACGAAGAGATCCAGCTGTGGGGGGAGGGCGGGGCGGGGGTGTGTCACGAGGGGGGAGGCAAGGTCAAGAGACGAGGAAGGAGGGAGGAGCGACGGACGGTGTCAGGTCACAGAGCACCTGGGAGACGCGGGGTCGTGGCTTGGCACGTCACAGAGCCCCTGGGAGACGCGGGGTCGTGGCTTGGCACGTCACAGAGCCCTTGGGAGACGCGGGGTCGTGGCTTGGCACATCACAGAGCCCTTGGGAGACGCGGGGGTCGTGGCTTGGCACATCACAGAGCCCTTGGGAGACGCGGGGTCGTGGCTTGGCACATCACAGAGCCCCTGGGAGACGCGGGGTCGTGGCTTGGCACGTCACAGAGCCCCTGGGAGACGCGGGGTCGTGGCTTGGCACATCACAGAGCCCCTGGGAGACACGGGGTCGTGGCTTGGCACGTCACAGAGCCCCTGGGAGACGCGGGGTCGTGGCTTGGCACGTCACAGAGCCCCTGGGAGACGCGGGGTCGTGGCTTGGCACATCACAGAGCCCCTGGGAGACGCGGGGTCGTCGGAGGCACGTCACAGAGCTCCTGGGAGACGCGGGAGTCTCACGACCTCTTGTGTGGGGTTGGCGTAAAGTCTTCTGCTCTCCTCCCACCCGCGCGCGCGGGAGGAACCTCCTCCAAGTTATCGCTACTAAAACCACGAACATTTAGCCTGTGTTTGGTGCGTAACTTTAGCGTAGAATTATCCCGGCAAATTATGCTTAAAACTCCGGTCGTATCTTGCAGTCCTGGGCTCCCTGCAAGCCTCAGGGTACGAGCATCTTTAATGGACATTGGTGAACAAACACGAGACACTGGTGAACACACACACGAGACGCTGGTGAACGCACACACGAGACACTGGTGAACGCACACATGAGCCACTGATAAACACACGAGACACGGGTGATCACACACTAGACTCATACCACAAGAAGGATAGCGGCGCCCCCAACACACACACACACACACACACACACACACACACACACACACACACGTTATCATCTTTGGACGTAAAGGTTTCGTATAAAATAACTCGAGACCCAGAAACCTTTTTATATATACATATATATATATATATATATATATATATATATATATATATATATATATATATATATATATATATATATGTATATATATATATATATATATATATATATATATATATATATATATATATACATATATATATAATTCTGAGAAACGTGGTATAAAACTTTATTGTACCAGCAACAAGGGGGAACGAAAAAAGAAAAAAACCTTAGAGATCACGAATGCCTTGGTATATTGCAGGTAATCGACCATACTGATGCTTCGAGGGACTTTATGATATTCTCGTCAATGTTTTCTTGTTTTTTATTCTATTATTATTATTTTCCTTTAGAAAACACAGATCAGCGTCTTGGGAAAAAAAAAACTAGAAATCCACCGCATGCGACGCCCGGGCGTTCGTGCACGGGATGCGACGACAAGGAGACATTGAAATACACCGCATGCGACGCTCGGGCGTTCGTGCGACGACAATGAGACATTGAAATCCATGTGCGTGGGAAGGTGACGTTTTAATATGGAAACGCCATTAGATGTGGATATTGTGGTGATATGCAAATGGCGCCGTGTTTTAATTCCTCGGTTCTCATCTGAATATGTAAAAGGAAGATCGGAGGAGTCTTCCACAGGCCGCTCGTGTTATTGGTGGTCGTCTGGTGCTGTCAATTCGTCTGGCTTGTGAAAATAGGAAATGCGTGGGAGGCCCTTCTCTCTCTCTCTCTCTCTCTCTCTCTCTCTCTCTCTCTCTCTCTCTCTCTCTCTCTCTCTCTCCCAAGCCGAGCGAGGTCGTGCGCGTTTGAGGGGCACGACCTGGTTTCTTGACGGGGGACGACCCGGTCTGTTTGACAGATGCGACCTAATTTCTTGACGGGGGACGGACGACCCGGCCTGTTTGACAGATACGACCTGATTTCTTGACGGGGGACGGACGACCCGGCCTGTTTGACAGATACGACCTACTCTGCTTCAGCCTGCTTGACGGGACACGACCTGACGACGGATGCGACCTTATCTGCCTGACGGACACGACCTGATTTTTCTTGACAGATATGACCTGATCTGCTTGACTGAGACGACCCGATTTGCTCTACGGACGACCTGATCATCTGCTCGACGGACGACCAGATCATCTTTTCGACGGACGACCTGATCATCTTTTCGACGGACGACCTGATCATCTTTTCGACGGACGACCTGATCATCTTTTCGACGGACGACCTGATCATCTTTTCGACGGACGACCTGATCATCTTTTCGACGGACGACCTGATCATCTTTTCGACGGACGACCTGATCATCTTTTCGACGGACGACCAGATCATCTTTTCGACGGACGACCAGATCATCTTTTCGACGGACGACCTGATCATCTTTTCGACGGACGACCTGATCATCTGTTCGACGGACGACCAGATCATCTTTTCGACGGACGACCAGATCATCTTTTCGACGGACGACCTGGTCATCTGCTCGACGGACGACCAGATCATGTGTTCGACGGACGACCAGATCATCTGCTCGACGGACGACCTGATCATCTGTTCGACGGACGACCAGATCATCTTTTCGACGGACGACCAGATCATCTTTTCGACGGACGACCTGATCATCTTTTCGACGGACGACCAGATCATCTTTTCGACGGACGACCTGATCATCTGCTCGACGGACGACCTGGTCATCTTTTCGACGGACGACCTGGTCATCTGCTCGACGGACGACCAGATCATGTGTTCGACGGACGACCAGATCATCTGTTCGACGGACGACCTGATCATCTGCTCGACGGACGACCTAGTCTACAGTCACTGCAGTTTTCCAACACTGTATTTACCTATCCAAATAGCCATCCTCGTCCAGCCTATCCCTCCTTTTCCAATCCTTCTCTTTCCCTTCCTCTCCCACACTCTGCCCTCCCCATACAGGTCCGGTGGAAAGGGAGGGGGGAAAACGGTAGTGTGTATTTACCTATTTGTACATTTGGAGAGAGAGAGAGAGAGAGAGAGAGAGAGAGAGAGAGAGAGAGAGAGAGAGAGAGAGAGAGATCTTTACTCGTGACGCCTCCCCTCCAATCTCTTATGTGTGTGTGTGTGTGTGTGCGTGTGTGTGCGTGTGTGTGCGTATGTGTGTGTGTGTGTGTGCGTGTGTGTGTGTGTGGGCGTGTGTGTGTGTGTGGGTTTAATTACTTATTTGTACTGAACGGGGAAGGAGTTTTGCACTTGTGGGGCTCCCGTCTCTTGAGCTTTTTCTCAACTACTTTCCCGTTATCGCCACTCAATAACACACACTCACACACACACACTGACACACACACACACACTCTCACACACACACACACACACACACACTCACTCACTCACACTCTCACACACTCACTCACACTCTCACACACACACTGACACACACACACACATCACACACACACACACACACACACACACACACACACACACACACACACACACACTCACACACACACTCTCACACGCACACTCTCATACACACACTCGTATATATATATATATATATATATATATATATATATATATATATATATATATATATATATATATCAAGGGTGTATTATTGTGAGTACACTTTCTTCAAAGAACTTCTCACTCCAAAGGGGTCTACATTATCCTGTTCCTGGAAGTAACGCAGCCCTAGGCTGCTGGAGCCTTTAAAAAGAGGTCCTGAGCAACACCAGGACTCGTTTAAAGAGCATTGTTTTGGAGGTGAGAGCGACTATGGCCTGTTCTTCGTGTGTTCCGTGCGATACTCCGCTAACGCGGGAAACGGCGATCCAGTCTGGATGAAAATTATCCGTAAAAAAAAAAAAAAAACCACAGTGGTGTTACCGGACTCCGCCCACTGGTGGTTACTGGAAATGAAACCATCATCAATGGAATATTTTTTCGCTTCAAAGGTGACCATCATTTCCCTGCTTCTGATTGGAGCGCAGCATTGAAGCCGCAGGAAATGAAAAAAACTAAAGAGGGGGGAGGGGGGGGTCCCTATGACTCTATGACAAAAACAAGAACAAAAAAAAAATTCACTTGACAGCCAAACTTTGCAAGTTATTCCTGTATTTGTTTTGTGATCCCCGAGACATTAACGCTTCAACGCATTCTCTCTCCATTTTTAAAACGACCAAAATCTTTATTTTTTCTTTCTTTTCTTTCATACTATTCGCCATTTCCCGCGATAGCGAGGTAGCGTTAAGAACAGAGGACTGGGTCTTTGAGGGAATATCCTCACCTGCCCCTCTTCTCTGTTCCTTCTTTTGGAAAAAAAAAGAAAGTCTTTATTTATTATTATTATTTTTTCATTATATACTGACCCTATTAAACCCAACTATATCTTCTCTTTTTCTTTCTTTTTTTTGTTTTACTTTAATTGATCATCAATGTCCACGAACGCACAGTCTATTGGCTGGCCTGGACCAGCTCAGACGAACGCATCAGATATACGCAACACAGACGTGTATGATTTTAATAAAACCAGGAACTACGCCTAGAGTCATTACGCTACGCCATCCAGGGGGAGGGGGGGTTAGGTAGTTAGTTCAAAGTGTTGGTCTGGCGCTTGTACAACAGCCTTGACCCATAATAAGAGGATGACCAGAAGGTCTGTGTATTTTATTTTTTTGCCATTTTAAATAATTACCCTTCGCTGTCATTGCGTTTATTTGTTATTCTTAATTTGCGTTTATTTGTTAGTCCCAATTTGCGTTTATTTGTTATCCCTAATTTGCGTTTATTTGTTATTAATAATTTGCGTTTATTTGTTATTAATGATTTGCGTTTATTTGTTATCCCTAATTTGCGTTTATTTGTTATCCCTAATTTGCGTTTATTTGTTATCCCTAATTTGCGTTTATTTGTTATTAATAATTTGCGTTTATTTGTTATTAATAATTTGCGTTTATTTGTTATTAATAATTTGCGTTTATTTGTTATTAATAATTTGCGTTTATTTGTTATTAATAATTTGCGTTTATTTGTTATTAATAATTTGCGTTTATTTGTTATTAATAATTTGCGTTTATTTGTTATCCCTAATTTGCGTTTATTTGTTATTAATAATTTGCGTTTATTTGTTATTAATAATTTGCGTTTATTTGTTATTAATAATTTGCGTTTATTTGTTATTAATAATTTGCGTTTATTTGTTATTAATAATTTGCGTTTATTTGTTATTAATAATTTGCGTTTATTTGTTATTAATAATTTGCGTTTATTTGTTATTAATAATTTGCGTTTATTTGTTATTCATATTTGCGTTTATTTGTTATTAATAATTTGCGTTTATTTGTTATTAATAATTTGCGTTTATTTGTTATTAATAATTTGCGTTTATTTGTTATTAATAATTTGCGTTTATTTGTTATTAATAATTTGCGTTTATTTGTTATTAATAATTTGCGTTTATTTGTTATTAATAATTTGCGTTTATTTGTTATTCCCATTTTGCGTTTATTTGTTATTCCTAATTTGCGTTTATTTGTTATTCCCAATTTGCGTTTATTTGTTATTCCTAATTTATCTCATTTTTGTTTCTTTAATTCGTCTCATTTTCATGTGGAATGTCTTGCTCTGTTTGGTCCTGTTGTGCCGTTCTAATTACGTCTTGTGAGTCTTGCTCTAATGAGGGATAATTAGAGCCGGGCTGAGGATGGCGTACGGGGGTATAGAAAACGATTCACGGGGCAGGTGACACACACCACCAAGACCCCTTCGGACGTCAGTAGGTTTCACGGGATTGGTCGACTTAAGTGAAGGGTATTCGATAGGTCGTCTTGCTGAGGTAGGTGGCAGGTGGAGTGACGGTCGTGGCATCAAATCGATCCCAGGATACGACGGGCTGTAGAAGGGCGTTCGTGTGTCCCGCGTATTCCTCGCTCCTCCGTGGAAACGCGATGCCACGCAGGCGTGCGCGTTGGCTTGAGTGAGCGTGGACGGTGGCTTCATACAGCACCAGCCCGGGTGTTTGGGTCCTCCTGTGTGTGTGTGTGTGTGTGTGTGTGTGTGTGTTCTCCCGTGGGCGGCTTGAGGTGTTCGTGTGAGACCACAGTGGATCATGAAGTCCTTGTTCTCTCGTAACACTCACTTTGGGGTACTTAACGTGAGACTGTGAGGGGAGGCGCCCCATGTCCAATGCCTGAGTCACTCACCAGCAGCTGTACATGCTATGGAGAACTCGTGAGTTTTTGGGCATCACCGGTGTCTACTTCGTCAGAAAAAAAGCAGTCTTAACGTCTGCAACCTCCACACACCTCCGTGTATAGCATCATCAACATCGTTGTAGCTTCCACTGGGTCGCTGATGAATCGGGACGTATGTTAGATATCACACAAGACGTTCTAGGACTGTTCCTGAGGTTTTGTCATACTCCTTAATCCATCTTTGAAACATCCAGCCTTAAAACATCCCTTCTCTTCCCACGATGTTCTCACTAACATCTTCCTCTCTGTCTCTTACGTTCTCAGTCCACAGTACAACACCCATCTCAGGTTGTGAAAATGGACCGATACACTTTTCCCCAAACTTCTGCGGTGCCTCGTAAGGCTGGGTTAACCCTTCTCCAGATGAACTGCAGGAGTACGCTTTCTCTAGCTCTCGTAATGCCTCGTCAAGTTTTACGTCCCCAGGAGGCATGTCGTCTACCTAGTGCACACCTGAGGGCACCGGAGACGCATTCAGGTGTCGATGGACTTGTGCAAGACTCCTGAAGAAGGTGAACTCCTCAGTGACCTGACGATACCTGGCACTGTTCAGGATACCTTATATCCTCTGCAGCTCTTCCTAGCGATTGAGACCTTAAACTATTTCAGTCTGTTCACACACACACACACACACACACACACACACACACACACACACACACACACACACACACAGATTCTCCGTCACGCCACTTAAGACCTTTTGTCTCCCACTATCGTCCAGTTCTCCGTCAGATCTCCATTTAATGCCGTTTTGCCACACCTCATCTTCCTTAAGGTAATCACTACCTCCTCTCTTCTCACCCAACAACACTCCTCAATTCTTCCAGATCAGTACTCAGTATTCCATAGATTATCGCATAGACTTTTCCTTTATATCCTTCCAGTTTCCCCTCCACGATATACTAACATCTCAGACTTCCAGAGCCTCTTCCAGTATCTCACAGGAGCGCCATCGGCGACGCACACATTCCGTATCTTTCTCATTCCTTCACCCCACCAGCGAGGCGTGAGAAAATTTGGAGGAGCGTAGGAATTATAATTTCTTGCCAGTAACTCCACTCAAGGTAGTCTTTCCTGTTTATTCTGCTCGGGAAATTTTATTGGTTAGATAACCAGAAGAGTGAAGCTAGGTGATCACATTATTTTTTGTAGAGATTCCGAAAAAAATTGTTAAGACCGTAATCAAGAGTATTTCATTTTTTTTTTTAAGGTGAACAGAGAGACACTTTTCTAACACCACATAGAAATGTTGTGGCCTTTCCAACATATTATGGATATGTCGAGACCCTGCCAACATATAGATATGTTGAGCACCCTCCCAGTATACTCTTGATATGTTGAAACCTCCCCAACATACTATCGGTATGTTGTGAAGTTTTCAACATGATATGGGTATCTCGAAACCAATCCAACATACTGTAGATATGTCGAAACTTACCCCCAAAATATTAGAAATATGTTGAAATCTTTTCAACAACGTGCTATAAGTATGTTAAACCCCTCCCAGCATACTATAGATATGTGTAAACCTACCCCAGCATATCAGAAATATGTTGAAATCTTTCCAGCCACATACTACAGGCATGTTGAACCCTTCCCAACATATCTTTCCCACAGAGTTATAAACTCACACTCCGTCGCACCCTAACGCACCAGCCTCCCCTCTCTTTCCCCTTGCTCCATTTCCATTGATAATCTAATTCCTTCTCCTTCACTAATTCCTATACTGCAGGCTCTCTCTCTCTCTCTCTCTCTCTCTCTCTCTCTCTCTCTCTCTCTCTCTCTCTCTCTCTCTCTCTCAGTCACAGCCCACACCCACCCCAGATGCCGCCACACGTCCCCCTCCCACCATTCCACGACTTGCCTGGAGAGGGACATGCCGCCGCCCCCCCAACAACACGCCACCCTCTCAACACCACCAGTGTTCTCCAGCAGTTCTCGGTTCGTCCTGCCATGTTCTTCCAAAGGTGGAAACTTGGAATTCTGTGTTTGTTGCTCGTATTGCTGGTGTGTTGTCTAGCTTTAATGTCTTGGGAGTTTTCCTCTCGCTTTTTTTCTTGTACGTTATTTATCTTTAGTGCCTTGTTTGGTAAACTGAGGGTATACAACATCCTTTGTCTTGTGGAAACATGGAAAAGAGTGTTAAAGATGTTGGGACATGAAAAGGCTTATCACGAATTCCTGCTCATAATGTTAGAGATCAGTACCCACCTGATGGTACTGTCACGAGATTATATAATATCTGGTGAAATAGAACGGAGCGAAGGGCACTTACCTGAAGGTCAGGATGGTGAATGGTCGATAGGACTTGTGGGAGAGAGGGTCGGCCATGGGCTTGCCCCAGTAGTCGTTGAGGAAGACGTGGGAGAGAGGGTTAGTTCCCAGAACGTCCGGGTTTGTTTTGATGGCGCTGACGTCGTCATGCACGAAGTCCCCCGTCAGACCGTTGACGTAGACCAGGACCCCGGCCACCCATACGGTCATGTAGACCCAGGTGGGCGGCGGGTCCTCGCTCTCGTACCCCCCGTCGTGGCACCACGAGGACGAGGAAGAGATTGACGACGAGGAGGAAGAAGGGGATAACCTTCTCCTCCTGGGCGAGCAGTGACAAGATGGACAGCCTCCACCTCCGTCCATGGTGGTAACATAAAAAAAAATGGGATGGTTGCTAGTCCCTGGTATATAGTGGTGACAGGTCCCAGGTCTTTGGGATTGTATGGGGTCTGTTGTAGCGGACGGGGTCTATGGTAGTAAGCACCTGGTCTGTGGTTGTATAAAGTACCTGATTTACCGTAGGAAGTACCGGGTCTGTGGTAATCACGTTGAGTTCTTCTGGTTCACCCTTGACCTCTAGGCTGACCTCCTCAGTGCCAGAATTCTCAGGGTCAGCCTCGTCAGTCAAACAGCTCCTCTAAGCACCTACAAGTCTGAGCTGTGGCATTAGACTCGAAGTGGCTTCCGTCCGACGCTCAGGGCATTTTTCAAGACACACTAATTTCCACCTTGTTTTCCATCACTAAACACTGTTACTTTCTCTTGAGAATTACCCCCTTTCGTCCTCAAGTCCTTCACATATTGTATAAACTTTCTCCGCCAGTAATATGTCGCCGTTCTTCTGATATCTGGAAGTAGAGGAAGGGTTCTGGTTATTCAGAACATGCCATTACAATCATGTGGTTGGAAGAAGGATAAAGAGAGACCTGAGTGATACAACGAATTCCGATGCCTAACGAAACTAAGGATTGAACACTGTTCCTCCTCCTCCTCTCACGTTATATACCGAACCTTGTCATTCGGAACTTCCTTCCACTTCACTGAATAGATCATTCGTAAATGGCCCGTGTGACGGAAATCTTTGGCAGCAGTAGTTTCATTCTCCGACAGTCAGTTCCAAGCTGTCTGACTTGTGGTCTTGTGACGGTACATAGACACACACTCTCTCTCTCTCTATCAGGATACACACACACACACACACGCACACACACACACACACACACACACACACACAGGTCACAGGTACTCTACTAGTAATGTGCTCCGTAACAGGGGAAATTAGCTGGTGTAATATTAGATCAACCCTGTTAGTTTGATATGAGTTATATAAAAACTCGGGTTATAGAAATAATTGTGTGTGTGTGTGTGTGTGTGTGTAGGAAATGATTACGTGTTTGTAGTATACGGCGAGTGGGTTTAACGCCCGCGGAACTTCATTTCCTCAACATTCTCACCTTTCGTACATCCTTTTGATCTTTCCTACATTTCCCCCACATCCTCGTTCAGTTTATCCCATTCATCCACACTTTTACACCATAAAAACGTATGGATTTCTATCATTTTATGATATTTTGTTTCGCTTAATTTCATGTTACCTGTTGCTTCCCTGGACAACTTTTCTAAGGTGCGACTCTTTCGACATGTCCCTCTTTCACGCAAAATCCTTCAGCTTTTTATTCCTCATAGATTATAATCGTATCGAAGTCTTCTTCACCGACTCCCATCCGCATTGCCTTGTATTTCATCAGCAGTGCATCAAAACCGAGTCTGAAATTTGTTTAGGTCCCCTTGTAAGTTGATGCACTCCCCTGAACTCTTGTCTTGCCCCTCACGACCCAGACATAATCTGCAAACTTATTCAGATATGAGTCCAGTCCTTCTGGCATGTACACAGATCATGAAGACCAGTGGTCCCCATTCACCTAGGAGCCCTGTGGCCCTTCAGTGGTGGCGGTCCAATCTCTCTCTCGCGAAGGCTCCTTCGACGTGCGTCCATTGTTCCCTTCAATTACGGATACCCTTTTATTATGACGATTTTATCGCCCCATGTCCTTTGGAAGGAGAAAAGACGATAAACAAAGGGGCATTACATTATCAGCAACGATTCGCTCTCGCCACACAATGATTGTTGTGAGGTCGGAGTTACCTGAGAGAGACGGGGGGCGAGTGGAGATTGTGACGTCTATATATTCGGGGTCCGGAAAGAGGATGCAACACGCAATTACCACGTCAGTAGTTATTTGGAATCTGAAATACGCATCAGCTAGAGTAAGGGGGTTCGGGAAGGGAGGGGATTGGGTTGGTTGTTGAGGGAGGGGTTGGAGAGATTTTTGAAGGAAGGGAAAAACACACACACACACATGAAATGAAAGAGAGTGGAAAACACTAGTCCCTGTGTGTATTTGTGTTTGTATATGTATATATATATATATATATATATATATATATATATATATATATATATATATATATATAAAATGTGTGTGTATGTGTCTGTGTGTTTGTGTGTCTGCGTGTGTTTTGCTCTATTGCTCACCATGAAGGAGGAGTTTGGGTGCGCGTTGACACAGCTCCTTCGGTATGATTTAAAGTTAAGTCGGGCGGGTAAATCCTGCTGCAGACCCATGAATATGCAGGCCAAACACGCCGTTCAGGACAAAGCCCCGGAACGCCCCTCATTATACTCCCAAATTGGCCTTCATTATGGCCTCCACACGCGGCCACTGCGACACTCCTGATGAGTGGCCGACCGCCGGTCCCTCCGCCCCGACCCCGCGTCACTCCCGCCACCACCCTCGTGCCCCACACCACCACCCTCGTGCCCCCACACTCCACCGCCACCCTCGTGCCCCACACTCCACCACCACCCTCGTGCCCCACACTCCGCCACCCTGCCACCCCACACTCCACCACCCTGCCACCCTCTTGCCACCCCACACCACCACCCTCGTGCCCCACACTCCACTACCACCCTGCCACCCCACACTCCACCACCCTCGTGCCCCACACTCCACCACCACCCTGCCACCCCACACTCCACCACCCTCGTGCCACACACTCCACCGCCACCCTGCCACCCCACACTCCACCACCCTCGTGCCCCACACTCCACCACCACCCTGCCACCCCACACTCCACCACCCTCGTGCCACACACTCCACCGCCACCCTGCCACCCCACACTCCACCACCCTCGTGCCCCACACTCCACCACCACCCTCGTGCCCCACACCACCACCCCGCGTCACTCCCGCCACCACCCTCGTGCCCCCACACTCCACCACCACACTGCCACCCCACACTCCACCACCCTCGTGCCCCACACTCCACCACCCTCGTGCCCCACACTCCACCACCACCCTGCCACCCCACACTCCACCACCCTCGTGCCACACACTCCACCGCCACCCTCGTGCCCCACACTCCACCACCACCCTCGTGCCCCACACTCCACCACCACCCTGCCCCACACTCCACCACCCTCGTGCCCCCACACTCCACCACCACCCTCGTGCCCCACACTCCACCACCACCCTGCCACCCCACACTCCACCACCACCCTGCCACCCTCGTGCCCCACACTCCACCACCACCCTGCCACCCCACACCACCACCCTCGTGCCCCACACTCCACCACCACCCTGCCACCCTACACCACCACCCTCGTGCCCCACACTCCACCACCACCCTGCCACCCTACACCACCACCCTCGTGCCCCACACTCCACCACCCTGCCACCCCACACCACCACCCTCACCATCCACACAAAACGTCCCACAACACGCCCCACGCCCCTTCCAACCACGCTGCGCCCCCATACCACCCACATCACGCCCTCACCATCCACACAAATCCCCACGCCCATTCCAACCACGCCACGCCCCTACCACCCACACCACGCCCTTGTCATCCACACCACGCCCCTACCACCCACACCACGCGTCTCCCACCCACACCACGCCCTCATCACCCACACCACGCCCCTACGATGTTACTAGTCCTTCTTCACGTCCTCAGCGTTGATCTGCCAAGCGAAGACTGTCGCCTGGGTCAGCTCCGTGCTCGTACATACACGTGTCGTGTGTCTGGCCCAGGATGACCTGGTGTTATGGTGTCTTGCTGAACTGGTTTTTGTACATATATATATATATATATATATATATATATATATATATATATATATATATATATATATATATATATAGACTTTTTGCTCCAGGTGTAACCAGGTGGTTACACCTGGAGCAAAAAGTCACCTTCAGCGATGTTGCATCATCATCAGTGGACAAAAAGAGAACAATCTTGTTGAAGAACTTCTTGTTCCAAAGGAGTCCATCCTTTACCTGCTACTGATTGTAGCACAGCCTTGAAGCTGCAGGAACTCAATAAAAAGGGTCCTGGGGTTATGTAATAAAATCTTGTAAATTCCTTGTATATATTGAAAGAAATTTCTTTACTTGACTTGTGAGGGCTATTGATGGGATAACATATTGGTGTGTTTTATTGTATTCAAAAGGAAACCATTCTAGATATTGTAAAACAAGCTGAATCTGAGTCATACTGGTGCCAGAAGCAGTATGGTTAGAAAAACACTTAAAAAAATCAGACTGATTAACAAAAAAAATGAGGGAAAGTTATTGGAATTTAGCTACCTCGCTAACATGGGAGACAGCGACAAAGCAAAATAAATGAAAAATAAATATATATATATATATATATATATATATATATATATATATATATATATATATGTTGTAGAAGGGGACTAAAAGGGGAGGGAGCGGGGGGCTGGAAATCCTCCCCTCTCGTTTTTTTTTTTAATTTTCCAAAAGAAGGAACAGAGATTTGGGCCAGGTGAGGGTATTCCCTCAAAGGCCCAGTCCTCTGTTCTTAACGCTACCTCGCTAATGCGGGAAATGGCGAATAGTTTGAAAAAAAAAAAAAAAAAAAAAATATATATATATATATATATATATATATATATATATATATATATATATATATATATATACCGGTGTATGTATGTAATGGTTTTGTGCGTGTGTGTGTGTGTGTGTGTGTGTGTGTGTGTGTGTTTATGTACGTTCGTCTTTATTTTGCAAATATGTTTATTCGTATGGTTGTTTGTCTTTTGCATGAGTGTTTGTAATGTTTGAGAGCATGTGTGTGTGTGTGTGTCTGTGTTGTGTTGTGTGTGTGTGTGTGTGTGTGTGTGTGTGTGTGTGTGTGTGTGTGTGTGTGTGTGTGTAAGAACACGTCATTGTCAATCTAATTCTTTGTACGGGAGACTACTATACACCCCCCCCCCCCTGCCCTAGTCTGTGAATGTAGCGCACTATGGGTGTAGCACAGTGTGGCGTGTAGCACATTATGGGTGTAGCACACTGTGGGTGTAGCACAGTATGAGCGTAGCACAATATGGGTGTAGCACAGTGTGACGTGTAGCATTGTGTGGGTGTAACACAATGTGGCGTGTAGCACACTATGGGTGTAGCACAGTATGGGCGTAGCATAATATGGCGTGTGGCACAGTTTAGGTATAGGCGTGGGAACATCAGATACACAGAACGAAAACACAGATGGCGGAGGACTGTAGTGTGACATTATCCTTCTCTGAGCTGCCTTGATGGTGAGAATTGACGGATTAGCCAACCAAGCTTTAGCTCTGAGTAGGGAGGGAGGATTAAGCTGGGCTGGGCTAAGCTGCACAGTGTGGGGGGACGGGGAAGGAGACATCGTCCAGTGGTTTTATGTCTAGTGGCAGATGACCAGATGTTGCAGATGGTTGGCGCACCAGCTGTCTGAATTCATTCTTTTCGTCTTTTTCATCTCCGACCGCGTCATCACCTACACCCACTGCTTGAACACGACCGCGTCATCACCTACACCCACTGCTTGAACACGACCGCGTCACCACCTACACCCACTGTTGAACACGACCGCGTCATCACCTACACCCACTGCTTGAACACGACCGCGTCACCACCTACACCCACTGCTTGAACACGACCGCGTCACCACCTACACCCACTGCCTCGACACACCCACATCACCACCTGCACCCACTGCTTGAACATACCCACATCACCACCTACACCCACTGCTTGAACATACCCACATCACCACCTACACCCACTGCCTCGACACACCCACATCACCACCTACGCCCACTGCCTCGACACACCCACATCACCACCTACGCCCACTGCCTCGACACACCCACATCACCACCTACACCCACTGTCTCGACACACCCACATCACCACCTACACCCATTCCACACTTGACCCAGTGGGTATATAGCCTGTCCATCACCACCCACTAGCCCACTATACTCCACAGTGTCATCCACCTCCCGGCTTCCTCCACATTGTACAGACGTGTGGAGGACGCATCTCTCCGGGGTTTAGTCTTATAGATCATCCCCAGCTGTGATAATTCTCTCTCTCTCTCTCTCTCTCTCTCTCTCTCTCTCTCTCTCTCTCTCTCTCTCTCTCTCTCTCTCTCTCTCTGACGCCCACGGCTCCATCACACCTCACCCCAGCGACCGACCCGACCCCCAGCTCAGGGATGGGTGTTGGGAGTGAGGTGGGAGGTGTTCATTAGCGACGAGGAAGCCAACAATTAGTCTTGTCACACCAGACCAACACTCCGGCCCTCTCACACCGCTGGTCGGTGGCCAGAAACCATTATTTTGCTCTGATAACTTTTATATACTGTATTATATACACGTGGAGGGGAAGAGGGGGGATATATACTATATTATATACAACGAGGGGAAAATATGCCTTTTTTGTTATCCTGTAATTGTGTGTGTGTATATATATATATATATATATATATATATATATATATATATATATATATATATATATATATATATATATATTCCTATGAGTCTATGGGGAAAATAGAACACGATAAGTTCCCAAGTGCACTTTTGTGTAATAATCACATCAGGGGAGATACAAGAAATTAATATAAGTCAGTTGATATACAACGAAGAGACGTAGCTAGGACGCCATTTGGTAAACAAGTGATTGTCCAGGACCACTATATATATATATATATATATATATATATATATATATATATATATATATATATATATATATATATTGGAAAGGATCACAATTTTACGCGTGATCAAGATATTCCTATATCGTATTTCATTTTCCCCGTGGACTCATAGGTATATATATATATATATATATATATATTATATATGTCTCGAAATGAGCAATTTGATAACTGTGATGTTTTCCAACACTTGCAATGTGATATTTTTACGTGTGCATTTCTCTGACATCACAAGAACGCTATATATCATCCTCCACCGTCCTCTGTAACAGTTCAGTCTGCGTTATACCCTTTAAACTGAATGCGTTGTTGAGCGTAAATGTTTTCACTCTCTGCCAACACGGAAAGGACTTGAAATGTTCCTGTTTCAAAGATATATATATATATATATATATATATATATATATATATATATATATATATATATATATATATATATATCCCTTTTTTTTACTGAATTTTTTTTGGCTTTTTTATTTATATTAAATGAACGTGGCGTCATCACAGAAAACGCTCGGTTTAATTCACGAGTTTGTTAGTCTCTGTAATATTTGGTCAGCTGGACTTACGACTAGTGTATATACGTATGTATATAAATGTGTGTATGTATGTATCATAAGTTCTCCCACTCTTTATATGATTTGTAAAACTAATATATATATATATATATATATATATATATATATATATATATATATATATATATATATATATATATATAGCAACTGACTTATGTTTCTCTCTTGTGTCTCCCCTGATGATGTGATTATTACACGAAAGTGCACTTGGGAACTTATCGTGTTTCGTTTTCCCCGTGGATTCATAGGAGTATATATATATATATATATATATATATATATATATGTGTGTGTGTGTGTGTGTGTGTGTGTTAAGTGGTCAATCCAGGTTATGTATCCGCCATTCATTTCTGCAGCTCGGGCAATAAGGCACCATGAGCCGGAACAGTAATGGCGGCCCACACTCACCTTAGGAACGCCGTGACCACCCTTATGACGATGTCTTCGTGTGGTAGCCCTGTCTTGACCCCTACTGTATAGTTGCTTTACTCTCACTTACGTGACCTCGTCTCTCCTCTCCCTCACTCTCACTTTGACCTCTGACCAACCCCCCCCCCTTCTACCCCTTCTCAGTGTGACCTCTTGTGTGGATTCCCCCTTCCTTATCCTTATGACCTTTGACCTCGTCGTTCCTCATGTGCCCTGCGCTCCCTAAAAGACGGAAGCAACGACCACGTAGCCATCGTGAACTTCAAGATGTATTATGATAACGAACCTCAGAAAGATACGACCCCCCTCCCATCAAAATACGACCCCCCTCCCTCTTCCATCAAGGTTGACCCTCTCCCATCAAGACACGACCCCTCTCCCATCAAAATACGACCCCTCTCCCATCAAGAAACGACCCTCTCCCATCAAAAGACGACCCTCTCCCATCAAGACACGACCCCGCCTCCCATCTAAACGCGATCCTCTCCCATCAAGACACGACCCCCCTCCCATCTAAACACGACCCTCTCCCATCAAGGCACGACCCCCCTCCCATCAAAACGCGACCCTCTCCCATCAAGACACGACCCCCTCCTATCAAAACGCGACCCTCTCCCATCAAGACACGACCCCCCTCCCATCTAAACACGACCCTCTCCCATTAAAACAGGACCCATCAAGACAGTCCCCATCCCATCGAGACGTAGTCCCCTACCCATCGAGACGCAAAACCATCCCCCCCCACCCACCAGCACACACACACACACACACACACACACACACACACAACACACACACACCACACACTCATGTACTATCAGGCTCTCCCATGTATCACTAGGTCCTCCCACACCCATGTAATATCAGGTTCTCCCATGTATTATTAGGCCCTCCCACACCCATGTAATATCAGGTTCTCCCATGTATTATTAGGCCCTCCCACACCCATGTAATATCAGGTTCTCCCATGTATTATTAGGCCCTCCCACACCCATGTAATATCAGGTTCTCCCATGTATTATTAGGCCCTCCCACACCCATGTAATATCAGGTTCTCCCATGTATTATTAGGCCCTCCCACACCCATGTAATATCAGGTTCTCCCATGTATTATTAGGCCCTCCCACACCCATGTAATATCAGGTTTCTCCCATGTATTATTATGTACTCGCTCCCACACCCATGTAATATCAGGTTCTCCCATGTATTATTATGTACTCGCTCCCACACCCATGTAATATCAGGTTCTCCCATGTATTATTATGTACTCGCTCCCACACCCATGTAATATCAGGTTCTCCCATGTATTATTATGTACTCGCTCCCACACCCATGTAATATCAGGTTCTCCCATGTATTATTAGGCCCTCCCACACCCATGTAATATCAGGTTTCTCCCATGTATTATTAGGCCCTCCCACACCCATGTAATATCAGGTTTCTCCCATGTATTATTAGGCCCTCCCACACCCATGTAATATCAGGTTCTCCCATGTATTATTAGGCCCTCCCACACCCATGTAATATCAGGTTCTCCCATGTATTATTAGGCCCTCCCACACCCATGTAATATCAGGTTCTCCCATGTATTATTATGTACTCGCTCCCACACCCATGTAATATCAGGTTCTCCCATGTATTATTAGGCCCTCCCACACCCATGTAATATCAGGTTCTCCCATGTATTATTAGGCCCTCCCACACCCATGTAATATCAGGTTCTCCCATGTATTATTAGGCCCTCCCACACCCATGTAATATCAGGTTCTCCCATGTATTATTAGGCCCTCCCACACCCATGTAATATCAGGTTCTCCCATGTATTATTAGGCCCTCCCACACCCATGTAATATCAGGTTCTCCCATGTATTATTAGGCCCTCCCACACCCATGTAATATCAGGTTCTCCCATGTATTATTAGGCCCTCCCACACCCATGTAATATCAGGTTCTCCCATGTATTATTAGGCCCTCCCACACCCATGTAATATCAGGTTCTCCCATGTATTATTAGGCCCTCCCACACCCATGTAATATCAGGTTCTCCCATGTATTATTAGGCCCTCCCACACCCATGTAATATCAGGTTCTCCCATGTATTATTAGGCCCTCCCACACCCATGTAATATCAGGTTCTCCCATGTATTATTAGGCCCTCCCACACCCATGTAATATCAGGTTCTCCCATGTATTATTAGGCCCTCCCACACCCATGTAATATCAGGTTTCTCCCATGTATTATTAGGTACTCACTCCCACACCCATGTAATATCAGGTTCTCCCATGTATTATTAGGCCCTCCCACACCCATGTAATATCAGGTTCTCCCATGTATTATTAGGCCCTCCCACACCCATGTAATATCAGGTTCTCCCATGTATTATTAGGCCCTCCCACACCCATGTAATATCAGGTTCTCCCATGTATTATTAGGCCCTCCCACACCCATGTAATATCAGGTTCTCCCATGTATTATTAGGCCCTCCCACACCCATGTAATATCAGGTTCTCCCATGTATTATTATGTACTCGCTCCCACACCCATGTAATATCAGGTTCTCCCATGTATTATTAGGCCCTCCCACACCCATGTAATATCAGGTTCTCCCATGTATTATTAGGCCCTCCCACACCCATGTAATATCAGGTTCTCCCATGTATTATTAGGCCCTCCCACACCCATGTAATATCAGGTTCTCCCATGTATTATTAGGCCCTCCCACACCCATGTAATATCAGGTTCTCCCATGTATTATTATGTACTCGCTCCCACACCCATGTAATATCAGGTTCTCCCATGTATTATTAGGCCCTCCCACACCCATGTAATACCAGGGTCTCCCATGTATTATTATGTACTCGCTCCCACACCCATGTGCTATCAGGTTCTCCCATGTATTATTAGGCCCTCCCACACCCATGTACTATCAGGTTCTCCCATGTATTATTAGGCCCTCCCACACCCATGTAATATCAGGTTCTCCCATGTATTATTAGGTACTCACTCCCACACCCATGTAATATCAGGTTCTCCCATGTATCATTAGGTACTCACTCTCACACCCATGTACTATCAGATTCTCCCATGTACTATCAGGCTCTCCCATGTATCACTAGGTCCTCCCACACCCATGTAGAGTTAGGTGCTGATGTATGCCTGTCATATCGTCCAGTTGGAAGGAAACCAACTCAGCTGACCGTTAATTAAACAAGGAGGGAGTGTATATCCGTGGAAGGTTAAGTGTAGTCAAGGAAATAAGGTATTTGTTAAGACCAGCAGTGGAGCATGAGGTTTTACACGTTTTCTTTACGTTTTCTTTCCACTGTGTGTGTGTGTGTGTGTGTGGGACCACTTTATACACACTCATCCAGCCACACACACACACACACACACACACACACACACACACACACACACACACACACATACATACATACATACATACATACATACATACAGACACACATACAGACACACATACATACATACATACATACATACATACATACATACACACACACATACATACATACATACATACATACATACATACACACACACACACACACACACACACACACACACACACACACATACATACATACATACATACATACATACATACATACATACATACATACACAAACACACACACACACACACACACACACACACACACACAATCGTACGTCTCCTTGCGAACAAAATTACGTGCCCCAGAACTTGTTGCGAAGTCACTTGTATATCTTTTCGAAGTCTTTAAATTCAGGTGGGTGAGAAAAATCCGAGAGAGAGAGAGAGAGAGAGAGAGAGAGAGAGAGAGAGAGAGAGAGAGAGAGAGAGAGAACCGGAGTCATAAACATCAATTTCAGTGAAGAAAATGTTTTGGAGCACTAAAAGAATGGTTCGAGAGCTATACTGTTATATATATATATATATATATATATATATATATATATATATATATATATATATATATATATTGGAAAGGATCACAATTTTGCGCGTGATCAAGATATTCCTATTAGTCCACGGGGAAAATGAAACACGAAAACTTCCCAAGTGCACTTTCGTGTGATAATCACATTATCAGGGGAGACACAAGAGAGGAATATAACAGTCAGTTGATATACGTCGAAGAGACGAAGCTAGGACGCCATTTGGTAAACTTGTGCACTTGGGAACTTTTCGTGTTTCATTTTTCCCCGTGGACTCATAGGAATATATATATATATATATATATATATATATATATATATATATATATATATATATATATATATATATATATATATATACACTACACTGTGAAGCTGACGTATGGCAGTATTATTTCCGGGTTGACGTTGCCTGCTCTCGTGCATTAAGATTCGCTCAGTCTTTCCTCCTGGGCTGATGTATGAGTTGAGGAAGGACGGTATGAGGCAACGTGCGGACACCAGTGTGAGTTCCTCTTGTTTACTGAAGAGGATGAGCAACTACTGTGTGTGTGTATATATATATATATATATATATATATATATATATATATATATATATATATATATATATATATATATATATATGCTTTCCAATAATGGCGCCACATAAATGAATGGTTGTTGTATCGTGGGGTGTCCATTTGGCTGTATATCAGGCGTGAGCGACCACATGTGATCGTATTCGATCTCAGATTCTTCAAGTCTCGTTGATGCAACAGGACGTCACCCTTGTGTGTCGTTGGGTTGGCTATCGTAGAAAGACTAGCGTAGGAAAGAAGTGCCTAGCCTAAGTACCAGTACCTTGGTTGGTCTATTATGAGGTACCTGGGCTCGGCCTTTTTAATTTTTTTCAGCTAAGTCTGTCAACTGGCAGAGTCATTCAGGCCATGAACAATAAGCTATTGCATCCCCCTCGACAGACCTTAAGATCGCCATTTAACAAGTCTCTTCCTGTGTTAAGGGTATTCGTTAGAACACATACACACTCAGTATGCAAGTGGATCCTTTCCAGCTGCTGGCGTACTCACCACATATTATTCCCATTGCTTTAAATTTCTAATTAGAGAACCTTGATTTTATGATCATTATTACATCAGTAATGATCAACAACTTTGATTTCGTATACATTACATCACCAGTAATTTCATAGAGGAATTATACCCTATTTACGATTTCTACCGAAAAATGTAGATAAAAGGACGAATAAATTTATATTTATGTACGAACGAGTTAAAAAACAGAAAATCTGCTTTATTTAACCAGTAGGAATAACTATAATAAAATAGCCGATGGAATCAAACGCTAAAGTAGAAAAAAATTAGTATTGGAAAATACTTTAGTCTCGGCGTTCTTCCCGTTTCCTGTCAGTTGGAAACGAAGACAATTTGTTTTCGAATTGGAAACTGCCGCGGTGTTGCCAATCGCAGAGCCAGTGCATGATATTTGCAATGCATGGCATCACGCTCACTTGTACACTGGATGTCGGTCGGGCGAGTTCTGGCAACGGTGTCTGTTTTTCCTTAAAAACCCCCCTGAGTATAATGTATTAATCTCATGTTAATTATAAGACCCTTGTATTTACCTCTCTCGACACCCTGTCCATGAGCAGATTAAAGAGCCATGGAGACATTAGACGCCCTTGACGCAGACTCATTTTCAGAGGGAATCACTCACCTATTTTCCCTCTACCGTTCAGGTACCTAAGTCTCCGGGTGTTTCCATACATTCCGTGTATCGGCACCGTGTTTGGTAATGTACCTCCGTTAGCAGTATCGTACGCTCTCTTGCGATCCATGTATGCCATACTCAAGACACACTCTTTTCTCAAAGGATGCCTCATTCTTCAAAGCATAAAGGTGGTTCAGGCATCCTATAGCTTCCTCTCTTGAAAGTACATTGCGCCACCCCGGACGCACCTCAGTGCTTTTGACCAACCTGTCAGTCACCACTCTTCCATACACCTCATTAGGCATGCTTAACATTTTTAGACCACTAAAATTCGAGCATATATTGTAGTCCCTCTTGCCACCGTGAAGGTACTGTACTTGCGCTCCGTCAGTTCTCAGACATGTCACTTTGGACCGAAAATATGTTGGAAAACGTGACTAACCTATCAACACAACCCTTCACCCACTTTTCTTGTGAAATAATCTTCTCTGACACTTTCCCACATTTCATCTTCCGCCGCCTCCCCTCTTTTCACCATCCCATTCGCCATGACTGTCTCAAACCGCATGCCAATTCATCCCAAACACACCACATTCTCCTCTCTGTTGTCTAACATTGTAAGAAGTTCCTCAGAATATTCACTCCATCTCTGCTTCATGCCTTCTTCGTCTGCTTTCCAATCCTCATTCGCTCTCTTCACTGTCACCTTGATGTGTTTTCCTTGCCTCTCCCTCTACCTCTTGCTACTTTCTCTTTTAATTCTCCCAATCACACGCACTCCTTCACTGCAAATCCAGTCCATACACTTTATTGTTCTTTTTCATCAGTGATTCAACTTCGTCATTTCAACACTCACTACCCTTTATCATACACGGAACCCGAACACTTTAGTTCTCCTTTCCTAAATACTCTTATGTCCTCTTCGCATTCCTTAGTTTCATTATCACCCTCTGCCTCTCTGTACTAATTCTCTCCTGGCATCTCTGCACACAAAACACTTTTCTCAGCTTGTTCACTCCACACACTTCTTTTTTTCTCTCTCTCGCAGTAATGACATTTCCTCTCCGAAACTCATCACCAACTTTCTTGCTGGCCTCCGCCAATAATTAATCAAACAGTCCACCTCCCCCTCTCCTCTCTCTCTCTCTCTCTCTCTCTCTCTCTCTCTCTCTCTCTCTCTCTCTCTCTCTCTCTCTCTCTCTCTCTCTCTCTCTCGAGTACGTCCACGTCTGTCAACCTCTTCTCTGCATTCCTATCATTTAGCCCGTTATCTATTAACTCACCCAGTTGACCCTTGACCCCACTCATCCAATTATACTCCCAATGTACACAGTGTACCGTTTTTTGGAATTATATATTCCAAATCACCATTCTTTTTTCAGCATACTCCCTCGACATTTTCACATTTCCATTTGCACTGCGAACTCCATGCCTCCCAATTATATCCTCAATTGCTGCGTGACCCAGCTTTGCATTCAGAACTCCTAGTTATCAAAATCTGCGGAACATTTACTCATCACCTCGCCAAAGTGTAATCTTTTCTCCACTCCTCTCGCTGCCCGGAGCGAGCATAGGCATGAACGTCCACCCGCCTCCTCTCATAGTCTCTTTTTCCCTCCGGTCTTTGAACTCATTTCCTTCCACTCTTACACGTACTCCAGCCGTCCATTCGTTCGTCAGAAGAGGCAATCCCCCCTTTTTAAACACTCTTTAGTAACCCTCTCCCCCCATGGAATTTACCCAAGGACATACCCGAACCCCCTCTGTCTCTTTAACCCTTCGAATATGTTTCGCTCAGAGCAGAACACACACAACCACGTTTCTCGCATGAGATGTATAGCGCCAACCCCTTCCCTCTAACTTATCCCGATTACGTCCGCGCACATTCAGACATCCTAGGCCGTGTCTTGGAGGCCGATTCCTCTCTCGGCTCTTCTCTCTTCTCTTTCCAGTTTTTAGAAAGGTGATAAGGATGGTAGGGTTTCCAGCCCACCGTCCTGCTTCTTTTATATTAGGCTCATAAGACGCGTAGGAGATTCTCAGGGAAGTGAATATGTACTTATGTATATATATATATATATATATATATATATATATATATATATATATATATATATATATATATATATATATATATTCCTATGAGTCCACGGGGAGAATGAAACACGAAAAGTTCCCAAGTGCACTTTCGTGTAATAATCACATCATCATTGTGATCCTTTCCAAAATATATATATATATATATATATATATATATATATATATATATATATATATATATATATGAGGTAGCGACCATATAACGCTGTTGGAACCACTATTCCTTCAGACGTGCCCACTTTTGCTTTCCGAGATGGTGTTCTCGACTTCCACACATTCTTCAGCGCTCCCAGAACTTTTGCCCCCTCCCCTACCCTATGATTCACTTCAGCTTCCATGGTTCCATCCGCTGGGTGGGTTGGGCCATTCTTTTGTCTGTTTCCTTGCGCTACCTCGCTGACGCACGAGACAGCGACAAAGTATAATATAATAAAAATAACAATAATAATAATAATAATAATAATAATAATAATAATAATAATAATAATAATAATTAGTCGCCTTCTATGATAGGGGATAGGGGAGAAAGAATACTTCCCACGTATTCCCTGTGTGTCGTAGAAGGCGACTAAAGGGGAAGGGAGCGGGGGGCTGGAAATCCTCCCCTCTCGTTTTTTTATTTTTTTTTTAATTTTCCAAAAGAAGGAACAGAGAAGAGGGCCAGGTGAGGATATTCACTCAAAGGCCCAGTCCTCTGTTCTTAACGCTACCTCGCTATCGCGGGAAATAGCGAATAGTATGAAAAAAAAAAAAAAAAAAAAAAAAAATATATATATATATATATATATATATATATATGTGTGTGTGTGTGTGTGTGTGTATATGTATATTTCAAGTTCCATCTCATCAGCCTTTTGCCGTAGCCAGTACTCCGGTAAATTGGGTGGCGGCGGCAGTGTGTGTGTGGGGGAGCGGCGCTTGGCTGGCTACCGGCGACCGTCAGTCAGCCAGCCACCGGAGTAGCGGATGGGCTACTGTTGGCGCCCTTATGTCACGCCTTTGCTCTCCCGAAGATTACCTGTGGCAAAGGGAGTCTCCTTAGGGGCTGTGGAGGGGAGGAGGAAGGTACTACCCAGCTGATGGAGGTGGTGTAGGGGTGTGGTGGTCGCAGATGGGGATGTGGTTTAGACACGGTGTGAGGACGGTAGGTGGTGGCTAGGGAGAGGTATGATACGGCACGACCCCGAGGGAGGGCGGTAGGTAGGTGGTGGTGTGG
This sequence comes from Panulirus ornatus, assembly GCF_036320965.1. Lineage (NCBI taxonomy): Eukaryota > Metazoa > Arthropoda > Malacostraca > Decapoda > Palinuridae > Panulirus > Panulirus ornatus. The sequence goes on along the minus strand of NC_092238.1, from coordinate 33,795,314 downwards.
TGTATGATGAGGATGGTGATGACAGAGGCCATATAGAAGATGGGGGATGGGTTTCCGTGTGTGTGTGTGTGTGTGTGTGTAGACTCCCTTGTGTGCCGTCTACCATCTGACCATCGCGTATAGCAATAACTTTGAGACCAGTTGGACATCACGTTTTTCACCCGGCTGTGCAAAACCTCAAATATTCCACCGAGTGAAATCCCTTCATAAATTAGACTTAACAATTGGAAATGATGAAAATGTAACGTAATTGAATCTGGGAACAAATCCCACAATACATTAAAATCGAAGCGCGTGATGATGATGATGATATATATATATATATATATATATATATATATATATATATATATATATATATATATATATATATATATATATATATATATATATATATATATATATATATATATATATATATATAAACACACACACACACACACACACACACACACACACACACACACGGATGGATGGGGTGGTGTTTAAGAAAGAATTGGGAGGGCGGTTGTTTACTGGTGGTCGGGTCATTTCATTGTGTGTGTTGTTTGTCTGTGTTAAGTTCTCTGGAGTTGGGGGAAATTTAGGAGCAGAGGTTGCTCAAGTGTGAGGAAAGGGTTGGCTATTTTGCTCATACTTGGAGGGGGGTTGGTGGTCAGTTAATGGAGGGGGTTTTTAGGTGACAGAAAATGAAGTGCCGAACATGTGTGTGTGTGTGTGTTCGGACTCCGTCTTCGAGTTGTGCCACCGCCACGAGCAAGAACTGACCTTTTCACAAGGTTGTATCATCATGGGCAGACGAAATGATGTACGTTCCTGTCGGAGACTTCCTCGTCTCAGATGAGCCCATTTTCACCCCGCTGCCTTGTCTCGAGGCTGCAGGAGCCCCATAAAAAGGAGTCTTGGGGTTACGTAATGAACTATTTATATTCTTGTCTCGAGAATTCCATCTGTGGGGACCTCGCAGCGCACCAGAAGCCGGCCACGTCCACTGGGCGGAACCGCAGGTCATGAAATGGAGTGATATGTGAGGAATAAGCGTTCACTGTCTTCAGTGTGGCCGGTGCATCGTGGTCACGAGGGGTGTTGAATCGGTATATAGTGTTGTGGAGATGGTTGGTGTCCAGATCTGGAATGTGAAAGTGTGACTCGTACATGTCTGGGGAGTGTGGTTTCAGATTGGGTTATATATGTATGTGGAAGGGTTAGACTTTGAGACTGGGTTGGGGCGAGTGGTTCATTAGTGCTTTGTCGATTCGTTATCGCGTGTATAGCGTATGTCAGTGTCATGTTTCTTGTGGGGAAAGGGAGGATGTGTGAGTATACGTTGTTGATGTGTGAAGCAGGGGTGAGTTTGTGTCTCGCTGGGGGTGAATGGCTGGTTTACGGTGTCTTCTGGATGGGTTGGGTTCTAGTGCTGTTGCGAAGGACCGGGTGGCGATGAGCAGATGGGAAGTGAGTTTATATCAGGAGTAATTTTGGTTCGCTGTCCAGGTGCAGAGTGTCTGTAATGACGTATGACTACAACACACACACACACACACACACCACACACACACACTCACTAACTCGCTCTCTCACTCACTCACTCACTCACTCACTCACTCACTCACTCACTCACTCACTCACTCACTCACTCACTCACACACACACACACACACACACACACACACACACACACACACACACACACACACGCACACACACACACTCACTCACTCACTCACTCACTCACTCACTCACACACACACACACACACACACACACACACACACACACACACACACACACCATTGTCCAGCCAACAAACATGGAATTTTCTCTGTCGAGAACGATTCAGCGCTCGCCTCATCTAACTTTTAAATCACTTGTTGCGCTCTGCAATTGGCTGGGTAGATTACCAGCAGCTCTCTCTCTCTCTCTCTCTCTCTCTCTCTCTCTCTCTCTCTCTCTCTCTCTCTCTCTCTCTCTCTCTCTCTCTGTCGTGGGTTTCAAACATGCATGCTGACCCTTCGCCTGGGACAGTGTGTGGTGCGAGTGATGGCGGGGAAGGTAGGTAGGTAGGTAGGTACAGAGTGAGGGAAGATACCTACGTGTACCTACGAGAAGAGTTTGTTTGTGATGGATGGGTTGGGGGGTGTGAATGCGTCACAGTCGGTCACGCCCACCGCTGTTCTCAGCTGCTTACGTGCGTCATATAACTGTGTGAACGTTTTTGGTTCATCTGGGAATGTTTTTCAACCACGTGTCAAAGTTTTCTGTTAAATGATTGACGGAGTTGTGCCTTTGCATGTTTCTTGTATCTCGTGGCAGTACAGTGAACCATCACCATAGCTTCCTGGTTGGGCTGACATACGCTTAATTAGATTTGTTTTCGCTACGTTTAGCGATATTTTTTTATGTTTTTGCTATGTTTAGCGGTATTATTATTATTATTTCTTTTTTTTTTTTTTTTGAAGATTTAGTAACTCTGTATCTTCCTCGTCGAGAGACTCTCCAGTCTAAGTACATTTTTCCTAAATAGATTCAATTTGTTATGAGAAGATTCTCATGAATCTTTCTCCCTCTTCTTTCCAGGCTGTGTGACTCTAGTTCTTTCATTTCATTCGCGGTGTTTACGTGTTCCAGTTTCATTTCATTCGCGGTGTTTACGTGTTCCAATTTCATTTCATTCGCGGTGTTTACGTGTTCCAATTTCATTTCATTCGCGGTGTTTACGTGTTGCAATTTCATTTCATTCGCGGTGTTTACGTGTTCCAATTTCATTTCATTCGCGGTGTTTACGTGTTCCAATTTCATTTCATTCGCGGTGTTTACGTGTTGCAATTTCATTTCATTCGCGGTGTTTACGTGTTCCAATTTCATTTCATTCGCGGTGTTTGCGTGTTCCAACCCCTTTTGATTCGGCCTGTGAAGTGCTCCTGGTATTCTTTCGAATTTGTTTGCATTGGTTTGCTACGTTGATGACCCTATGACAAGCCGTGTTCAGGCCACCCACTAGTTTTGATCCAGTCAGTGACTGGAGGAGACCAGCCCAGACACTGAGGCAGTCCACATGCCAGTCAATGACTGGAGCAGTCCACACACTCGTCTTGACCCAGTCGCTGATTAGAGCAGACGACACACCAGTCTTGAGCCAATCATTGATTGGGAAATGAGCACATCATTTCTTCAAGGGGACACACTCACACACAGATCCTATATGTCCACTCTTCCACTGGCCGTACATCCTTTATAACCCCCACTTCCAGTGGCCAGATATCCCACATACCCTCTCCTTCAGTGGCCAGACATCCTATATATCCTCTCCTTCAGGTAGGCAGACATCCTACATATCCTCTCCTTCAGTGGCCAGACTTCCTACACATCCTCTCCTTCAGTGGGCAGACATCCTACATGCCCTATCCTCCGAGGGCAAGCATCCTACACAGTCTCTCCTTCAGTAGGAAGACATCCTACGTGCCCTCCCCTCTGAGGACCTAAACATATTATATCCAACACACAAAAACACACACTTATCTGGGACACATGGCCTCAAACACTCCCCCCTCCCTCCCCCCTCACGTGGACTCGTGTCGTATTAAACACACGCACTTAACCCTCTGTCATCCATTAACAGACTCCATTAACACACTCCCTTTCAGTCACTCTCACACAAAACAGGCACAGAAAACAAGCGTGTCAGTTTCTAGTCCCTTTCTTTCATCATAGTTCATAAAACGATGTGTAATGCATCAATTATACGTTTGGATGGGAGAGGTGATAGTTTGCCACAATAGAGAGAAAAAAAAATGGTTTACACCGTCATTTTTAATCCTTATTATCTATAAGTAAACTTTGACTCGACGTTAAGCAAGCTCTGCTTCTGTATCAAGAATCGATACAAGATACAGCTGTATCTTACAGTAGGTGGAAGTATGATAGATAGAGCCTCATGCTGTATTATGTACGTAATTGCGTCAAAAGAGAAGAGTGATTTATCAAGTATAAATCACTTTTTATTTCAGTTGTTCACAGCGAAAAAAAGAAAAGAGAAAGAATATTTAACATTAAATTTGAAGGTTGATGTCTTTTAAGATTTTGTATTTCATTTTATGATTTTCTTTTCGGTCACTGTTGATGTTAGCACAGCTGAGATGACGAAGGATGCTGGTATTTGATTCCCTCTGGTATGATAAATGTTTACTCCTGTTATCAAATCCGTTTTCTCTTAGACGAGAAAACGGATTAGATCTCTTTAAAACAACCTACGCATCCTAATGTTACTCTCTGCGTTAAGAGGACTTATATTTTCCCCCCTCCCTCGTCGTCTTTTAAGACGTTGCCGTCAGAACGTAAGCAGTTCCTCGGGGGTTTCCCTTGAAGAGCCAAAGGCTTCCCTCACCCTTAAAGATGGCGGTTTCTCATGTATCTAGCCAGTGGTTTCCTGTCGGCCCTTTAGTGAGGAGGGGGTGAGGTGAGTTCTAGCGTCGGCTCTGGGCCGGATATTGTACCCTCCAACCAGCCACCCAGCCACCCAGCCAGCCAACCCACTAGCCAGCCAACCCACTAGCCAGCCAGCCCACTAGCCAGCCAACTCAGCCAGCTCGCTAACCACTTTGCTGCTCCTGCTGTTGCTACCACCGCTACACCAGCGACTCAGGAGGCCACAGGTCTCCTCCAGCTGCTCTGCCCGAGGACCGTGATTCATCTCACCGTGTTCGAGTCGTTTTACCCGTCCGGATCTGTAGGTGACCCCCGTCGTCATGGCCTCACGAATCATTGAATCTTGAGGACAGGGGGTTTTCTTTGAGGCTCTGGCTTGGGTGTGGACCGAAGCCGGAGCGAGGGGATTCGTAGAACGCCCTCGTTTCCTCGTGTCGGGTCTCGAAAACACACTTGTCCTGGGGGAACACCTTCGGATATATCTTATAGGCTCGTAGGAGACTTTACCTCCGTAATGGGGTTAGATGATCACACACACACAAACACACACACACACACACACACACACACACACACACACACACACACACACACACACACACACTCACACACACACATACACGAAGGCAGGTCAGTTAAGACGCCCAGCGACCAGAACTTCGAACACAAGAAGTCGAAGAAGTCGCCTCCGTCAGCACAACGTAGCCTAGCCTGGTATTGCTCCTAGCACCACAGAGAGTGTCGTGCCCCTTGGGGAAGGCCTGGAGAGCATTAACTAGCGTTAGTGTTAGCGATAACAGTGGCTTTAGATATACCAACAGGTACTCGAGAACATTTTTGTAATGATCAAGGAAACTTGGAAGTCGAACTCCTGAATCTCTCTCTCTGTCTATGGCTCGAGGGCAAAGACAAACATTCCACCTCCGGCAGGAGTGGAGGAGGTGGGCTCGTGTCTGGCTGGCGGAGGAGGAGGAGGAAGAGGAGGAAGTATTGTGCCCAGGCCATAAACGTCCCATCCACAAGACCTGTGTTTACCTAGTCGGAGAATTTCATTTCGATCGTCGTGGAGACGCGCCATCCAGACCAGACGCCCCACGCCCCACCCCACGCCCCACCCCACGCCCCTTTTGTCGCCGGGTTCTCATTGTCGGCTCTTCTCTCCTGAGCAGCCGAGCTCGCCTTCTTCAGCAGCGACGATGATCATTCTTGAGGATAGAGGAACTCCCCGTACGAGCGCCTCGCGAAGGTGATTGTGTCCACTTGGGGGGGGGGGGGGGGGGAAAGGTACGGTGTAGAGAGAGAGAGAGAGAGAGAGAGAGAGAGAGAGGTTGATGTGTGGATAATTTTCGTTTGACACGGGAAAACATCGAACGTGTGATTAAGCTGATGTTTCTTTATTTTATTCGCTTAACCTGCATGGTATGTGATCAGAACTGGGGGGGCCTCCCTATTTCATCCGAATTTTTGATACCTGTCTTATCCGTATTTTGATACCCGTTTCATTCGAATTTTGGTACCTTTTCTTCCGAATTATGGTACCTGTTTCATCCGAATTATGTCTCAGAACTCGCATGAATCCACAACAATGAATTAAATGCTCATCAGGCATATATATATATATATATATATATATATATATATATATATATATATATATATATATATATATATATATTTAGTAAGGTCCACGTAGACACACGTGTGGGGTAAAGATAATGTCCGGACGGCGATACAGCTTTAAATTGCCCATTATAAGCAAATGTAACTTGATCGTATTACTTCGAGCGCAGGTGGGAGAGAGAGAGAGAGAGAGAGAGAGAGAGAGAGAGAGAGAGAGAGAGAGAGAGAGAGAGAGAGAGTACCAGCCAGCCTTAAGCGAGAATGTTGTTATTAGCGTGTTGAACCATCGCGGATCCAATTGCCTAAATGGCTTCGAAACGTCTCTTATTCCAATCCTTTTACAAGGGTTCGAATACGGTACGTGGAAGGTGTGTTGGTAAGTGCCCTCGTATTATTAGATCACACAGTGATACACACGTACGTTATTTCTTGGAATAGTGTACGACACAGTGCAGATCCTAATGCGCGGGAAGTCCTGGTGGATTAATGAGCTGTATTAATCCCTTATTAATCCACTGATCGTGAGGATAATCAGGGGATTAGGTAGTAGAGGGCCTCTAATCGAGATGTTGTGGATTAGGAATTAATCAGACCCACTTCAAAGCGACTGAACGTCTTTACATTTGCATATATATACACTTTGATATACGCTACTTACACTTGATGTGGTCGGGATGTGGTGTTTCATTCCTTCGTACAAATAATAAAGGGATTGATTGGTAGATGAGGAAAATGGTGATTGGTGGCTAAGTATATCATGATTGGTTGGTGAGGTGAAGATTGGTAGGCTGGAGATTATGAATAGATGACGACTGACAGGTTAAGAGCTGATTGGTGGATGAAACTAAGACGATTGGTGAATAGGTAATTGTTATTTATACATTAACAGATGATTGGTTACATGAATATATGATGATTGGTATATAATTAGATGACTCCTGGTACACGATTGGATGATGGTAGATATGTGAATAGATGATGATTAGTAAACAAGTGAATTGTGATTAGATGATTTGCAGATGATAACTGTTGAATGAGCAGCCTGATTGGCTGATGACTGGAGCATGAGTTAATGATGATTGGTTGAGAAACTGATGATAAGTGGCGTAACCATTGTCGTTCCTGAGCGAGACTAATTCACGGGCCGGCCTGGGTCGAACGAATTGGTTCGAATCCTGGTTGCGGCAGTCGGTCCACAGTCAACCCAGCTGTTCATCCACACCTAGGGGTTGGTCGATAAAATGGGTACCTGGCTCAGGCTAGGATATATATATGTATATATATATATATATATATATATATATATATATATATATATATATATATATATATATATATATATATGTGTGTGTGTGTGTGTGTGTGTGTGTGTGTGCTTAATGAAATGGCCTTGATTAGGGCTTTAGCTGCCGCGCCGTCTTAGCTAACATAAAAAAGAATGATAAATAGGTAGTTTAGATGAAGTACCTGGTTAGCATTGTTTCCTTATTTATACACAAGATCACAGACAGTGAAGCTGCTGCCTTACACATGGCATCCAGAGTGCAGATATGAGTGAATGAGTCCATTTCTTCGTCTGTTCCTTGCGCTGCCTCTCGCCAGCGACATCGAGGCTGCGCTCCACGCAGGAGCAGGGAAATGGTGGATCTCCTTTTGACCGTAAAGACTCCTCGATGAGATTGTAATTGTAATTGTATACTGACGGTAGTACGGCCTTGACGAAGGAAGGTGACCTTTTTGCTCGTGATGTCACCGCTTGCGGCCGGAACTCAGGTAAACGAACACTTAGACACAGAAGATACATAGATGATATAGACATCTATACCTCACACACACACACGCACACACAGAACACGGCACAGACACACAAGACGTGGGCATTGACAAGATAAATGATCCATATCCCTGATTCATGCAGAGCGCAGCCCATACATAGATATTACGATATAGCTACGTCCATAGACGTAAGATGCGACATGTAAATCATTGGGTGAAGACAAAGGTCGGGACAGCTAGAACACAGGATGACAGAAAGTAACTCACCACAGGCGTGTGTGGCCTATGATCATCGGTCTCTCGACTTTGAGTTGATGGAGATGATGTGTGGAAGTAAGTTAGGGCTCCTCCTCTACCTCCCTCCTCCTCCTCTCCTCCTCCTCCTCCTCCTGCAATTTGCTGATGATTTCCTGTACTTGCCGTAACTACGGCTCATTGTAGAGCTCGTAGGGGCCCAGTCAAGGGAGGGTAGATTATAGTTAATAACACATAGAATACTCCTTTCTTTTTTTCCACTCAAAACAGGAATTTCTTTGGAGGACTTGGTGGCAGTACAGTGTAAGCTGTTCGTAAATGAAAAGTCGAGAATGAGAGACGAAGCTGTGCAAGGAGCTACGAAATATTTTTGTATTTTTCCTCTTTTTTTTTTTTTTATTATATCTCGATCGACATGAATATGCAGATCCCTCCGGACTGACTCGTTTCACCAAATCCGTTCGGGGACCAGCTGCTGCGTGCGCGAGCCTCCACACCAACAAACACCAAGGGCTAAGGTGGGTGGGCGGGCAGAGATTGGATCTCCGCTTAAGCTATGGTCTCAGTTTTTGTGAGATAAGGGCAGGAGAGAGAGAGAGAGAGAGAGAGAGAGAGAGAGAGAGAGAGAGAGAGAGAGAGAGAGAGAGAGAGAATTACGGTAGTACTACGGAGGGAGTAAGGGCAGGAGAGAGAGAGAGAGAGAGAGAGAGAGAGAGAGAGAGAGAGAGAGAGAGAGAGAGAGAGAGAGGACATTACCAAAGGCAGTATTAAGGAAGGAAAGGGCAGGACTGAGGAGCAGGACAAAGGCTGGAGTGTGGGTACAACTACTGCCGGAGCTAAGAGCAAGAGGAGCTGGTGGTAAGGAGCAAGCCAGCCACTGGAAGCCTTCCGCTCTTGTTCCGCGCTCGTGGTGAAAATGTGGTGAACTATGTTGTAGATACGGAACTTTTGAGGCATTGTGTGAGCATCGTAAAAACCCAGGACAAAGCGCTCTGTTATATATATATATATATATATATATATATATATATATATATATATATATATATATATATATATAAATTATTCCTGGGGATAGGGGAGAAAGAATACTTCCCACGTATTCCCTGCGTGTCGTAGAAGGCGACTAAAAGGGGAGGGAGCGGGGGGCTGGAAATCCTCCCCTCTTTTTTTTTTTTATAATTTTCCAAAAGAGGAGTGGAAAAGAGGGCCAGGTGAGGATATTCCCTCAAAGGCTCAGTCCTCTGTTCTTAACGCTACCTCGCTAACGCAAGAAATGGCGAATAGTATGAAAGAAAAAAGAAATATATATATATATATATATATATATATATATATATATATGGTTTTAGAAATGATTGAGGATGTGAGGATCAGATGTTTGCTTCAAAAAATGAGTGTCAAGAATACTTAGAGAAGCAGAAGGATATATATGTAGTATTTGTTGATCTGGGGAAAGCATATGCTAGAGTTGATGGAGATGCCTTCTGGAAGAGCTTGAGAATGTATGTGTGTGTACTCCCACTGGTAGTTCCTAGCTAAAGGTAACTTTATTTGTAGTGTAACTTCTTGCGGGCGGAATTCAGTAACACACACACACACACACACACACACACACACACACACACGCGTATATATATATATATATATATATATATATATATATATATATATATATATATATATATATATATTGAAAAGCTTCAGTCTTTGAAAAGGTTTATTACCATTCGACCACGAAAGACCCACCTGACGGACCCCCCCAAAAAAAGAAATATACTTCCCTGATCGACTTGTCACGAAACTGCTGTTGACCGTAGATGTGATGGAACCCCTGGTTGTCTGAGCACAATTACCTGATACCTCGAATGTTCACAAAGCCATCATCAGTTCGGTCGTTCACAACCCCAGCTGCCTCGCCGTCAGGAGGCGCCACACCTCTGGTCCATCAAGCGTCTTAGTGTAGATGTAGACGGACCAAGATGGTCGAAGAGGAGGAGGAGGAGGAGGAAAGTGGCGAACACAGACCCTCCCCTTCTCTCTCTCTCTCTCTCTCTCTCTCTCTCTCTCTCTCTCTCTCTCTCTCTCTTCCCTTCTCCCTCTCTCTCCCCCTCTCTCTCTCTCTCTCTCCTCTTCTCATCTCTCTCTCTCTCTCTCTCTCTCTCTATCTCTCTCTCTCTCTCTCTCTCTCTCTCTCTCTCTCTCTCTCTCTCTCTCTCTCTCTCTCTCTCTCTCTCTTCCCTTCTCCCTCTCTCTCCCCCCCCCTCTCTCTCTCTCTCCTCTTCTCATCTCTCTCTCTCTCTCTCTCTCTCTCTCTCTCTATCTCTCTCTCTCTCTCTCTCTCTCTCTCTCTCTCTCTCTCTCTCTCTCTCTCTCCCAGCGTTTGCTAAGTGTCGCCCCAAGGATTTGCTGCGTGCAATAACAGAATATGTAATCACGCTATTTAGTAGCCTGTTGAAGGTGGAGGCAAGCTGGCAGCTGTTCCCACACACACACAGACACACACACGCACACACACACACCCTGCAGCAGGGCTTGGGAGACGAGCGATGTGACAATGCAGAGAGGAGATGCAAGGAGGAATATAGAAGAAGAGGAAGAAGATCTATGGAGGAGAACAGACAAGAAAAAAAGAGAGAGGCGAGAGGATAGATAGGAAAAAAAAAAGGGATGAATAGTGATGAAATCAAGGAATTAAGAACCAGGAAATGTCGATTGAAGTAAAGGCAGTCAATGCCAAGTCAGATTAACGAAAGGGTGATGTATATAGAGACGATGAAGCAAAACAAAGACAGGAAAGCTGGAAGAAGGGTAATTGTTGTGGTACAGGAGAGAGAGAGAGAGAGAGAGAAGAGAGAGAGAGAGAGAGAGAGAGAGAGAGAGAGAAGGTGGAAAAGAGAAGGCAAAGTGGAGGAAAACATATGAAGTGCGGCACCTTATTTGTCTTTTTGGGGGGGGGGGGGGAAAGTCTGGGTCAAACTTTTGGGAAGCTAACTCGATTTTCATTCAGTGTTTTGAATCTGTAAGAGCGACGTGTAAACATGGGGGGCGGGGGGGAAAGGGGGGCTCCTCGGGGGGGAGGGGGGGCCCTCGTGTGTTGCACAGAGGAGGTGGGAAAGTGGAGGGGTGGGAAGGTGGAGGGCGGCTCCTCATGTGTTGCACAGGGTCCTCACCCAAAGGTGTGTGGCACGCTTTGGGAACTGGGGCCCCCCCATGTGTTGCACATGGTCCCCCATGGTGTGGCAAAGTGGACCCCAACATGGGCCCCTCATTTATGTCAAACGGGCCCTACACACACACACACACACACACACACACACACACACACACGATAACAACACACCAGCGGTGACAAAGATTTTAATCAAATATATTTGCATTTGAATCATGTTGATATCCAAGTCAGTCGAATTTCAGTGGAAATACGTGGAGAATTTTCCGACCGTCTGAGAATCATTGCTGTACTGGGAATTAGGCTGGCCCATCAGGGGCATGATAATGCGTTTCCTCATTATTCGTTAAGGTAAATGCTAGAGAGAGAAATGAAGATTTTGAGTCCTTTTATAAATTGTTTGTTTAATTGATTGACTACGGTGAAATGCTATTGGTTGGTGGGTAACTCTGTCAACGAGTTAATATTATTATCATTATTTTTATTATTATTATTATTATTATTATTATTATTATTATTATTTTTTTTTTTTTTTTCATACTATTCGCCGTTTCCCGCGATAGCGAGGCAGCGTTAAGAACAGAGGACTGGGCCTCTGAGGAAACATCCTCACCCGGCCCCCTTTTATTATCATTATTATTATTATTATTACTATTATTATTATCATTGATTGATTATTATTATTGTTATTGTAATGTTTTATTATAATGATAATAATAATGGTAATGATAATATTATTGTTATTATCATCATTATTATTATTATTATTATTATTATTATTATTATTATTATTATTATTATTATTAACAAACCACCATACCAACCCACCACCACGTCAACCCATCACCACACCAACCCACAACCACACCAACCCACCACCACCACCCACCAACCCACCACCACACCAACCCACCCCCCGTACACCAGCTCTTCAGCAAACCACCAGCGCATCCGTAAAAGTCTACGGTCCTGTCCGGCCACATTTTACTACCACAACACTGAGACGCCAGACCCACACACACACACACACACACACACACACACACACACACACACACACACACAGGGGCCTTTGACGAACAAAAAAAAACCGTGTTCAACAACGCATATTTAACTCATAACTAAAACCACGTCTGCCAGGGGGCTCACAAACATACATTTCAGTAAAACAAGAAGAAAAAAACCAACACAAAAAAAAATCTTACCTATGAATTTACATGTCACAAACACATCGGTAAAGTCCACAGTTTACAAACACACAATGAATTTCACGTACATTATTATTAGTACTATTACCGCTTTTACGACCCCCACATCTTCAGGCCTATTTACGTATCATCAACTTACGCTCTACGAACACAACGAAGTGTCAGTAGACTTAAACCAATCTGCTTCCTTTCTTTCTATCTTTTTTTTTTCCTTTCCAATCCGCCAAAGATTTCCAACCTCTTCATACTGCTTGTTACAGAATTTAAACCGCTTTTATTTTGCAACTCTCTCTCTCTCTCTCTCTCTCTCTCTCTCTCTCTCTCTCTCTCTCTCTCTCTCTCTCTCTCTCTCCTCAGAGTGTGCGACGTGAGGGAAGTGCGTCAGGAATTACTGATGGGCCAACTTCGTATTACTTCAAAGCAGAGGAATCGACCTTACAGTGAAATGGCCTCAATGCTCGCAATGCTCGTCTTAATTTATTTATGCTCTTACGGTTAGAATAACTCTCTTGCTCTCGGTAATACTTTGTCCACTGTTGGTGCTTTGTTCTTGTAGGTACTCTGCCAGTGTAGGTACTCTGCCAGTGTCGGTACTCTGCCAGTGTAGGTACTCTGCCAGTGTAGGTACTCTGCCAGTGTAGGTACTCTGCCAGTGTCGGTACTCTGCCAGTGTAGGTACTCTGCCAGTGTAGGTACTCTGCCAGTGTAGGTACTCTGCCAGTGTAGGTACTCTGCCAGTGTAGGTACTCTGCCAGTGTAGGTACTCTGCCAGTGTAGGTACTCTGCCAGTGTAGGTACTCTGCCAGTGTAGGTACTCTGCCAGTGTAGGTACTCTGCCAGTGTAGGTACTCTGCCAGTGTAGGTACTCTGCCAGTGTAGGTACTCTGCCAGTGTAGGTACTCTGCCAGTGTAGGTACTCTGCTAGTGTAGGTACTCTGCCAGTGTAGGTACTCTGCCAGTGTAGGTACTCTGCCAGTGTAGGTACTCTGCTAGTGTAGGTACTCTGCCAGTGTAGGTACTCTGCCAGTGTAGGTACTCTGCCAGTGTAGGTACTCTGCCAGTGTAGGCTCTCTATCAGTGTCGGTACTCTGCCAGTGTAGGTACACTGCCGGTGTAGGTTCTCTGCCAGTGTAGGTACTCTGCCGGTGTAGGTACTCTGCCAGTGTCGGTACTCTGCCAGTGTACGTACTCTGCCGGTGTCGGTACTCTGCCAGTGTAGGTACTCTGCCAGTGTAGGTACTCTGCCAGTGTAGGTACTCTGCTTGTGTAGGTACTCTGCTAGTGTAGGTACTCTGCCAGTGTAGGTACTCTGCCAGTGTAGGTACTCTGCCAGTGTAGGTACACTGCCGGTGTAGGTCCTCTGCCAGTGTCGGTACTCTGCCAGTGTAGGTACTCTGCCAAGGTAGGTACTCTGCCAGTGTAGGTACTCTGCCAGTGTAGGTACTCTGCCAGTGTCGGTACTCTGCCAGTGTCGGTACTCTGCCAAGGTAGGTACTCTGCCGGTGTCAGTACTCTGCCAGTGTAGGTACTCTGCCAGTGTAGGTACTCTGCCAGTGTAGGTACTCTGCCAGTGTAGGTACTCTGCCGGTGTAGGTACTCTGCCAGTGTCGGTACTCTGCCAGTGTCGGTACTCTGCCAAGGTAGGTACTCTGCCAGTGTAGGTACTCTGCCAGTGTAGGTACTCTGCCGGTGTAGGTACTCTGCCGGTGTAGGTACTCTGCCAGTGTCGGTACTCTGCCAATGTCGGTACTCTGCCAAGGTAGGTACTCTGCCGGTGTCGGTACTCTACCAGTGTAGGTACTCTGCCTGTGTAGGTACTCTGCCAGTGTAAGTACTCTGCCAGTGTCGGTACTCTGCCAGTGTCGGTACTCTGCCAAGGTAGGTACTCTGCCAGTGTAAGTACTCTGCCAGTGTCGGTACTCTGCCAGTGTAAGTACTCTGCCAGTGTAGGTACTCTGCCAGTGTAGGTACTCTGCCAAGGTAGGTACTCTGCCAGTGTAAGTACTCTGCCAGTGTCGGTACTCTGCCGGTGTCGGTACTCTGCCAGTGTCGGTACTCTGCCAAGGTAGGTACTCTGCCGGTGTCGGTACTCTACCAGTGTAGGTACTCTGCCTGTGTAGGTACTCTGCCAGTGTAAGTACTCTGCCAGTGTCGGTACTCTGCCAGTGTCGGTACTCTGCCAAGGTAGGTACTCTGCCAGTGTAAGTACTCTGCCAGTGTCGGTACTCTGCCAGTGTAAGTACTCTGCCAGTGTAGGTACTCTGCCAGTGTAGGTACTCTGCCAAGGTAGGTACTCTGCCAGTGTAAGTACTCTGCCAGTGTCGGTACTCTGCCGGTGTCGGTACTCTGCCATTGTAGGTACTCTGCCAGTGTAGGTACTCTGCCAGTGTAGGTACTCTGCCAGGTTAGGTACTCTGCCAGTGTCGGTACTCTGCCAGTGTAGGTACTCTGCCAGTGTAGGCTCTCTATCAGTGTCGGTACTCTGCCAGTGTCGGTACACTGCCAGTGTAGGTACTCTGCCAGTGTTGGTATTCTGCCAGTGTAGGCTCTCTATCAGTGTCGGTACTCTGCCAGTGTAGGTACACTGTGGTGTAGGTACTCTGCCGGTGTAGGTACTCTGCCGGTGTAGGTACTCTGCCAGTGTAGGTACTCTGCCAGTGTAGGTACTCTGCCAGTGTAGGCTCTCTATCAGTGTCGGTACTCTGCCAGTGTAGGTACACTGTGGTGTAGGTACTCTGCCGGTGTAGGTACTCTGACAGTATAGGTACTCTGCCTGTTTAGGTACTCTGCCAGTGTAGGTACACTGCCAGTGTAGGTACACTGCCGGTGTAGGTACTCTGCCAGTGTAGGTACTCTGCCAGTGTCGGTACTCTGCCAGTGTAGGTACTCTGCCAGTGTAGGTACTCTACCAGTGTAGGTACACTGCCAGTGTAGGTACTCTGCCAGTGTAGGTACTCTGCCAGTGTAGGCTCTCTATCAGTGTCGGTACTCTGCCAGTGTAGGTATACTGCCAGTGTAGGTACTCTGCCAGTGTAGGTACTCTATCAGTGTAGGTACTCTGCCAGTGTCGGTACTCTGCCAGTGTCGGTACTCTGCCAGTGTAGGTACTCTGCCGGTGTCGGTACTCTGCCAGTGTAGGTACTCGCATTACGTCCGTGCAGATAACTTCTACATCATAATTATTGCAGACAATCGTTCGTGTACCTGTAGCGTTAAGCCGGGTAACAATACGACCCATGAAAGCATTTCCCGGACGAAGCATTTGAATGTGAATGCCGCTCTGTTTATGTTTGTCTCAGTCCGTGCATGAAAATATTGTTTCCATTAAATATACAAATTCAGTATTGTGATAGAATCAGGTGTGTGGGGGTGGCCTTGCATTCAGAGCTGTTCTCTTCTCTAATCCCAATTAATTAACATAATTGGTTTCTCATAGTTTGATTGCATATTTTTAAAATCCAATTAACTTATTAGTGTGATTTAACTACCCATTGGTGTTGTATTACGTGATATTTTTT
>NC_092238.1:33744340-33776840 GCF_036320965.1 Panulirus ornatus | reverse complement strand
TGACACGACCGGCACAGACTCGCAACGACTTAACGAAACACCGTCTGCGTCCCAGAGCACGACTGTGTGTGTGTGTGCGCGCGGCGCGCCCCCCCCGGTGGTGGGCGGCAAACGGCGAGGAGTCCCAAGAAAACCCAGGCTTGGGTTGGCTAGAGGGGCTCCAGCCGCTGACGACTGACGCTGGCGAAGGCGGCCGCCGGACTGAGTGAGTGGGCCCGCCTCACCCACACGGCAGAGGAGGAGGAGGAGGAGGAGGAGGACCACCTCTGTACACCGGCCTGGCCGCCACACCATGTGCGCCACCTGGCTTAGCCAGCCCCCTTACACTATCGGGTCCCCCCCATCATCATCATCACTATCATCACATCCCCTGACGGAGGCGCTGCCGGTGCTGATGATGCTACTACCGCAAGGCTCGGGAGACGGTGCGGAGCGTCTTAACTCCTGCTTGGGGATTGGAGATTTTTCTTGTATAGTTGGGTTGAGGAGAGGGGCGGTCGTCAGGCTGAAAAGTGGGATCATTACGTCTCTGGGACGTCCCTGGGGATATGTTGAGTATATGGGGCAGCCATTCCCTTCTCCGGCTCCTGCTCACCAGTATGTGGAGCAGACATTCCCTCCCTGCCCTGGCCTGCTGTTCACCAGTAATCTCAGGTATTCAAAGAATTTCCCTGATATCTTGTTCTGTCTGCCGAGCCTCTCCAGCCAACGATCGTGTGAGGGTCAGTTGGGCCTCATTACAGCCGCTCATCGCCAGTACGTTCCAGCAGGAGTATTTCCCAGGCCTAAAAGCTTCGAGGGGGGTGAATGGCGATCTCTTTTTAAAGACGCCGGGAAATGAAAATCGTATAATGTAGATCGCTGAGGAGTGCTGCAGGAAGCCCCAGCCACCTCCTGAACCACTTTCCTGTGCGCGCGACTCATTGCTGCTACGACGACTACACTTTCTTAGTCAAAAATTCCATTTACGAACAAAGACATTTCTCTCTCTCTCTCTCTCTCTCTCTCTCTCTCTCTATATATATATATATATATATATATATATATATATATATATATATATATATATATATATATATATATATGGCTTTACCTATGGTTATGCCATCACAATGGTAGGAATATACCTCGGTAGCACAGGGGCTTGGTCACGCCCGGAGGCAATCTGTCCAGATGCCATTTCATCGTAGATTCAAGATGAGCGAAAGATTTGCCGAGGTTTGAATGTCGCTTCAATGATAAGTCTTTCTTATTTCGCTTTCATTCGACACACGTGATTGGTTCTATAGTAATACGTACGCGGACACGTCGTTAGATGTGTATAGATTCGTAGTAAATCATGAAATGTATACTACATACATGTATATGAGTGATTAAGAGAGAGAACCACAGGACCTACACATCTCGACCCTCTTCGTAAGAGTTCACCTTCTGTTGACTTACTCTACCGTTGTCGCTCGCCCTGCCGGACACAGCGTGCCATCTGCTCCTGTCATGTGTTCAACGGGTCCTCCTCCGTCGTGTGAGTGACTGATGGAATTCAGTGGGTGGTGATTTAAACATGGCTTGACATGGGTGGAGCTCATGGTGAGGGGGTCTCTTGCATGGACTGTTGGCCCTTGGCTGGCCCCGGCTCCCCTGGTCTTGCCTCTCGTCTTTGGAAAGGGAAATTCGCAGAACATATATATATATATATATATATATATATATATATATATATATTATTTATTTTTTTTTTATTATACTTGTCGCTGTCTCCCGCGTTTGCGAGGTAGCGCAAGGAAACAGACGAAAGAAATGGCCCAACCCCCCCTATACACATGTATATACATACGTCCACACACGCAAATATACATACCTACACAGCTTTCCATGGTTTACCCCAGACGCTTCACATGCCTTGATTCAATCCACTGACAGCACGTCAACCCCGGTATATATATATATATATATATATATATATATATATATATATATATATATATATATATATATATATATATATATCCTCTTTATGGCTATTCATTCATTATCGTATTATCATTTTTTTTTCCTCTCTATCTTTCTGACTTTAGATTGGCGAATCTGGGTCACCATCATTATTGAACCCCCCCCCCCCTCACACACACACACACACACACACACACTTCGGAGACTAATTATATTCCGGAGAAAATGGCCCATGTCACAAAAGTCAGAATGTCTCTGTAGGAATACAGAAAAATGGTTCTCTTCCTTACAGTCCATCGTAATTGCCACTGATGTTCGCCAGGAAAAGACGTCCTTCATTACATTTGGTAATTAGTCTGCTAATGTAGGGAGAATCTCCGTCCTGGGATAATCTCTGTATTTATCACGTGAGTAATGATAAGTACGTTACCATTCTTTATTGCCCATTTATCACGTATCCTTTCCTTCCTGAGTGTGTGTGTGTGACACTGGGATCTTAGGTTGGTGGGCTCCAGTGTGTGTGTGTGTGTGGGGGGAACACGTGGGGTCTCAGCAGTGTGTGGGGGGGGACATGTGGGTCCCAGCAGTGTGTGGGGGGATATGTGGGTCCCAGCAGTGTGTGGGGGGATATGTGGGTCCCAGCAGTGTGTGGGGGGATACGTGGGTCCCAGCAGTGTGTAGGGGGATACGTGGGTCCCAGCAATGTGTGGGGGAACACGTGGGTTCCAGCAGTGTGTAGGGGATATGTGGGTCCCAGCAGTGTGTGGGGGATATGTGGGTTCCAGGAGTGTGTGGGGGATATGTGGGTTCCAGCAATGTGTGGGGGAACACGTGGGTTCCAGCAGTGTGTGGGGGGAAGACGTGGGTCCCAGAAGGAAAACATATTGAAAAGTAGGTTTTATTCTTCATTGATTTTCTCGTGTGACTGCGTGTACTGGGACATTTCCCCAGCCACATGGTAAAAGAGAACCTTTGCGAAGGCACAGGAGCGACGTGTTAACCAAACCTAGGGATAACCAAAGTTGCAACTAGACCAAATTATACGTCACCGAAAGTTACGTCCTAACGAAAACCGAAAGTTAAAAAAAGAGACTGTACATGCTGACAAAAAAGCTCCGTGCTAACAAAACCCTTCACGCTAAGAAGACCTCCTTTGCTAACAATAGCTGTAGGGTAACGAAGTCTACATGTTGACAAGAGCTACAGGTCTCAAGGCCCGGGTGGCGTGGGAGGAGCATGAGGGTGACGTGGTGAGGGAGTTACGTCGTGTGGAGGATGGGAGTCCTACCTCGAGGGATGGGCCGCGCCCTTACGCCCCTCAGCCATCCCCTCCCCAGCCACCATCGCCCCCTCGGCCATCCCCTCCCCAACCACCATCGCCCCTCGGCCATCCCCTACCCAACCACCATCCTCCAGCATCCTACATCCCTTTCTAGGATGAAGCCGTCCCTTCTCTTGGGATGTGTGTGTGTGTGCCCCTACGCTCAGCTGCTGGGACAACCCGTCGTCTGTGCCGAGGTCTATGCCACCAGAACTCGTCCATGGTTTTACACCAGCCCTGACGATCTAACTGGCTGTTTGCTTCGCCTTACGTCTTCATACCTCAGGCCATCAAATGCAGACCCACACACACACACACCACGCCCCACCTCAATCCACATCCCGGCCCAAGCCACGCCCCAGCCTAATCCACGCCCCCTGGGCCCAAGTTACGCCCCTACAGCTCGGGGGGCCACGCCCCGACCCAAGCCCCCCTCCAGCACAAGAGCCGGCCCGGGAGTTTCCACGCCTCAACTTTGCTCTGGTAATTCGTCCCGCGTGGTGGTGAATATGGCCAGCCCCCGCGCGTGACTTGCCTGCCATCCCTCATGGCCCAGTGGCTGGAGGCACGGTGGAGGGGCCACTCGTGCCTCTGCAGGGGACACAGTGGCCACCCGTGGCTCTTCATGGGGCCACAGTGGCCACCCGTGGCTCTGCAGGGTACACAGTGGGCACCCGTATTTCTGCAGGGGCCACACTGGCCACCCGTGGCTCTGCAGGGGCCACACTGGCTGCCCATATTTCTGCAGGGGCCACACTGGCCACCCTTAGTTCTGCAAGGGCCACAGTGATGGCTCCCTGGAAAGGACCCCTCTTCCCCCCCTGGGAGGCGTCGTGTCCCCTTGGCAGGTACCCTGACATCCTGGAAGGCGCTTTGAGCCCGTAGGAGATGCCTCTCTCTCTCTCTCTCTCTCTCTCTCTCTCTCTCTCTCTCTCTCTCTCTCTCTCTCTCTCTCAAAGAAAGACATTCTTGGCCTCCTGGAAGACAGGCACCTTATCCCCTAGGGAGGTAGGTTGTGCCGGCCCTACACACCACACTCTCCGTCTTCATTAATGTGCTACAATTAATCTGGATTATCGGTCACCGCTCGACCGCCCTCGCGCCCTTAACGAGACAGCCAACACCACTTCATACGACAGCTTTTTTCCTCCCCCCCTCATCTTGGCCTGTGTCTGGTGAGGTGGACACGGGAGGCACCGAAGAAGGAGGACGGTGAGGTATGATTGCTGGTGATCGCGTGAGCCTACGGTACCTGGGCGAAATGATCGCTACGTCTGTATGTGGACAAGGATGTGAGAATTCTTGATGATAACGTTACAGTACGCTCGGGGGGGAGATGAACGTTACCAGAGATGGAGTGAGAAATGGTGAGGGAGGCAGAGAGAGAGAGAGAGAGAGAGAGAGAGAGAGAGAGAGAGAGAGAGAGAGAGAGAGAGAGCTTGACAGAATGATTGACATACTTGTAAATGTGTTAGAATGTGTTCAGGAGCAAGAAGCGTTACCTGACGTGTGTCTCTTTTCTTCCCCATAAGACATGTACATAACTGAGTGTGCTTGATCTCTCTCTCTCTCTCTCTCTCTCTCTCTCTCTCTCTCTCTCTCTCTCTCTCTCTCTCTCTCTCTCTCTTGTCAGTGGGTCCTCTCGGGTGTCTGTTGTGTGCAAATTATCTCTTGAAGTGTGAGTCAGCCTCGTGAGGCGGATTCTTGCAAGCTCTTGGTTTTGGGACGATGGTTTACACAGGTCTTCCTGTTCTTGGCTTGACAGTTGGTCACTTAATTCCTCCATTGCTTGGCCTGACAGTTCGTTCCTCATCTCCTCCATTGCTTGGCATGACAGTTCGTTCCTCATCTCCTTCATTGCTTGGCCTTACAGTTCGTTCCTCATCTCCTCCATTGCTTGGCCTGACAGTTCGTCCCTCATCTCCTCCATTGCTTGACCTGACAGTTCGTTCCTCATCTCCTCCTTGACTTGGCCTGACAGTTCGTTCCTCATCTCCTTCATTGCTTGACCTGACAGTTCGTTCCTCATCTCCTCCATTGCTTGACCTGACAGTTCGTTCCTCATCTCCTCCATTGCTTGGCCTGACAGTTCGTTCCTCATCTCCTCCTTGACTTGGCCTGACAGTTCGTTCCTCATTTCCTTCATTGCTTGACCTGACAGTTCGTTCCTCATCTCCTCCTTGACTTGGCCTGATAATTGGTTACTCAGCTCTTCATAGCCAGACACTTAGTTACTGAGCTGCTGGTCATGGTTTGCAGCAGTTACCAGTAGCAACAGATCTAATGCTTCCTTTTGTAACTTTCTTCCATTTTTTTTTCTTTTTTTTTTTTTGGAACTTTTAGTAAACACTCAAACTCGATGCGGTTGTTGGTTTTATTTTGACACAAGATTTTTCTTTCATAAGTGATCCTCCCTGCTGGGTGTCTACTGTGGATCCCCACGTTTACGTGGATCCCCAGGTCTTCCTGTGTTTACAGTGGATACCCAGGTCCTCCTGTGTCTACAGTGGATCCTCAGGTCCTCCTGTGTCTACAGTGGATCCTCAGGTCCTCCTGTGTCTACAGTGGATCCCCAAGTCCTCCTGTGTCTACTGTGGATCCCCAGGTCCTCCTGTGTCTACTTTGGATCCCCAGGTCCTCCTGTGTCTACTTTGGATCCCCAGGTCCTCCTGTGTCTACATTGGATCCCCAGGTCCTCCTGTGTCTACATTGGATCCCCAGGTCCTCCTGTGTCTACATTGGATCCTCAGGTCCTCCTGTGTCTACATTGGATCCCCAGGTCCTCCTGTGTCTACAGTGGATCCCCAGGTCTTCCTGGGTCTTCTGTGGATTCCTAGGTCTTCTTGTATCTACTGTGGCATCAACATCGGGGTCTTGGTGATACTATAACCACAGGAATATCTGTCTGTTCAACACCACATTACTCTAGTGTTCACATACACGTGTATGAAATCAACAGGGAGCTCTATGAGTTAGTTTTGTGAGCTACATCACTTCTTCGAGTGATGAGAGAACAGTACACAGAGCCCCATTATATCTTGTGTGTGCTTCTGAGGTTTAAGTCCGAACACATAAAGTGCCAGAGAATATAGTTTCAGTGATGACAAGAATAGGAACACCCAGCAACCTCAGGGACCCTTACTGCCCATGTAGGGTTTCGGGAGCCGCTGATGGGAGGCGAGAGGCATGGACAAAGGGCTCGCTCGCAGGGCATAGACGAGGCCTTTCTATATACCTCGTTCACGATGAGCAGAAAGTAAGTTACTTATGTGATAATTCCACATTTTTTCCATAGGCTGGGAAGGGCTGGGTGTAACAAGCCCACTGGGAATATAAAAGAGGGACGCCCCGTAACAAGGTGGGGGATAAGTGAGTTAGGTAAGTGTCAAGCGAATGAGGGAGGGTAGGAGGGGGTGACTATTCAGACCGAGATGGAGGGACAAAATGGGAAGGAGCGGGAGAGGGGTTGGAGGAGGGAGGAGGTCGGTCCATTCAGAGGGGAATGGATGGAGTGGAAGTGGGACGGAGGTCAGGAGGAGGAGAAGAAGGGACGGGAGCTGGAGCGGGTGGACGAGAGGGAGGAGGGGATGGCATCCACGTCGATCTGGGGGAACCAGAATGAGAAGGAGTGGAAAAGAGTAATGGCATTCAGAGCGAGACTGAGGAGTAGAATGGGAGGGAGTGGAAGAGAGGAAGGGGAGACGACTCTCCTTAGGCCAAGGTAATGGGGAGGGAATGAGGGCGTAGGGTTGGTCAGAGCAATGCACGTTAGAGGTATCTCGGAATGTAATATATTCGTTCTGCTTCGAGTCGTCTGGTTTTCGTGACACGTAGGTGGTTTTTATGATACTTGGGAGGTATGAGGTCTTTGTGCTGATTGGGACGTGTATGGTTTCTGTGCTGTTGGGAGGGAAGTTTTCTTTGTGCTACTGGGACGTGGGGTCGTCTTTGTGCTACTTGGAGGAATGTGGTCTTTGTGCTACTGGAAGGTATGTGGTCTTTGTGCTACTGGAAGGTATGTGGTCTTTGTGCTACTTGGAGGAATGTGGTCTTTGTGCTACTTGGAGGAATGTGGTCTTTGTGCTACTGGAAGGTATGTTGTCTTTGTACTACTTGGAGGAATGTGGTCTTTATGCTACTGGCAGGTATTTGGTCTTTGTGCTAGTAGGACGTATATGGTCTCTGTGCCGCTGGAAGGAATGTGGTTTTTGTGCTATTGGGACGTATGTGGTCTTTGTGCCAGAGAGAGGTATGAGGTTTTTGTGCTGTTGGGATCTATGAGGGTTTTGTGTTACTGGGGGATATGTGGTCTTTGTGCTAGTGGAAGGTATGTGGTCTGTGTGTTAGTGGAAGGTATGTGGTTTTGTGCTAGTGGAAGGTATGTGGTCTTTGTGCTACCTGGTGGTATGTGGTTTTCCTGCTATTTGGAGATACGTGGATTTCGAGTTACTTCAGATGTTCTCGCGTGATCCACATTTCGAGAAAGAAAGACAATATTAGAGATGAGATACATTTCATATGATCTGTGTATAATTGTTCATATTTCCACCTGTTATTGTCTATTTACCACTAATGTCTGTCTGATCCGTCGTTGTTTCTGGTCCATTACGATGATGTATAACATCGGTTGATGATGAAGGTTCAGGTGTCAATGTGCCATCGTCATCATCAATTTAAGAATATTCGATTTTCCAAGTCATGGAATCGAATAGCAGTTCACCTTCGATGCCTTCTTTCCTTTGGGGTTGTGCGATTTTTGTTTCTTCATCCAGCTGATCCGGATATCCTCAGAGGCGAGAGTGTAATCAGAACTTTGACTCGATAGTTTTTTGGGTTTTTTTTTAATAAGTTCAGAGGGACGAAGAATTCCCACTCCCCTCCGCCTGCGACATGTAAAAGATTATACACAACTTGTTTTATAAATTGTGTTATTTTAGCCCCAGAATATTTTTAGCCCCCTCAGCATCCAGATACAACCTGAGAGTAGGTCTCAGATAACGAAGACCTAACCTGACCTTCGGTGATGTACCAGCGACCTGACCTTCGGTGATGTACCAGTGACCTGACCTTCGGTGATGTACCAGCGACCTGACCTTCGGTGATGGACCAGCGACCTGACCTTCGGTGTTGGACCAGTGACCTGACCTTTGGTGATGTGCCAGCGACCTGACCTTCGGTGATGTACCAGCGACCTAACCTTCGGTGATGTACCAGCGACCTGACCTTCGGTGATGTACCAGTGACCTGACCTTCGGTGATGGACCAGCGACCTGACCTTCGGTGATGCACCAGCGACCTGACTTTCGGTGATGTACCAAAGACCTGACCTTCGGTGATGTACCAGTGACCTGACCTTCGGTGATGGACTAGCGACCTGACCTTCGGTGTTGGACCAGTGACCTGACCTTCAGTGATGTACCAGCGACCTGACCTTCGGTGATGGACCAGCGACCTGACCTTCGGTGATGTACCAAAGACCTGACCTTCGGTGATGTACCAGCGACCTGACCTTCGGTGATGTACCAGTGACCTGACCTTCGGTGATGTACCAGTGACCTGACCTTTGGTGATGTACCAGCGACCTGACCTTTGGTGATGTACCAGCGACCTGACCTTCGGTGACGTACCAGTGACCTGACCTTCGGTGATGTACCAGTGACCTGACCTTCGGTGATGTACCAGCGACCTGACCTTCGGTGACGTACCAGTGACCTGACCTTCGGTGATGTACCAGCGACCTGACCTTCGGTGATGTACCAGCGACCTGACCTTCGGCGATGTACCAGCCACATGAGAAGTCTACGATGAAAAGATCTTTACGAATTATCATGAAAACAATACGAATTATCCTGAAAATTATACGAATTATCATGAAAATGATACGAATTATCCTGAAAATAATACGAATTATCATGAAAATAATAGGAATTATTATGAAAATTATACGAATTATCATGAAAATGATACGAATTATGAAAAGGATACGAATTATCATGAAAATAATACGAATTATCATGAAAAGGATACGAATTATCATGAAAATGATACGAATTATCATGAAAGTGATACGAATTATCATGAAAATAATACGAATTATGAAAATAATACGAATTATCATGAAAATGATAAGAATTATCATTAAAATAATACGAATTATGAAAATGATACGAATTATCATGAAAATAATACGAATTATCATGAAAATAATACGAATTATCATTAAAATAATACGAATTATCCTGAAAATTATACGAATTATCATGAAAATGGTACGAATTATCATGAAAATAATACGAATTATCATGAAAATACGAATTATCATGAAAATTATACGAATTATCATGAAAATGATACGAATTATGAAACTAAGCGAAGCCCTTCCTCATGTTTGGGGCTTTAGAGGGATCTGGAAGTCTCGCGAGGCAGGAGTTTACTAGAAGTGCCCGCGACCTTCATCTTAACGACCTTTGTGAAGACTCTTCCTTATCCCCTTCAGGAGGTAGACTCGAGCCCTTGAGGAGGACGTGAGGTCGGCCTTGAGGGCTTCCTGTGTCACGATATTCTGGGGTCATGACGTTCTGGTGTGTGTGTGTGTGTGTGTGACCCCCCGTGAGGACTGAGGTAACGAGCGATAGCTGGCAGCGAACGAGCAGTGATAAACGAGTGACCGCTGGCAACGAACAAGCAGCTTAACGAGCGACCACTGGCAGCGAACGAGCAGTATAACAAGCAACGGCTGAGAGCGAACGAGCAGCATAACAAGCGACCACTGGCAGCGAACGAGTAGCCTAAGAAGCGGCCACTGGCAGCGAACGAGCAGCATGGCAAGCAACCGGTGACAGCGAACGAGCAGCATAACAAGCGACCACTGACAGCGAACGAGTAGCATAACGAGCGACCACTGGCAACGAACAAGCAGCATAACGAGCGACCGCTGGCAGCGAACGAGCGACCACTGGGTACCACTGATGACAACGTACGGCCATGGGTGTTTACCCCCCTACCCCTCCAAAAAAAAGAGGGAGAATATATTTCTTTTACACAAAAATGGAAGTTGTAAAACAGAGGGTGTTTAATTCACCTGTGCCTGCAGGAGCTGAATTTATGTATACAAGATTTATCGCCCCACGAAAATCGTATCTCTTGCGCTACGTTCGGTTAGCGTCGCTCTGGGTCTCTCTCTCTCTCTCTCTCTCTCTCTCTCTCTCTCTCTCTCTCTCTCTCTCTCTCTCTCTCTCCCCCCAATGCATGCGGGCCCCTCCCCCTAACGCATGCATGCCGCGCCCCCCAACCCACACCCTAACACCCCCCCATCCCTTAACAGATAGCACCATCAGTATCTTTCTGGATCATATGAGGGTAATCTTGAAGGAAAAAGGCGTCTTCAAGGCGTCGATCCTGATATATGCCCATCATACCCTATCATACACCACGAGCGCGCCAGAGCCATCAGAGGCCGTAAGGGGAGGAGGAAGCCAAGCGCCTCTGTGTGTGTGTACATAATGAAGGAGGTTGAGCATCACATATGGATTCCAGCCCTTCTGTCAAGGAGGATCCGATGCTTAGCCAAGTGGGTTGAGTTTCGCCACAGTTCCTTTGTTACCTTTTATACGCGACGATTGAAGTGTTTATGATTATTTTTGTTCGAACAGACTCTCTCTCTCTCTCTCTCCCAAAGTCGAAGATATAATCCTGGAAATATTACAAAAAAAGAGACCTGGACGGGGTTTTTTTTTTTCTTTCTCTTTCTAGCAATGAGTGGAATGGAACGTCACAGAAATGGAACGAGGATTAATTTGAACAGATGAGTTACGGAGCGATGAATGAGACATGGGTCGTCCCCTCCTGCGTGGATCCTACAAGGAGAAAGAGAGACAAGTAAGAAACGAAGAATCCATCAGAGACTCTGACCTTAGTGTTGATAGGGGAGTTGAATTCCAAAAATAGATACATTCATAAAGACAGTCGGTGCGTTCAGGCCAGCTGGTGAATGGTATGGTAAATAAGAGCTTTCACAATGACAGAGAGAGAGAGAGAGAGAGAGAGAGAGAGAGAGAGAGAGAGAGAGAGAGAGAGAGAGAGAGAGAGAAATCATTATGGATATTATATATATATATATATATATATATATATATATATATATATATATATGTTGCGACATGAACGAAGCAGAATATTGATGTGTTATTCGGTCACCAGTTGAACAGATAAGAGAAGCAAGCGAGACTACAGAAAAAAATGAGGAATATTCATAATTAGGAGAAGAGGAATAAGCAAGACTACAGAAAGAAATGAGGAATATTCATAATTAGGAGAAGAGGAATAAGCAAGACTACAGAAAGAAATGAGGAATATTCATAGTTAGAAGATATTCATAGTCTGGAGAAGAGGAATAAGCAAGACTACAGAAAGAAATGAGGAATATTCATAATTAGGAGAAGAGGAATAAGCAAGACTACAGAAAGAAATGAGGAATATTCATAGTTAGAAGATATTCATAGTCTGGAGAAGAGGAATAAACAAGACTACAAAAACAATGAGGAATATTGATACTCTGGAGAAGAGAAACAAGCGAAACTACAAAAGCAATGAGGGATATTGATAATCTCCAAAGTTAAAAAGATAAAAAAAGATTAACTTGATGAATATAGCAACGAAGGAGAAATACATAGCATTATATGTATCGCAGCGAAGAGAAAGGATATACAAAGATGTTTTAAGTCAGAAAGTATCTTGGCAAGGATGATGTAGAAGTAAGAAAGAGGAAATCATTGCTGGGAGAAACACCCAAAGAAATATACACGAAAATTATGTACGAATGTCATACACGAAAATGTGTTATACGAATGTCATGCATGAAGATGTTATATACGAATGTCATACCTGAAAATGGTTTACGAATGTCATACACGAAAATGTTATATACGAATGTCATACATGAAAATGTCTTACGAATGTCATACACGAAAATGTTATATACGAATGTCATACACGAAAATGTGTTATACGAATGTCATACACGAAAATGTGTTATACGAATGTCATACATGAAAATGTCTTACGAATGTCATACACGAAAATGTCTTACGAATGTCATACACGAAAATGTCTTACGAATGTCATACACGAAAATGTCTTACGAATGTCATACACGAAAATGTCTTACGAATGTCGTACACGAAAATGTGTTATACGAATGTCATACACGAAAATGTCATACGAATGTCATACGAATGTCATACAGAAAAATGTTTTACGAATGTCATACACGAAAATGTTATAAACGAATGTCATGAGAAAAAGCTTGCAGGAACACTCATGCGGGAGAGGATGAGGGACATGAAACATACACGACTGACTTACAGAATCATTTAGAAAAGAAAGACGAGATTTCATGGGTTGAAGTTTGTACCTGATTGCACCTGGCGAGGGTTAATTATTCAGGAAGAGTGACGTCCGAGAGAATCAATTCTCTCTCTCTCTCTCTCTCTCTCTCTCTCTCTCTCTCTCTCTCTCTCTCTCTCTCTCTCTCTCATCCATTTTCAAATATTCTCCTCCACCCACCCACCCACCACACACACCCCCCCTCATCAACTCGCATTCGCATCTCCTCCTGTCTACCCGCCACTACTCACTCCTCCTCCTCCTCCTCCTCTTGATCACCATCCTTCCTCTCTCTCTCTCTCTCTCTCTCTCTCTCTCTCTCTCTCTCTCTCTCTCTCTCTCTCTCTCCTCTCTCTCCTCTTCGTGCCGCGCCTCCCACCTACGCCCTCCCTGGTGAGAAGGACACTCACCTGCCTCACACACATGCTGGTGTCTCTTGTTTCTCGCCACAAGCGCCTTAATCCGCGCCACAATCGTCCTAATGCGCACCAAAAGCTTGCTAATCCGCGCCACAAGCGTCCTGTTCATATAAGGCTCAGCTGTGTACTAAGAAGTGGTGAACGAAGGTCAGTAGCGTCTTTTTTTTTCTTTTTTCATGCGTTCGTTGAACCAGTCGCTGGGGAGATCGTTCGCTGAGTGTGTTTGTTTGTTTGTGTGTGTGTGTGTGTGTGTGTGTGTGGAACTCACCTGTGGCTCATGGTAATGCCATTTGCATTGCAGCAACAAGGCAGATGTTAGAGGCAAGGTGAATGGCCCTAGTTACCGATGCTTTTGAATACCATTATATATATATATATATATATATATATATATATATATATATATATATATATATATATATGATGTGGCACAGTACTATAGACAGTTAGCAACCCTTCTGCAGCTTATGTGGATGAAAGGATAAAAGATAATGAAAAAATGTCTCAAAATGAAATCGAGCATAATGACACCCCAGATCGAGCATAATGACACCCCAAATCGAGCATAATGACACCCCAAATCGAGTATAATGACACCCCAAATCGAGCATAATGACACGAAATCGAGCATAATGGCAACCCAAATCGAGCATAATAACACCCCAAATCGAGCATAATGACACCCCAAGTCGAGCATAATGACATCCCAAATCGAGCATAATGACACCCCAAATCGAGCATAATGACACCCCAAATCGAGCATAATGACATCACAAATCGAGCATAATGACACCAAATCTAGCATAATCCAAACCGAGCATATTGACACCCCAAACAGAACGTAATGACACCCCAAATCGAGCATAATAACACCCCAAATCGAGCATCATGACATCCCAAATCGAGCATAATGACACCCCAAATCTAGCATAATGAAATCCCAAACCGAGCACATTGACATCCCAAACAGAGCATAATGACACTCCGAATCGAGCATAATAACACCAAATCGAGTATAATGGGGCACGAAATCGAGCATAATGACACCCCAAATCAGACTTTTCATCCTTGCTGGAGACCAAACCTTTTGCAACACGACTGGTCCATTTAACAGCACAACTGCTGACTCATTCTTTCTGGTATCATCAGAAGAGTTGCAATTTTTCATCAGCTTCGGTTTTTATCACATGGAAAGTCCATTGCATTTACGAAATCCTTAACTTTTTTCGATTAGTAAATATTACTCCCCCAAAAAGAATTCATTAAACAGAAACTGAATTGTCCACTTTCTCCCATAAAACGAGAGAGAAAAAATAGAATATTTTTTTTTCTTAGTGGATATGATCCGATTTTTTTTTTCTATTACGCTATTTGCTGTCTGTTTAATGTGAGACTATTTTCAAGATTAATTTCTTGATATTCTAGTTTTTCATTATCTACTTGAAATATTATTTATCTTGTATATAAGTTATTTTTTTTTCTAAGGGACTCATAATTATTTTTCATTATCTACTTGAAATATTATTTATCTTGTATATAAGTTATTTTTTTTTTTCTAAGGGACTCATAATTATTTTTCATTGTCTACTTGAAATATTATTTATCTTGTATATAAGTTATATTTTTTTTTCTAAGGGACTCATGATTATTTTTCATTATCTACTTGAAATATTATCTATCTTGTATATAAGTTATTTTTTTACTAAGGGACTCATAATTATTTTTCATTATCTACTTGAAATATTATTTATCTTGTATATAAGTTATTTTTTTTTCTAAGGGACTCATAATTATTTTTCATTATCTACTTGAAATATTATTTATCTTGTATATAAGTTATTTTTTTTTCTAAGGGACTCATAATTATTTTTCATTATCTACTTGAAATATTATTTATCTTGTATGTAAGTTATTTTTTTTCTAAGGGACTCATAATTATTTTTCATTATCTACTTGAAATATTATTTATCTTGTATATAAGTTATTTTTTTTTTCTAAGGGACTCATAATTATTTTTCATTATCTACTTGAAATATTATTTATCTTGTATATGTTATTTTTTTTCTAAGGGACTCATAATTATTTTTCATTATCTACTTGACATATTATTTATCTTGTATATAAGTTATTTTTTTTTCTAAGGGACTCATAATTATTTTTCATTATCTACTTGAAATATTATTTATCTTGTATATGTTATTTTTTTTTTCTAAGGGACTCATAATTACATTTAAGGCATTCATCATCCAATTTGTGTAGATCTTCACTGATATTGTTACCATTTGTAACATTGATATTAGTGATGGTCTATACATATCGGAAAGTTTTATTGTTGGAAGATGTAGTAAACATTTTCCTTTTCTTATCTACGTGTATGTTGCCGGAACCCGAGTGCACCAACTCGAACACCACCATCCGGTAACGCTTGTTTTTACCAGTGGCGTCTTAGCTACGTCTCTTCCTTTGTATATCACCTGACAGTTCTGCGTCTTCTGTCTCATTCTTGTAGCTTCCCCGAGGATGTGATCATTACACGAAAGTGCGCCTGGGAATTTATCGTCTTTCATTTTCCTGTTTTTTGTTTTGTTTTTTCATATACTAGAACATGCGCATCGCTGTCAACTCTTGCAATATATATATATATATATATATATATATATATATATATATATATATATATATATATATATATATAAGAGGGAAACTGCACGTATGAGATTATTTTCCGGCTATTGTAAGGGCAAATGTTGGTAAGGGAAGATTAAAAAGAATAGGATGAAAATGATTGATTTTTTGCAAGGAAAAAAAAATATCCAGTCTTGTCCATTTTGATGACACAGGGTCCGGATTTGTCCCAGTACGCGTTTATCGAAATGGACTTGAATTGTACATTTCTGGTTGATTCCAAGAAGGGAAGGAGAGGAGGAGGAGGAGGAGGAGGAAGTCGCAGACCCCTCAATCCTCCATAGGAGCCAGCAGATCAGGTGACCGAAGGTTCCGAATCTGCTAAGTATTCATGAATACTAAATTTTTTTTTATTCTATTTTTTTTTTTTTGTTTTTGTTTTTAATTATCTATAGATTCTCAACCTAGTTTTCATTCTAATTCCTCCC
Source organism: Panulirus ornatus (assembly GCF_036320965.1). NCBI lineage: Eukaryota > Metazoa > Arthropoda > Malacostraca > Decapoda > Palinuridae > Panulirus > Panulirus ornatus. The sequence continues at coordinate 33,760,653 of NC_092238.1, read as the reverse complement.
GCTTACTACGACGAGGTGGGTGAACCTAATGAGCGGGCGGGTGTCTTCTCCAGGAGGATTAATCCTTCATCAGATTATAGAATCAAGTGACGTCATCGAGCCTTGCTGATCACCCGAGTAATACGTAAACAAATTTCGGTGTCGCTGAGCCCTCCAGTAATCAGCTGATGAACTACCACTTATCCGAGGTTATCGTTAACGAACTTGTCTATTAGTCAACTAATAGTTCATCTCCCCTCTTCCCTCCCTTCCCTCCTTCCCCCCTTTTCCCTCCACTGCCATCTTAAAGCGCCCTCAGCACACACACACACACACACACACACACACACACACACACACACACACACACACACACACAAGTGCGCGCCCTTGGAGAGCGTTCGGTATGATCTTCTTCGGGCAGCTGCGAACTTTACAACGACCTTCCTTCTGCTTCGCCGTGCCGGGATGACTCCAGCTGTGCTGATGGTATAGCGGAGGTCACCCACCTACCTTGGACGGGCGTGGAATCCTGCGCCTCATCCTTAACTCAGTCTTCCTCCTTCTCTCTCTCTCTCTCTCTCTCTCTCTCTCTCTCTCTCCCATGACGTGATCGCCTCTCGTTCTAACGCCCTTCGCATCAGGGACATATCCGCGTCGTCTGGCTCTGGAAACCTTCCTGTTATGTTTCTCATTCCGCCCCCGGATGCTGTGGAGGGGATCCGTGGTGGCTGTGGCAGCAGGGGAAGGAAGCGCCGGATGCTACGGGAAGGAATCGTAGATGCTGTGGGAGGGAAGATCTGTGGAAGGACCCCGTGGTTCGTGGATGCTGTGGGTGCATCGGTGAAATGCTGTGGGAGGGAGGATCCATAGATGCAGTGGGAGAGTCTGTGGATGCTGTGGGAGGATCTGTGGATGTTGTGGGAGGGATCTGTGGATGCTGTGGGAGGATCTGTGGATGCTGTGGGAGGGATCTGTGGATGCTGTGGGAGGGATCTGTGGATGCTGTGGGAGGATCTGTGGATGTTGTGGGAGAGTTTGGGGATGCTGTGGGAGGAATCTGTGGATGCTGTGGGAGGGATCTGTGGATGCTGTGGGAGGGATCTGTGGATGCTGTGGGAGGGATCTGTGGATGCTGTGGGAGGGATCTGTGGATGCTGTGGGAGGATCTGTGGATGCTGTGGGAGGGAGAGAGGATCTATAGATACCCCGTTACTTCGAGGTCTTGACCATTTTCCAATGCCTTTTTCTTTCTTCTTCCTCTCTGAATAAATAATACCAAAAAAACACACACACAGTCAGCTCTCCAAAACGATTTCTTTAGTCAAAAAGGAAAAAAAAAAATATTTTTTTTTTTTTCCTTTTTTCCAACGGCTGGAAAATGTCGGTAACTCTTTCTCCAGTTCTTCGATAAACACTTACGTCGAAAACATCCGATTTGCAAAGCCACTTTGGAGCGTAGGCAGGAGGACGGCCCAAGCGCCAGAGTGGCTTTCCCTCACGATACAGTGAAGGTTTTTTTCTTTCGCGGAGGGGACCAAAAATAAAAAGGAAAGAGGTAGGTAGGTTTGGGACGGTTGGTTTTAAGGAAATACCTGAACCTGGGAGTAGATGTGTGTGTGTGTGAGAGAGAGAGAGAGAGAGAGAGAGAGAGAGAGAGAGAGAGAGAGAGAGAGAGACTTGGAGGTGTGTGTGTGTGTGTGTGGAAACCCCGGGACTGAGGCATTATGTGCGGTCGTACCCCATAGCACATTTCACTGCTGCCATCTGATATGATTCTGCCTCTCATGTCATGGGAAGGAGGCACCAACCTCCCTCAGGGCACACTGCGGTAAGTGCTTTTCATGTCGAGCCCGCCACGCTCTCCTGGTGAGTGCGTTCGCCTTATTGGCCTGACGTATTGCCTCCTCCAGCAGTCCTGCCTCGCATATCACCCAGCTCCCAAGAAAACCCGACTTTGCACCCACTTGTACCTCGATGTGTATATATATATATATTCATTTTTTTTTATTATACTTTGTCGCTGTCTCCCGCGTTTGCGAGGTAGCGCAAGGAAACAGACGAAAGAAATGGCCCAACCCCCCCCCCCCATACACATGTATATACATACGTCCACACACGCAAATATACATACCTACACAGCTTTCCATGGTTTACCCCAGACGCTTCACATGTCCTTTTTATCTCTCGTCTTCATCTCTCTCTCTCTCTCTCTCTCTCTCTCTCTCTCTCTCTCTCTCTCTCTCTCTCTCTCTCAGCCCCATACCAGCCTTCGCCCCCCCTCCCCTTTCTTCAAGGTATAGGGGGGGGCGGGCAAACTCGGTTGTTTTTGAAGCCATACTTCCTCGGGTGGCAAGTCTAATGGATCAAGACTGATGGAGAGGCATTATCCCAGCTCCTGGATTGATGAAGATAGACTACAGCTACGGCCCTTGGGAATACAACCGCGGAAGCAGAAGTAGAAAGGAATCTTAATGGACGATAGATCCGTGGCGGTGGACGATAGATCCATGGCGGTGGACGATAGATCCGTGGCGGTGGACGATAGATCCGTGGATGTGGACGATAGATCCGTGGCGGTGGACGATAGGTCCGTGGAGGTGGACGATAGATCCGTGGCGGTGGACGATAGATCCGTGGCGGTGGACGATAGATCCGTGGCGGTGGACGATAGATCCATGGCGGTGGACGATAGATCCGTGGCGGTGGACGATAGATCCGTGGCGGTGGACGATAGATCCATGGCGGTGGACGATAGATCCGTGGCGGTGGACGATAGATCCATGGCGGTGGACGATAGATCCGTGGCGGTGGACGATAGATCCGTGGATGTGGACGATAGATCCGTGGCGGTGGACGATAGGTCCGTGGAGGTGGACGATAGATCCGTGGCGGTGGACGATAGATCCGTGGCGGTGGACGATAGATCCGTGGCGGTGGACGATAGATCCATGGCGGTGGACGATAGATCCGTGGCGGTGGACGATAGATCCGTGGCGGTGGACGATAGATCCGTGGCGGTGGACGATAGATCCATGGCGGTGGACGATAGATCCGTGGCGGTGGACGATAGATTCGCGGCGGTGGACGATAGATCCGTGGCGGTGGACGATAGATCCGTGGCGGTGGACGATAGGTCCGTGGCGGTGGACGATAGATCCGTGGCAGTGGACGATAGATCCGTGGCGGTGGACGATAGATCCGTGGCGGTGGACGATAGATCCGTGGCGGTGGACGATAGATCCGTGGATGTGGACGATAGATCCGTGGCGGTGGACGATAGATCCGTGGAGGTGGACGACAGATTCGTGGCGGTGGACGATAGATCCGTGGATGTGGACGATAGATCCGTGGCGGTGGACGATAGATCCGTGGCGGTGGACGATAGATCCGTGGAGGTGGACGAGAGATTCGTGGCGGTGGACGATAGATCCGTGGCGGTGGACGATAGATCCGTGGCGGTGGACGATAGATTCGTGGAGGTGGACGATAGATCCGTGGCGGTGGACGATAGGTCCGTGGAGGTGGACGATAGGTCCGTGGAGGTGGACGATAGATCCGTGGCGGTGGACGATAGGTCCGTGGAGGTGGACGATAGATCCGTGGCGGTGGACGATAGATCCATGGAGGTGGACGATAGATTCGTGGAGGTGGACGATAGATTCGTGGAGGTGGACGATAGATTCGTGGAGGAGGCCAATGAGATTTTCCCCGTCATGATTTTTGGATGTATTGATAAGATATATATATATATTTTTTTATTCTCGACGACGTTTATTTCTTTTTTTTTCTCTCTCTCTCTCTCTCGTTGTTATAGATGGTATTTGTTTACTGTTTATTATGATAGATGAAGGTAGTATTCTATAGCCTTCCCTTACGAGGATATGTTACATAACAAGGTTGTTCCAGATTTTAGGTAAAGTTTTCACACGCGAGACACAATGGCCACTGGGGTGTTGATGGGAGAGAGAGGGACATTAAGTCTCTCTCTCTCTCTCTCTCTCTCTCTCTCTCTCTCTCTCTCTCTCTCCCTTGACCGTGGTGAATCTGCCTCTTGCTCTGACGAAGGTCGTCTCGTGAGCTGGCCATGTCTCATCTACCGACCTCTGCCATGTCTTCCCCTCACAGTACCAGACCTATGTCTTCCTTCAGGAGTCGGTCGGTCCAGTGGGACGTTCACTGTCCCACGATTGGTCCAGAGCAGGACCAGATATGCTCTCTGGACCGGTCCAATCAGACAGACCTTATTCCCTCCCCCCCACGATCGGTCCAGGGTGGAGTATTTCTTCCACCAGCCCGGGGGCGGCTTAAGGCTGACCTGCCGCTAGTTCATGGTTGGGTAACGGCGTCTGATATCCCGTCTGTGGCACCCTACTCCTCCTCACCCAACCCGTGTGTGTGTGTGTGTGTGTGTGTGTGTGTGTGTGTGTGTGTCTCCCCCTGTGGTGGGGGCAACTCCCCAACGCTTGCGGCACCCCATGCGTGGCAACACCCCCGCCCTACCAGTGAGTCTCTCCCCATGTGGGAAGGCTCTTCCGCCCGTCTGGGGTGCTCTCCTGTAGAAGATATGTGATCTGTATCGCCGGGGAGAGAGAGAGAGAGAGAGAGAGAGAGAGAGAGAGAGAGAGAGAGAGAGAGAGAGAGAGAGAGAGAGGGAAGTCAGCCAGTCAGTCAGTCTGTCACACACACCTCCATCTCCTCCATGTTGTGAATATGAAGGAAGAAGGTAATCCAGTATTGTGGGTCGAGCGTGAGGGAACAGTAATCCTATCACGGTGCAGGTGTCAGGAATTGAAATCGTATCACCGTTTGAACCATCGCATGTAGGGCCACCAGGAGTGTCGCTGACAGGGGCAACTCAGAGAGAGAGAGAGAGAGCTTAACGACGAGAATTTGCACATCGCTGGAAAATCTAGGTTGACGAAGGAGTCTTTTAAGTTAGGTGTTGTCACGTGTGAGGTGGAGGGACTGTGTGTGTGTGTGTGTCGAGTGAATACTCGCCAGTAGCCTCCGTGTGGGTGAGGCAGTCAGAAAAATGAGAGAGAGAGAGAGAGGTAAGCGAGCCCAAAGGAGAGAGACACACTTGACAGCTACCGAGTTGCTGGCTCACTCTGCAGTCGTCCCTCACCTTCCTCCCGGTACTCAGGCGAGGTCAGTACCGGGTAGTATACCACCTTCCTCCTGGTCCATGGTTGTTGCCTACCCCCTCTATTGCCTACGAGTGAGAGACAGACTTGATCACATTGAAGATGATGATGAAATTACACGAGAAATTACAACAGGAACAACAGACCAAATGGCTTCATCAACAATAACAACACCTTGCTACACATCAGGGTTACAACCTTCCTGTATATCATCGTTTGGTAAGGCTCCCAGAACGGCACCTTGCGGATATGTGATATATATATATATATATATATATATATATATATATATATATATATATATATATATATATATATATTTATCCCTGGGGATAGGGGAGAAAGAATACTTACCACGTATTCCCTGCGTGTCGTAGAAGGCGACTAAAAGGGAAGGGAGCGGGGGGGGACTGGAAATCCTCCCCTCTCGTTTTTTTTTTTAATTTTCCAAAAGAAGGAACAGAGAAGGGGGCCAGGTGAGGATATTCCCTCAAAGGCCCAGTCCTCTGTTCTTAACGCTACCTCGCTAACGCGGGAAATGGCGAATAGTTTGAAAGAAGAAGAAAAATATATATGTATATACACATACTGCCCCAGGATTCCCTTCTGTCTTTACGAAGCTCCTGCACTGCATTACAGGAAGCTGGCACGCTTGATCTACCGTCTCCAAGCTTAATTGTTACATAACAAAACCTCTCTCGATGTTTACAGACCCAGTCGACCTCTTCCATTATCTCCTCTGCCATCTGCAGCCGGAATGGATCACCCTCATTATTTTCTTCTTCTTTCTTCTCCCAGTCGATGTGACTGACGTGGCTGATGATTAAAAGTTGACATGACAGACAGACGCCTTCAGGAAATTCTTGCCTTTTTGAGTTAGTCCTTTGCTCGTACAGATGGACATAGTGACGATAGAAGACGTGGTCCGACCTCGACTCCGAAGCCAGTTGTGTGTCATTGTGTTCAAGTGGACTTTCATTATAGATTCAGTGTGTTCGGAAATGATTTAGATCCCGCCAACCTGTCTTGATGAAAGACTGAAGTCAAAGATTTAAACTAGTCGTTTCATGTGTGATAGAAGAATTTTTATTTATTTTTTTTTTTTTTTTTTGATAAATGAAATTCTCTTGAGTATGTTATTTCTCGGCCTTCTCCATGCATGTTCCACATCCACCAGGACAAAGTGCATGTTGCATATCCACCAGGATACAGTGCATGTTGCACATCCACTAGGATATTGTGCATGATGCACATCCACCAGGATACAGTGCATGTTGCACATCCACCAGGACAAAGTGAATGTTGCACATCCACCAGGATACAGTGCATGTTGCACATCCACCAGGATACAGTGCATGTTGCACATCCACCAGGATACAGTGCATGTTGCACATCCACCAGGACAAAGTGCATGTTGCACATCCACCAGGATACAGTGCATGTTGCACATCCACCAGGACAAAGTGCATGTTGCACATCCACCAGGATACAGTGCATGTAGCACATCCACCAGGACAAAGTGCATGTTGCACATCCACCAGGATACAGTGCATGTAGCACATCCACCAGGACAAAGTGCATGTTGCACATCCACCAGGACAAAGTGCATGTTGCACATCCACCAGGATAGTGTATGGTAGACATCCACCAGATCACAGTGTATGGTACACATCCATCAGGATACAGTGCATGTTGCACATCCGTATGGATACAGTGCATGTTACATAGCCATTAGGACTGAAGCCGCGTTGCATTTCCATGTTGCACAGCCATCGGGGTGCAAGGCACAGCGAATATTGCTCACATCCATACACATCCGTCGGGATACAGTATGTGTTGGACATCCACCGGGAAAATACATTTCAAATCGTCAGATGAAATCAAGAAAGTTATTTCTATCCTAGCCACATTGTCTCTGTCTTCCTATCTTCATCTCTTTATTTCTCTTTCCACGTCTCTTCACGTTCTCCATGTCTTCTTCGTTTCCTCATTCCGTCTACATATTTACTCATGAGGACTTATCTCATAATTGTGGTTCTCGTCCTATGGTCGTGTTGAAGATAGATCTTGGGGGATTCAGACGGAGTGTCGAAACGTTCTCCCGAAGCAGTTTTTATTCATCCGAAACGTTCTCCCGAAGCAGTTTTATTCATCCGAAACGTTCTCCCGAAGCAGTTTCATTCATCCGAAACGTTCTCCCGAAGCAGTTTTATTCATCCGAAACGTTCTTCCGAAGCAGTTTTTATTCATCCGAAACGTTCTCCCGAAGCAGTTTTTATTCATCCGAAACGTTCTCCCGAAGCAGTTTTTATTCATCCGAAACGTTCTCCCGAAGCAGTTTTATTCATCCGAAACGTTCTCCCGAAGCAGTTTTTATTCATCCGAAACGTTCTCCCGAAGCAGTTTTATTCATCCGAAACGTTCTCCCGAAGCAGTTTTATTCATCCGAAACGTTCTCCCGAAGCAGTTTTATTCATCCGAAACGTTCTCCCGAAGCAGTTTTTATTCATCCGAAACGTTCTCCCGAAGCAGTTTTTATTCATTCGTTCCAGCGGTAGACTCTGTAGCCTTCCAGGTCCCAGTCTGTCCGACATGGCCAGATGATAAGAATTTCACCGCCTCTTCGGAACGCTTGAGATGGACGTCCAAATTAATGAAACGGACATGACTCATTTTCGTAAGGGTGTGGGTGGGGGTGGTGGATGGTGTGGGCGGGGGGGGTTGGTTCTGCCTGTGGCACAGCTGAGAGAGAGAGAGAGAGAGAGAGAGAGAGAGAGAGAGAGAGAGAGAGAGAGAGAGAGAGAGAGAGATTCCTCGAGGCTTTCTTATGATTTCTTCTACGTTTTGAGTTCCTATTTTATCCGTCATTTGTACAGTAATGTTAAGTTTAATGTTAGTGTTGGTCAGCTTGGTTAAGATAGTTTCCTGTTAAAACATTATCATATGCCAATTTAAGTCCCTCTCCCTCACCTCCCATCCCTCTCTCTCTCTCTCTCTCTCTCTCTCTCTCTCTCTCTCTCTCTCTCTCTCTCTCGTCTCTCACGGCTAACTTTGCATAGACCAGCGAACTGAAGGTTAACATGTGCGTGCTCTGATGGCTCGAGTATGAATTAATTAATTAACATTGGAGATTTTTTTTTTTTTTGCTACTATTTGTAAGTCAAATTGTGGTGTATGGCGCCAAGGGGTTCTTTGGGGATTACCATGACGTCACGGGCTAATTGGGATTTACTGTGACGTCAGAGGTTAGTTGGGATTTACTGTGACGTCAGGGGTTAGTTGGGATTTACTATGTCGTAAGGGTCGTTTGGGATTTACTATGACGTCATGGGTCAGTTGGGATTTACTATGACGTCATGGGTTAGTGGGATTTACTATGACGTCACGGGTTGATTGGGATTTACTATGACGTCAGAGGTTAGTTGGGATTTACTATGACGTCATGGGTTAGTTGGGATTTACTATGATGTCATGGGTTGGTTGGGATTTACTATGACGTCATGGGTTGATTGGGATTTACTATGATGTCAGGGGTTAGTTGGGATTTACTGTGACGTCAGGGGTTAGTTGGGATTTACTATGACGTCAGGGGTCGTTTGGGATTAACTATGGTGTCAGGGGGTAACCTCCTCTGTTGTGGTGGACCGTTCTCTGAAAACCAGTGTAGCACGACGGTACACGCCTGTGAATACAACGGTACGACGCATCTCATAATTATGGCGTGACCCTTGACTTGACCTTTAGAGAGAGAAGGTCAAAGGTCACCCCATCATGAACCCTAACGGTCGTACCGTCGTGCTCAAGAGTTCGCACCGTCGCTCTCAACAAAGATGAAAGAGTCGACCAGACGTTGGTGGGAACTCTGCTTCGACTCCTGTTTACCCAATGACCTCAGACACGTATAATGTCTCTTTTTACCTATTTTGACCTTTCTTGCTTCTTATTTACTTCTTGTTTTACTCGTATGACCCTCCGTTGCCTCACGATCAGGCTAGGAATACGTGAGAGCATGGTGTCGGAGTGTATTGCTTAGTTTGTTTACATTTTAACCTACAGTAGCGTGGTAGTTATTGTTGTCGTCCACAGATGGCGTTGGGTCCCTTGACGCTGGTCGGTTATGATAACGTAGCGATATATGCGAACCTAGATTCTATGTCTCATTTATCGAACGTCGAGGTAGAAGACTGTATTTTTGTTGTACTACCGGTTGTAGCTTGTTAATTACAGTGACTGTATGAATGAAAGGCACGGGAGAAAACACGCCCGCTCGCCAGCCAGCCAGCCAGCCAGCCACCGAACACCGCAGCGCACACTGTCACCAGCGCATGAGCCGCTCCGTTCCGTTTATAAATATGTGACGCAACAAAGCTTCGCGAACCCCAACTTCATCATTAAACCTTGTGACAAATCCGAGTGTGTTTGAGTTGTGGGTTATTAGTCGAGGTAAACTCAAGGCAGGATAAACTTCAGACTCTTGCCGTTCATAAAATGATTTTATTTTTGGCGGTTGAAAAATAAAGTCGCGAATAGTGTGTGTGTTATTAATGGAAACGAGATTGCAAGGTCCGCGGTTCACTGTTTCTGTTTTAAGATTCGTGTGTACGTGTGTCAGAGGTTGTGAGGACACACAAGCTGCTGTGGTTCTTTATTTGTTCCTCGCGATAGGTGTAAACACGTATTACACAGGTGGAGCCTAGCCACAAGGATGACTTCGCCGGGTCAAGACGCACTGAATTGACCTGCTGCTTAGGACAAGGCTGGGGAGGTCAACATTACCCAAGGAACTAGGAGTCTTGCCCCAGAAGACAAGGGGTCGAACTTTATCACCACTCTCGAAATGGAGATTCGAAACAACGAACAGCAGATTCAGATATTCGAAACATCGAACAGCAGGTTCGTGAGACAGATCCAACTTTACTAACGTATTAATTCATTTCATTTCGAGCGCAGTAAAACTTAGTATAGAAAATTACTCCAGTAATCCATATCTACATTTTGATATGATTTTTACTGACTGCGTTTTCTTCTGGATTGACTATGATAATTTATGTCTGATACGTACCTTAGTAGTGAGGTGTCTCGGTATGTTTGCCACAATGAATCTTAGCCGAGCCTTAGAGGATCCCGATCGCTCTAGAGAAGAATGTAATCACAGTGTGTCTGTCATCAGGAGGGAACAAGGAATGGAGAGGGAGGGAAGGAAGAGCGACGGTGAGCGAGGAGGGAAGGGAGGATGTGTTGGAGGGAGTGGGAGAGGGAGGGAAAGGTAGTGGGAAGGAGATTAATGCATATAGAGAAGAGGTTTTAGTATTTTTTTCGGTGGGAGAGAGAGAGAGAGAGAGAACGAGTGAGTTAAGGTCTCCAGCCAACGAGCGAAGTTAAGTTGGTCATCATGTGGAGGTCGTCTCCCGCCAGACTCCCTCCCTTTCCCTTGCGATCTGTCACGTCCCTCCCATCTCGATGGAACGGCTGGCGTCACGTCTCTCCCAGTCATTAACCCCATCCTTTCTTTCGCAGAATGCCATCAGTCTACCCCACACTACCTCAGGTTCCCTTCGCTTCTTAAATCGTGGTTTTCCCCCCTCCTCTGTCAGCTGGTTCTACCTTGTTACGTATTACCTCCTTGCGAGAGAGAGAGAGAGAGAGTCCCTCCCCTCCCCCCTCCCTTCCCCTCCCTCCCCCTCCCCTCCCCCCACCTCCCCCCTTCATCAACGTCACAGGGAAAATTCACTCCCCATCTCCTCCCCTTTATTCGTCTGATTCGTCTTCCCCCTTCACTCTTCATCAGCTGCCCATCTCTTTCCTTCTCATCCTCCTCTTCCTCACTTGTTTCCCTTGTTACCCTTCGACCTGACTCTCTCTCTCTCTCTCTCTCTCTCTCTCTCTCTCTCTCTCTCTCTCTCCCTCTCCCATGACATACCAAGTCTCCTTTCCCCCCTCCCCTCCCTTCCCCTCTCCCCCCAACCCTTCAAGCCGCTGAATAACTTACTTTCCCTCCTCCTCCGCCTTCGTCTCCTCCTCCTCCGTCGTCGCCTCCTGCAGGTGGTGCCTGTCTTCCGCACGCCGGAGATGCTCCTGAGGACGCTATGCAAATGGCGAAGATGGCCTTCATTAAACACTAGGGCTGCTCTGCGACCCGGCAAAGTTTTCCCTGGCTGTCATGTCCTCGCGATGGAATTCTGGGATTCTGATCACACACACACACACACACACACACACACACACACACACCTTGGGTGCTGGGATCACTGCCAGGGATGGTGGAGGTCACTGCCTGGGTGCCGGGATCACTGCCAGGTTGCTGAGATCTTCCAAGACGTTTTGATCACACTTCATGTGGTCAGATCACATCCAGGACACACACACACACACACACACACACACACACACACACTGCAGTTCTTCGTTGTTGTTATTATTATTATTATTATTATTATTATTATTATTATTATTATTATTAATAGGCTGAGTTACGACGTGTTTTGTGAAGTTATTGTACGTTACGTTAACCTAGGCTGTGTTGAATTATTGTCGTCTGTGTTACAAGATGCTTTGTTAGATTGGTGTACACATACGACGTGCTTTGTTAAGGTTAGTCTAGGCTCTGTTGCGATATGCTTTGTTAAGTTTCTCTTAGTTGTATTGCGACATACTTTGTTAAGTTAGTGTTCGCTGTGTTACGACATGCTTTGTTAAGTTAGTCTAGGCTGTGTTGCGACATGCTCTGTTAAGTTAGTCTAGGCTGTGTTGCGACATGCTCTGTTAAGTTAGTCTACGCTGTGTTGCGACATGCTCTGTTAAGTTAGTCTAGGCTGTGTTGCGACATGCTCTGTTAAGTTAGTCTACGCTGTGTTGCGACATGCTCTGTTAAGTTAGTCTAGGCTGTGTTGCGACATGCTCTGTTAAGTTAGTCTAGGCTGTGTTGCGACATGCTCTGTTAAGTTAGTCTACGCTGTGTTGCGACATGCTCTGTTAAGTTAGTCTAGGCTGTGTTGCGACATGCTCTGTTAAGTTAGTCTAGGCTGTGTTGCGACATGCTCTGTTAAGTTAGTCTATTCTGTGGTACGACATGCTTTGCCATGTTAATGTAGGCTATGTTCCGACATAAAGTTAGGGTAGGTTATGTTGCGTCATGCTATGTTAACTTATAGTAGGCCTCGTCACGACACACATTTTTAAGTTAGCGTGGGCTGTGTTAGGAAACGCTCTGTTGAGTTATTCTAGGCTATGTTACAGGTTATGTTGTGGAATGCTATGTTAACTTAATGTAGGCTTCGTCACGACACACATTGTTAAGTTAGCGTAGGCTGTGTTAGGAAACGCTCTGTTGAGTTATTCTAGGCTATGTTACGACGTGCTATGTTAAGTGAGTGTAGGCTGTGTTACAAACTGCCATGTTAAGGTAGGCAAAACTCCGCATCTTTTCATTTTTGTTTTCTTTCCCCTCGTGTTTATTGACACATACATCCCTGATCACTTCCTCAAAAACGCTTAAAGAGATTCTGTTAAAGATAGATAGATAGATAGATAGATAGAGAGAGAGAGAGAGAGAGAGAGAGAGAGAGAGAGAGAGAGAGAGAGAGAGAGAGAGAGAGAGAGAGAGAGAATGTAAGGGGTTAAGTCGGTGAGACCGGCAACTGTGCGGGTGGGTCAGGTGCTAATACACACGATCATTCACGTGCCGGTCTAAGGACCGGACCCTCTCTCGTCCGGCACCCGAAACTTCCTTGTTTTTCTGACCTCTCCACTTACAGCCGCTGGCCAGCAAATACCTATATATATATATATATATATATATATATATATATATATATATATATATATATATATATATATATATATGTATATATATATACATTTATATATTATATATACATATATATATATATATATATATATATATATATATATATATATATATATATATATATATATATATATATATATATATATATATTTTTTTTTTTTTTTTTTTTTTTTTTTACTTTGTCGCTGTGTCCCGCGTTTGCGAGGTAGCGCAAGGAAACAGACGAAAGAAATGGCCCAACCCACCCCCATACACATATATATACATACATCCACACACGCAAATATACATACCTACACAGCTTTTTCATGGTTTACCCCAGACGCTTCACATGCCCTGATTCAATCCACTGACAGCACGTCAACCCCGGTATACCACATCGCTCCAATTCACTCTATTCCTTGCCCTCCTTTCACCCTCCTGCATGTTCAGGCCCCGATCACACAAAATCTTTTTCACTCCATCTTTCCACCTCCAATTTGGTCTCCCTCTTCTCCTCGTTCCCTCCACCTCCGACACATATATCCTCTTGGTCAATCTTTCCTCACTCATCCTCTCCATGTGCCCAAACCACTTCAAAACACCCTCTTCTGCTCTCTCAACCACGCTCTTTTTATTTCCACACATCTCTCTTACCCTTACGTTACTCACTCGATCAAACCACCTCACACCACACATTGTCCTCATACATCTCATATCCAGCACATCCATCCTCCTGCGCACAACTCTATCCATAGCCCACGCATCGCAACCATACAACATTGTTGGAACCACTATTGCTTCAAACATACCCATTTTTGCTTTCCGAGATAATGTTCTCGACTTCCACACATTCTTCAAGGCCCCCAGAATTTTCGCCCCCTCCCCCACCCTATGAACCACTTCCGCTTCCATGGTTCCATCCGCTGCCAGATCCACTCCCAGATATCTAAAACACTTCACTTCCTCCAGTTTTTCTCCATTCAAACTCACCTCCCAATTGACTCGACCCTCAACCCTACTGTACCTAATAACCTTGCTCTTATTCACATTTACTCTTAACTTTCTTCTTCCACACACTTTACCAAACTCCGTCACCAGCTTCTGCAGTTTCTCACATGAATCAGCCACCAGCGCTGTATCATCAGCGAACAACAACTGACTCACTTCCCAAGCTCTCTCATCCCCAACAGACTTCATACTTGCCCCTCTTTCCAAAACTCTTGCATTTACCTCCCTAACAACCCCATCCATAAACAAATTAAACAACCATGGAGACATCACACACCCCTGCCGCAAACCTACATTCACTGAGAACCAATCACTTTCCTCTCTTCCTACACGTACACATGCCTTACATCCTCGATAAAAACTTTTCACTGCTTCTAACAACTTTCCTCCCACACCATATATTCTTAATACCTTCCACAGAGCATCTCTACCAACTCTATCATATGCCTTCTCCAGATCCATAAATGCTACATACAAATCCATTTGCTTTTCTAAGTATTTCTCACATACATTCTTCAAAGCAAACACCTGATCCACACATCCTCTACCACTTCTGAAACCACACTGCTCTTCCCCAATCTGATGCTCTGTACATGCCTTCACCCTCTCAATCAATACCCTCCCATATAATTTACCAGGAATACTCAACAAACTTATACCTCTGTAATTTGAGCACTCACTCTTATCCCCTTTGCCTTTGTACAATGGCACTATGCACGCATTCCGCCAATCCTCAGGCACCTCACCATGAGTCACACATACATTATTTAACCTTACCAACCAGTCAACAATACAGTCACCCCCTTTTTTAATAAATTCCACTGCAATACCATCCAAATCTTATATTAGAATACTAATTACTCGAGTAATTACACGAATTTTAAGGTTTTGACCACAGATTCTTATTCAAAAGAAGTAAAAGCATTTATGCTGAAATTTTCAGGATAATCTATTTTTTTCAAAAAATCAAGAAAAATCCAAGCCTTGGATAATATTTTGCTCAGATTTTCAACTTCTTCAGATTTTAATGAAAATCTGGGAATATGTGGTATTCTATATGGTGAATGAAGATATCGATTCAAAAAACTGCATTTCGTAAAATTAAGTACTTAATTACATACTTATTATTAATTAAAATTATATTAGAATATTAATTACTCAAGTAATTACACGAATTTTAAGGTTTTGACCTCACATTCTTATGCAAAAGACGTAAAATCATTTATGCCGAAATTTTCATGGTGATTAAAGATATCGAGTCGAAAAACTGCATTTCGTAAAATTAAGCGCTTAATTACATACTTAATATTAATTATAATTATATTAGAATACTAATTACTCTAGTAATTACACGAATTTTAGGGTTTTGACCTCACATTCTTATGCAAAAGACGTAAAAGCATTTATGCTGAAATTTTCAGGATAATCTATTTTTTCAAAAAATCAATAAAAATCCAAGGCTATAGCCTTGGATAATATTTTCCTCAGATTTTCAATTTCTTCAGATTTTAATGAAAATCTGGGAATACGTGGTATTCTAGATGGTGATTAAGGATATCGAGTCAAAAGACTGCATATCGTAAAATGAAGCGCTTAATTATATACTGAATGTTAATTATAATTATATTAAAATACTAATTACTCCACTAATTACACAAATTTTAAGGTTTTGACCACAGATTCTTATTCAAAAGACGTAAAAGCATTTATGCTGAAATTTTCAGGATAATCTATTTTTTCAAAAAAATCAATAAAAATATTTTGCTCCGATTTTCAACTTCTTCAGATTTTAATGAAAATCTGGAAATATATGGTATTCTACATGGTGATTAAAGATATCGAGTCGAAAAACTGCATTTCGTAAAATTAAGCGCTTAATTACATACTTAATATTAATTATGATTATATTAGAATACTAATTAATTGCTCTAGTAATTACACGAATTTTAGGGTTTTGACCTCACATTCTTATGCAAAAGACGTAAAAGCATTTATGCTTAAATTTTCAGGATAATCTCTTTTTTCAAAAAATCAAGAAAAATCCAAGGCTATAGCCTTGGATAATATTTTGCTCCGATTTTCAACTTCTTCAGATTTTAATGAAAATCTGGGAATATATGGTATTCTACATGGTGATTAAAGATATCGAGTCGAAAAACTGCATTTCGTAAAATTAAGCGCTTAATTACATACTTAATATTAATTATAATTATATTAGAATACTAATTACTCTAGTAATTACACGAATTTTAGGGTTTTGACCTCACATTCTTATGCAAAAGACGTAAAAGCATTTATGCTGAAATTTTCAGGATAATCTATTTTTCAAAAAATCAATAAAAATCCCAGGCTATAGCCTTGGATAATATTTTCCTCAGATTTTCAATTTC